>NC_056730.1:750309840-750639840 GCF_019279795.1 Protopterus annectens | reverse complement strand
CTAAGTTTTTGATTAGTTTTAATCACCACATTGTTTATATGCTTGCCCAACATTAGTTGATTATCAGTGATGTAATCAGGAAGCTTCATGCAGGTGAAAGGTTATGCAAGGTAAAGTGAAGAAGTGAGGTTAATTGACTTGGGGTGTCATCAATGTGGAAGTGGAAGAGTCTAAGGTAAAAAACAAAAAGGAATTTCTTTGGAATACATCAGCTTAGCTATATGTTATTACTTCATTACCCCTACTTTATCAAACAAGCTCTGCATAATTATCTATACCATTACCACATACAACTAAATACACCCTTTACCACAATACCATACTCACAATTTACACAAGGAACATTTTCCTTTTTTTTTTTACTTTTCTTTGCCATTGTTCTGAGAAACTTTGACAGAAGGGCATAATATAATCAGAAAACCAAAAAAAAAAAAATGGGAGAAAATGTAGAAGCTTATGACATGCTTGCTGACCCTATAACAGTTCATAGCTTTACCAAAACTCTAACTCTAACTCTAAAACACCTACCCAGTTGCTAATACCAGTCCTTTCTCCCTAAATCTAAAAGTACCTTCCTGCTCCCTTACCTTAAAACTCCCTTCTCCATTCACTAATCCTACAAATATCTTCCCACTCCCTAAACATAAAATATTCTTCCTGCTCCTTAAACCGAAAGCTCCCCTCCCACTATCTCCCCATGGCTGCCTCACTTAACTTGCTCAAAGTCGAATAACACCGGTGCCTGCTAGCCTTGCCTGAACTTGTGCTCTGGTTTGAGCATGAGTGGCAGCCTATATGAGCTACAAGATGCTGGAGTCCCTGGCTTTCAAGCACTAACAGTAGAACCAAACTTTTCCTATTTCTTTCTCATACCTAGCAGTTCAATAGCTTGATTAAGCACCTAACCACCTCCAGCAATCTTGAATATCATTCCATCAAAACTACTGACTGTTCTGGTAGCATCCACCTACTCATTTGTGCTGTATTTACCTCATTTTCCCAAACTCTTAGCTGTCACCTCATTTCCAGTTTTACATTTACACATTCCTTCCTCTTAGTGTTGAAAAGCAGGCATTCCCACTCCTCCCTAAGGAATTATTCTAGATTTTAATGCTGGCAGGAAAAAAAAAATCCTCTCTTATTGGGGGGGGGGGGGGCACATTAGTCATCAGAACAAAACCTAAAAAAGCCAGGGCCGGTGCTAGCATTTTGGGGGCCCCCAGCAAGTTTCAAGTTGGGGGCCCTACCCAGGAGAATATAAAAAGTGTGACCACATTGCCATCAAATCCCCTTCCCTATCAAGCTCATGCAGTACACTGACTGGGCCTCCGAATGGTGCAGTGGTTAATGTTGTCACCTTACAGCAAGAGGTTCTCCGGTTTGATTCTTGGCTAGGGTGCCTTCTGTGTGGAGTCTGCATGTCCTCCCTACATTCCAAAGATATGCATCTGACGTGTTTCTCCCCAGGCCTTTACTGAAAATAGGCTGTCCTATTCGGATCTTGCCGGTCAACAAATGTTAAATAAATAAAATTTAGTACCAATGTTACATTATGACAAGCCCCTGTACCACAGAAAGATAGCCCTGCACAGAGGTATACACACTGACTGACATTTAGTAGCAGTGTTACATTATGACAAGCCCCTGTACCACAGAAAGGTAGCCCTGCACAGAGGTATACACACTGACTGACATTTAGTACCAATGTTACATTATGACAAACCTTTGCACCACAGCAAGGTAGCCGCTCACAGATGTACACATACCCATTTTCCAGCATTTAGTAACAATGTTGTTACAGTACGACAAGCCTCTGTACTGCTTCAAGGTAGCCAGTCCCACAGAGGTACACAAAGACAGCCACACTGACTACTACACACTGGACATTGACACACAAGACAAAGACAGCACTACAGCAAGACTGAATAGAGACACCCACACAGACTCCCTCACACAGGAAAGAAACACAAGACAGACAGCTACACAGACTCTCACACACATAATTCCAAAGCTAAAAATAACTGCAGAACAAAGGTGTAACATCAAGTTAGTTATAGACATTGCTATGATAAACTTGGAAAGATATTAGAATAACAAGGTTTGCATTAGCATTCTTTAAAGTAATCATTGCATTCTGCAGAACTCTCGCAGTACCCCCCCCCAAAGTCTCAGCCCAATTCCAGAGGAGGTTGTTGTGTCTTTTGGCTTTTCCCGGTTAGGGGTCACCATAGTGGAACTCCAGTCCGCTAATGATTGGCAGTAGGTTTTTATGTGCCGAGTTGCCGGCCCTGACGCACAACCTTCAACGAAGGTACGCCCATTCATGCATGTCTCCACACAGAGGATGCTCTAGCTGAGAATCGAACAGGACGTCTTACTGTGAGGCAACAATGCTACCGCAGCACCACCACCGCAGTATAATTCCAGAGGAGGTAAATACAAAATTAAAAAAAAAGACAAGGACGTAACATTAGGGATTTAAAACACTATATTTATGAACTAATAAAGATGGTAGAATAACAGATTTTTCCAGTAGCATGGATTGCACAAATCCACATTTTTTGATGATTAATAGAGCAAAATACAGGTCAAACATCTAAACATAGTGCAACATTCTCACAGCTCCTACCCATATCCTAACCTCTCAGCTTAACAATTCCAGACAAAGCGGAAAAACTGTAGAACAAAGGCGTAACATCAGGGATAGTTTAAAACTTTGCTATGATCAACTTTGGTAGTAGAACAGGGTTTGCACTGGCACGCATTAAGACATCAGTACATTCTGCAGAAAGCTCCCCCCCCCACCCAGTGTCTAAGCACAATTAAATCTGGATGAAGTGAAAGCAAAATAAAAACACATAGACGTAACATTAAAAAAACAATATACTTATGAGCGACCAAAGATGCTGGAATAACAGATTTTGCAGTAAAATGCATTGCATAACCCCATGTTTTAATGAAAAGAGATAAATACCAGGCAAACATCTGAACATTGTGCAACATTCTCACAGCCCGTAACCCCCTACCAACCTCTCAGCACAATAGCTCTGGACAAAGCAAAAAATAATCATAGAACAAAGGCATACCATCAGGAATAGCTGTAAACATTGCCGGTATACACAATACTAGTATAACAGGGTTTGCATTAGCATACATTAAAACAACAGCTGTACATTCTGCAACATTCTCACAGCCACTAACTCCCCTCCCAACCTCTTAGCACAATAATTCTGGACAGAGCAAAATGCTATCATAGAACAAAGGTGTAGCATAGTTGTAAACATTGCTGGTATACACAAAACTATACTAGCAGAACAGTATGCATTGGTATGCATTAAAACATCTGTGCATTCTGCAGCATTCTGACAGCCACTATCCCTCCACAAACAGTATTTCAGCACAATTGTACACAAAACAAAAATGCATTAATGAATATTCTTATACGACTAGCTAAAAAAACTACATCAAATCTGGACTTTATTTGCAAATAAGCCTCCCTTCCTCAATCTCATAGCAGATTTCTGGACAAAGGCAGAATAAAACTGTTACAACCACAGTCTCTCGCCCCCTTCAAAATCATCTCAGCACAATAACTCTGCACAAAAAAAGTAATACAATCCTCTCCTTAGCCCCCCCCCCCCCACAAAAAAAATAAAGTTAAAAAAAACAGTAACTTACCTTTTCTGCATTTGCTAGAAGGCTGCTACTAAATCTCTGCTTGCTTCTCCTACACACAGGCGAGACCTGCATACATTTCTGAAGGATATGAAGTCTGAAACATAAATGTCTGCCATTATTTAGTGACTTCAATATGCAATGATTTGTAACAAAACCACACATTTTATGTAGAACAAACCAAAATATAAAGCAAAAATCTGGGCAGTTGAGAGGTATGCCTCACACCAATAATTCACAGAACCGACCCAGAAGACCACCGATTACAGCGAAGTCAATCAAGAAACTAGAATTTACTTCTCTGACTGCTGCAGCCAATCAGATCTCTTGCTTCATTGAAATGGACCTGACTGAGTGCAGCTTACAGGCAAGTATTTCAGAAAAAAAAAAACAAAAAAAAACAACCGGACTCACACAAGGACATTATACACCAGTGAGAATGTCCAGGAGATGCTGAGCAAGGAGCAGAAGAGACGATGAAATCCCTGGCTGCTTCATGTGGGGGCCTTCATATGCTGGGAGATAATCATGGGCTCCCTGGGGCCATGAGTTCAGTGGGTGCCTAATGCCGGCTATGACAAAAACTAGAAATAATTTTGAACCCTTTCATTAATAATGATGCATCTTTGTATATATTGTATTGTTATTCTTTATACATTATTGTTTTTCTTTGTATTCTGTTATCTATAGACATTTTTGGTTTAATCTTATTGTCATACTTTGTAACTAAGTTTACTCTGCAATTAATATGTAACCAATATGAAATAAGTGTGTGCTTGTTACATTGTACTTTGGAGCTTTTCTCCCCCAGCCTCCTCTGAAAATGGGCTACTAGCCCAGTCAGTCCACCCCGGTAAATGTAAAATAAATAAATAAAATTAAATTAACCTACCTTCAGAATTTCTGTAGATTCTAAGACAGAATATGGTACAGATCAGGCATCACCTGTCCATATTCTCTCCAACACAGAAGTGGTATACAATTCTGCCATCATATTTCTTAAAGGTAAAGATGTAGTCTGCAAACACTCAAAAACAGAATGACCACAATCACCATGGTGAATCGGTGCAGAGCAAATCTTATGAATACTAAATTCTCAAGAGTATAGAGTGGTTTGAAGGTCATGCAAGTCAATAATAAGGGAATTTACAAAAACAGTGAAAAAAGAATTTGTTAATAAAATCTGTGGGTATGCATAGAAATAAAGAGTTGTAGACAGAAAAGTTTACTATTACAGCAAATTGAGAAAATTCTGTTTGTCAGGTAATTATTTAAATATTCTCTGTTCTGGAACAATGCATAACTTATACTGCAGAATTAATTAACTGTGTTCCATACCTTCTGTCAGGCACAACTTGCTGACATCTTTCTCCTCAAAGCACAAATGCCATTTAGTGATCAAAGTCATCATGTCCCTGATTTAAATTTGTTGCTAGTCATCTGCTTGATGCTTCCCAGGTGTTTTCCTTACCCTCCGATACCAACCTTCTTGTGTGACACTTAAACCATGATGCCATAAATAGGTGGTTTTGGGAAGAATTAATAATACTCCAGGTAGCAAAATAGACACCTGTACTGTTTTATTTATTTATTTATTTATTTTAGTTTTTGATCAGGTTATCCCACTCATTCTGGATGCTATTTACATAGAAGACTGAGGTGAGTTAAAAAAAGCTTAAAAAAACAAGAAACAGTAGGTATTTACTTAAAATAGCTGCATGTTTATACATTGCATAGATTATAATACAAATAAAATAGCTATATTAGGATTATGTAATATTAGTAAGAGTACAAAATTAGCACTGCTTGCATAGGTGAACCTCTAGTAAACATAACAGTATTACCACTTCCTTTAAATATTTCATACTAGTTAGCAGATCATCTTTCTTAGCACATTTTGCTCAAGGAAACAGTTCAAACATTTGTTATACTAGACAGAATTGTACAACTGACCTGTGTGATAAGATGCAATTAATTCAGGTTTACATGTTTTGAAATTGAGAACAGTTATGCAAACGAGTATTCTCTTGATGGGTCTAAGACATCTGCTTCAAAATAACTCATCAAAGACAAAGTATGTCCAAACATCTGAAAATATAATAACTCAAAAACATTTCTTCAAAGCATATATTCACCAGAAGAAAATACAGAGAATGATCCACAGTATTTCTTTTGAGACACAAAGTCCCCCAACTCAACATACAGCATGCAGCACTCCACAAACCCCCATAACCATAACTCGAACACTAAAATCTGCAAGAAAGATCCAGTCAAGTTAGAGTCTTCACTGCATAATACCTTAAACCTCCTGTAATTGAGGCCCATGGGATATATGCAGATGACCCCTTAAGCACATACTAGTGTTTTAGCTACGCAACTATTGAATGTCAATGACTTTTTACTTTTTATTTTTTAAAACTTTATTGGTACATTCAGGTCAGTAAAACCAAACCCCACTAGCTGTGGACATGCCTGTTTTGGCCTTTGTTTCCCTCATCAGTACATCATAAATGGATTGTTTAGAGAAACAAAGCTTAAATTGAAGCTTGATGTCCATAAACATTAGGGTACCTGCAAAATATGCCAATAACATCCACACCAAAGGGTAAAAAGATCACACAGATAAACCACTGAGTAGAAAACCACAAGAATTCTGCATATATCATCACTGTGTGATACCTTGAAACTCCTGTAGTGGAGCTCCGTGAGATATAAGCAAATGACCCCTTAAGGACATACCAGTGTTTCAGCTACATGGCTTCTAAATCATATTTTATGTAGTCTATGGAGGTTAAAAGTTTTTCAGTGCATTAAGGAAGACTCATAGTGCCACATTTTGAAAATAGTGTGTGTGTAAGAGTTTGTTGTTACCAATATACTTATTATAGCAATGAATTTAGGCTTCAAATTTATGTGTTAATTTAGCTGCAAGATTATCAGGTTGTGAAGAAAAAGCTACCATTTTATAAAAATTATTATGAATGATATTTCTTTCTCTAAGATGGACTGACTAAGAATAAATAAGGAATGTGATGTTAGGTTAAAGTTCACACACAGAGGATGCAGAGGGTGTGTTCATTTGCAAAACACTTATCTTAACTGCTAGTCATTTGTATGTACAGCGATTCTCCTATAGTACATTTGTTTAGAATTTTTTTGTAACCTATATATATGTAGTTCCCTATCAGAAGGACGACAGCTCACAAGAGCGAACATGAAAAGACTGAACGGGGAACATTGACAATTGAAAGGTTGAACAGCAAAGGACAATGGTGTAGTGGATACTGGGGTTTTGCTCCTTTCCCCAATGTAGTGTGATCTTAGAGTTTGTATATATAATTAGCAGTAGGGGATGGGGGATGGGGGATGTGGGGGGTGGATTTATTTATTTATTTTTTTTGTCTTTCAACCTTCCAGGTTTTAGGCACTGCCAAAGACATATGCTCTTGTGCTCTTGTGTGCTTTTGTTTTTCTGATAGGGAACCATATATATATATATATATATATATATATATATATATATATATATATATATATATATATATATATATAAACACTCTAAACAAATGAACTTCAGGAGCATTGAGATACATGCAATTAAGGTAAGTGCTTTTGCAGAAGACCAAGCGCTTATACATTTACTTATTTTACTTTATTTTACATTTGTTGACTGGGATAGTCCGACTGGATACATGTCCATTTTCAGTGGAGGCCCGGGGAGAAAAGCTCCAAGGTAGAATATACAGTAAAAATCACAAAATGATTACAAGTTACACACAGCTTACAGGCTCCAGTTGAGCAAGCAGATAATATAATCATACATTTTTAAAACAGTGTTGACAAATTGACTAGGCCATGTAACATGATTACAGACTATAGAGGAGGATCTAGTCGGGTTTTGAACAAAGACATAGCCAGTGAGTTTGAAAGTATAGCTTGTGGCTTTTTTTTAACTGAGTAAGAGAAGGTTCAAGAGTAAGATCAGCAGGAAGAGAGTTCCAAGTTATGCAAACAGAGTTAGCAAACAGACAGTCCGCAGCAGAGTTGTTGATTTTGGATGTTTGAACCAGTAGTTTATTAGAGAAGCGAAGTGACCTCAGGTTGCTATAAGGGTTGATAATATTTTTAAGTGCAGGCATCATACATCCTCCACATGTACACTTACATACAGAGAAAGGCATGAAAGAAAGTCTCAAAGAACAGTGAAGGAGCTGAGTTATAAAAACACAAGTTTATTGCATAATTCCAATAGGTAAATGAAACCAAAACCACTTTTTGGTGTCTCAGTTTCAAAAATTAAATAAAATAAACACAGTCCTTTGGCTTAGAGTTTTAGAAAACAGTATGTTTCTGTCGTCTTCACACAGTCCATATAATGCCACCACAAAAGAGGCTGTTAAAAGATGTTGAGGCTGTAGGCCTCACCAATGTCTCAGTTCCAGCTCTCTGATACAGGTATTCCATTAGTGCACTCTATGACTTAGTCCCGATTTGGCTGACTTACTCCACACATCCAAAGTATTCCTTTCAGACGATCCACCAAATGAGGAACTAACTTCCTGAAGGCCTTAAAACTGGGAAGCTCCTTCTGTAGCATGGTAAATGGCAATTAAAAGCTCACTACTGAAAGAGTATTTTCCTGACTAATTGCTGTGAGAATGTTCCCGTACACCACAATGCAGCACACATTTAAAGGTAGAGTACCCAATTTCTATATCCAACATTTTTATTTATGTACTTTATTTATGTATTTTACACAATTTTGACTGGATTAGTCTCACAGGGCCATTGACCTCTGTTCAGGGAAGTCATAAGGTGGTATTCATACTGATTAGGGGACATTTTTGGCTAGGGCATCAGGTAACTTCTACTCTTTTTCTTCAATTGGCACCAGAGAGCTGCTGCAAGATGAAAAAGGAAAATGGTGGAGGTAAAAGTAAAACTGAGGGGAGTACTGCATGCAGAGGCTTTGCAGAGAGCAGAGCAGAGAATGTTACTAGTACTGTGGATGTGACAGTATCACAGGAGAAGGGATATATGGGTACCAATCATTGAATCTAATGGATTTGGAGTAGCCAGATGATCGATCGTATCCTTTGGCAAACTGATAAAGAACTATGTTGGCAATACTAGGATAGTGACATTGTTTATAATGCAGAACCATGAAGTAAATCACCAAGTACTGGCATTCATATGGGGAAGGATAATGTGGTAATAAACAGTGAATCAGAGAAGTTACAAGGGCAAAACATAAATGAAAATATACTACAGAGATTGTAAATGTACCTTCTTATGAGGATATTTGGTGAACATCAGAAATAGTAAAATCCCCTAGGTACAAACTTATAGTGACAGGAAAAATAACTGTGGTATGTATAAGTAATAAATGTGGACATGCTGTACGTAGATATTTAAAACTGGATAAAACTGTAACCCCTTTGGGTTTTTCAGTATGTGATGTTAGGGAATTAATTCATGTGGGCAATGCGACCTTTTGTGAAACAACTTCAGAGTCATTTAATTTGGCAGATGAATTTCTGAACTCATAAAAAAATAAGTCTTTCTGCAAACCCTGGAAGGACTAGGCATTTTCAGAAACTGAATGTTATTACAAAAAAAAGTTCATTGCGTACATTTGTACTGTGGACTTTGAAAAGAGTGATTTAAAAATATTTCTGAATGTTATAGTTGTGTATATTATATGATATTTAGAAAAAGTTGAATAGCAAAAATTATGAGTGGGGCGTGTGTGAGTATCACTGAATGTAAAATAAGGCAGATTAATTTATTTACCAATAATTGTTATAATTAAAGATAAAAATGGGAAATGTAAGATACCAGGGCCATCCAGATACTTGCTTTTTTCTGTAGACTTAAATCTTGCATTATACAGGACTGCCCAAAAAGTGTACAAACTGTAGGAAATATGGCATTTCAATATGAATTGTGTTATTCAGTAAATGTAACAAATGGAGACACAGGTGGTTTCCTTACCCACAATTGTAGGAGGATGAAGACACTGAAACAGAAAAGAGAGGAGTTTAATGAGCATTCCTTAGCCATGTCTGCAACCTCAAAGGCAATACACAATTGTATGCAGAGCTCATTGTAAAAAGAACCACCTACACTGAACATATAGCAAACCTCCTAGCTGATAAATTCAGCTCCAACTTAACCCCTCTCTCCCCCTCAACCTTCCCTCAGGAAGTATCATCAAATATAACTCCCCCTACTATCACTCTAAGACCAAGAACTCTGCATCAATGGGCCCAAACAATATCCCAGGACGCCTTCTAAATGGCATGAAAGAAAAGTTATGTACTCACCATAATGTTCCATCTGAGTAGTTCTACTTCATTTGTCTTCAACCTGTGGGTCTTCGGATCTGCTTTGGATCTGATACGGCTGCATTTTCCAGCTATGGCTCCGAGCTCAAAACATCTCCCCTTAACCATAATGCCTCCCTGTCTCCCTTCTCCCTTCAGATCGAGTTTGCTGCCTACTAGGAACAGACACAAGGCCAAATAACACCTTATTTACCAAAATAACCAACAGACTCAACCTTAGCCTAGACAAAGGCAAGTAACCCAACAGTAACAATATGAAAAATATATCATATCCTGAAGATAAGGTTGGGGAAAGGATGGAGGGACAGTTGAAGACAAATGAAGTAGAACTACTCAGATGGAGCATTATGGTGAGTACATAACTTCTTTATCTGAGGAGGTTTACTTCATTTATTCTTTAACCTGTGAGACAGAGTTCACAGCTGCCTAGTTCTTGGGTGGCCCTCATGGAAGGATGCACCACAGAGCCAAAGTATGCTCTACTCCTAGAGACAAAGTCTAATTTGTAATGCGAGATAAAGGTGTGAGATGAAGCCCAAGTGGCAGCTGAACAAATGTCATCCAAAGATACTCTAGACCAAAAGGTCGCTGATGTGGCCATAGATCGGGTCGAATGAGCCTTCACTTTTCCTGGTAGAGGTAGACTCCTCTCTGAGTAAGCTCGGCCAAGGCATTGCAAAATCCAGTGAGTAAGTGTCACTTTTGAGACTGGTTTACCAAAAAAGAGGTTGGCATAAAACACAAAAAGCTCATCAGACTTGCGGAAAGGTTTGGTCCTGTGAAGGTAAAACCTCAATTGTCTATGTACATTGAGAAAATGCAATTTATATTCCCCCTTGTTTTGGTAGTTAGGAAAAAAGACTGGCAAGTTTATAGTCTAGTTAATATTGGCATCCGTAGCTACCTTGGGAAGGAAAGAAGGGTTAGTGTGAAGCAATACCCTATCTTTATGGAAAATCATGTAGGGCACTTTGATCGATAGAGCCTGAAGCTCCGACGCTCTTTTGGCGGAGGTAATGGTGACCAGAAAGGCAGTTTTCCATGTCAAAAATTTCAAATCTACTGAAGCCACAGGCTCAAAAGGGGGAGAAACTAATGCCTGCAACAACAAAGCAAGGTCACACGGAAGGATAGGATCCTTTACGGGTCATCTAAGAAGAAAAGCACCTTTAAGAAAGGTCTTGCATAGTTTTGAGGAAGCCAACAAAGATATATTAATCCCCATGTAAAAATTAGATATGGCTGCCAGCTGAACCTTGACAGTAGAAGAACTGGCATCCTGTTGAAAAATGCTAGCCAGAAAATCTAAAAATGCCGACAGAGGTGCCCTAAAAAGATCCAAGGACCGCCGAGTGGCCCATATAGAAAAATGTTTCCATTTACTACAATACACTTTCCTGGTAGAAGATTTATGAGCCGCTACCAGGATGGACTTAACAGGGGATGACAAACCGGGAGTCCTAATAATCATGGGAACCACAGCAGCCAAGCCGTGAGCTTCAGACTGTCCGGATCTGGGTATGGAATCCCTGAAGGATGTGAGATATGATCCGGAACTAGATCCAGAGTCCATGGTGGAACAACTAGATAGACCTGAGTAAGGGAAACCAAACCTGTCAAGGCCAGAATGGGGCAATGAGGATCACAGTGCTCCCCAGCCTTCAGGCTTTCTGCAGAAACTTCAACATGAGGGGAAGAGGAGGATATGCGTAAAGAAGACTGGGAGGCCAAGCATGAATCTCTGGGGGCTTCCCCAAGCGGGGGGTTCAGAGCGAAACACTCACTGCACTTTGGGTTGGAAGGAGATGCGAAGAGATCACAGCAAGGATGACCACACTCTCAAAAGATCTGTTCTGCTACTGATAGATTCAGAGACCACTCATAAGGCATCAGGATAGATCTGCTGAGCCTGTCCTCTAGAATGCTGGACCATCCTGGAATGTGCATTGCCACCAGAAAATGGCAAGTGGAGTTCACCCATTTCCACACTCTCATAGCTTCTCGACACAGGGGATAAGATCTGTCCCCCCCTGTTTGTTGGTATACCAGACCACTGACATATTGTCCATCTGAATTGCAATTGTTCCTACAGGAAGATGAATATGAAGGGTGTGAAAAGCGAGAAGAACCGCTCTCATCTCTAGAACACTGATATGCAGATAGGTCTTGAAAGGGACCACATCCCTTGGACTGTCCTTCCTGAACGGTGCCCCCCCACTCCAGCAGGGAGGTATCTGTGGTCACCGTGGTCTTGGGCAAGGCAGGTTGAAATGGGCGTCCCTTGAGGAGATCCAGACACTGAATCCACCACCAAAGGGAGTCCCTGCACGCTTTCGTGATTCTCACTGGAAAGGACAAAGACAGGTCTAACAGAGACCACTGAACAGCCAGTGTCCACTGTAGTACTCTCATATGGTGATGTGCCATAGGAAGAAGAGTGATTGTGGCCGCCATATAACCTAATGCCCACAACGCTGCTTCAGCTGACGGAGATTGAGTCTGAAGAATGTGTAGGACATACAACCTCAGATTGCACAACCTGTCTGAAGTGAGGAACACCTTCTTTTTTATTGTGTCCAGCCATGCCCTGATGAAGTCCAACACCTGAATCGGGAGTAAGGCAGATTTGTCCATATTGACTATGATGCCCAACTTGTTGGCTAGCCGAAGAAAGGAGTCCCTGGCTTGACAAAGTAGATGCTCTGAAGGGGTAGTAAAGAGCCAATCATCCAGGTATGGAAAGACCTGAGTGCCCTGAAGCCTCAGGTGAGCCGTTACTACTGCCATTACTTTGGTGAACACCCAGGGGGCTGTGGTGAGACCAAAGGGAAGGGCTCAAAATTGGTAATGATTGGTTCCCAGTCAGAAGTGAAGGAACCTCTGGGAGTGCCTGTCCATCTTGATGTGGTAGTAAGCATCCTGGAGATCGATTGAGCACATCCAGTCTCTGGCCTGAAGATAAGGCAGGACAGACTGAATCGTGTCCATCCGGAATTTTGTCTTGGTTACAGACAGGTTCAATTGGGACAGATACAAAATTAGTCTGAGGTCCCCCATCTTCTTTGGCACTAAAAAGAACCTGGAATAAACCCCGGATCTGGATTGGTCTGGGGGGACCGGTTGGATGACTTACTTTCATAGCAGTGATTCTATTTGCACTGCTGCCTCCTCCCACTCCGTGGGTGGTACATCCAGAAGGGCTTTGTTGGATGGGGGATGTTCTTTGAATGGGACGAAATATCCTCTGGATATAATTCACAACACCCACTGATCTGTTGTAATGGACTCCCAAGCTAGTGGGTGTAGCGACAAACGGCCCCCGACTGCCTCCAGAGACAGACAGTCGGGCAACCTCTCAGGGCTGCTGATAGGTTCTCAGGACCTGAAGTTCTTAGGACCCCCTCTGCCTCTAGGGCAGCATCTGTCAAATCCCCCTCTGCTTCTGGGGGATGGTGAGCCTGAGCATTCTGGGAAAATGCCTGAGACTTACGGACCAAATCTTCTTCTTCTGGCCTTGTTGATTCCTGGAAAAGGACCTCTGAGACAAAGAGAAGCAGATCCCGACAGCAGACAGTGTCTTCCCATTCTTCTCACTCTAGATCAAGGTCTCTCTTACAGTCTTCCAGAAAAGAGAAGACCCATCATAAGAGGTGTTTGTAAAAGATGCCTTGATGGGCTCTGAGAACTGAGATAAGTGGAGCCAGGTGTGATGCCTGATGGCAACGCCTGCCCCCGCTGCCTGTGTGGCTCCCTCCATGGTGTGGGAGAGCAAACACATGGAAGTGCTCACTACAGCTTTAAGTGTGGCCAATCAAGCATTGAAAGTCTTGCTGTCATCTGCCGACATGGACCCTGGGGGTAGACTCTGTGATTTCTTTGACTAGATATCTCTGGAGTCAGATAACATGCACCAAATAGTTCAGTGCCCTCATGGAGAAGGTCGCTGAAGCATAAGCTTGCTTCCCAAAACAATCCATCGTCCTCGACTTCTGGTCAGGAGGATGGACCATGAAGCTCTCCTGTGTGAGCTCCTTTTTGGTGGCTGCCACCACCATTATAGCATCTACATAGGACCCCTTGTGCCAATGCAGCTTGTCTGCGGGGGGACTTAAAACCTTTTCCGGATGCTTTGGTATTGGCTCTATGGTGTCTGGCTCCTTCCAAGCTCTAGATGTTATGAACTCCAGAAGTGGATCAGCTGGAGGGGACACCCAAGAGGTAGATGGGCCTGAGCCAAATGCCTCCTGAAACACGGGCTCGTCGGAGGTCAGTTTTGGAGTGGACCACCCCCCCCTTTGGCAAAGGATCTCCATAATGTCTCCTAAGGAGACATTCTTGGGGGTGACCTTGGGGAACCTTCCCCTTCATCCAGGTCTGTGTCCTCCATGAGGGACTCTGGGGGAGACTCCAAGTGCCTCCTCTTGCATGTATGCTTGCAGGGGGCCTCCTCAGGGGGAATGTCTCGGAAGGCCTCGCAAATGGGATGTTCGAAGAGTGGAACTGCCTGGGGCACTATGGCTATGGGCTGCCCCTGAGAGGCCAAGATGGTTGGAACCACACTCAAAGCCAGGGGGAGTCTGGACGGATTCTGAGGATGAGATAGTCTGAAGCCTCATCCGTGCGAGAACCCTCTCCACCACGTTGAATGAAGAGGGGAAATGACCCTCTTGGGCAGGAAAAGCAGAAGCCACTCCCCCTTGACCCAACAGGGAAGTCACAGCCATGCCTGCTGGAGCCGAGATGTTGAGAGGTATGCTCCTCTTTGAAAGACTTGGACCAGAGAACACCCCCTTGGACCCGACCCCGAGGCTCCGGCTCCAAAAGCCCTGATCTGAACTGGTCAGATCCAACACAATCAAGGCAACCACCAGTGTTGAGATACAGGATACCATCAGTTCTGACCTCTCGACTCTGACCATCCTCGGATCCAATGACTCTGAAACCAAAGGTCGGATCAGAAAAGGAGTAATAGGATGGAACATGGGCAGAAAGGAGCCTGCTCTTGTGGGAGATGGCCCTGGAAGACCTCCATCTGAATTTGAGTGCAGGTGAACCTCCACATCATCTTGTCCATCTCTGCTTCCAAAAGGCTCTGGGTGGAGCTGAAGGATGCCGCCAAAGCAGGACGGGAGTGCCGGTGGCGTGAGGGGGACCTAGACTGCAACTGGCTAGTTGGAAGCTCGGGCTCAGGTGAAAACCTCAGGGACCTGAGCCGAGGGGAAGCAGGCATAGAGACAGGCTTTGTCTTCAGCAGTTGACCGGCCTGCAACAAGCGGTCAGGGGATCGCTTGTGAGGTCAGTACTTTTTAGATTTATCCCCCTCCCCGGGCCTCTTGGTGGGAGTGTGAGTCCCAGAGGTCGGGGAGGAAGAAGAAGCAGCAGCCACTGCTTTTTCCACAGGGGAAGAAGGGACTGCTGTCCCAGCAGAAGAGGGCAGCAAGCCCTTAAGGATCAATTTGTCCTGCATATCCTTAAGTGCTCTGGGGTTAAACCCAGAGCAAATAGGACAGGGGGACTGGAGGTGGGCAACCCCCAAGCAAACCATGCATAGAGTGTGGCCAGCAACTGGTGAAATCTTATAGCCACACTCTGTGCATTTTTTGAACTCAGGCTTCGGGGCCTCAGCCAGCTGGTTCACTATCCACACACACACACACACACACACACACACACACACACACACACACACACACACACACACACACACACACACACACACGCACACACACACACACACACACACACATAGTCAGAAAGGAAAGGTAGGAAAGAGAAGATAGAAGAGGCCTACTACTACTTTTACTTTTTTTTTTATTCACTAACTAAGAAGAAATCCAGGAAGGTGATAGACAGGTTTAAGAGAGAAAAAGGGAAGAAAAAGTAGCTAAGAAACAGACCAAAAATCCAACCTGACCAAAACAAAAATGCTGGAGCTCGGTGACCACGCTGAGTACTCTAAAGTGGCAAATGAGATCTGAAGGGAGAAGGGCGACAGGAAGGCATTTTGGGTAAGGGGAGGTGCTTGGAGCTTGGAGCCATAGCTGGAAAATGCTGTCATGTCGGATCTGAACTGGATCCAAAAACCCATAGGTTGAAGAGCTAATGAAGTAAACTACTTCAGATCATGACTTATCAGGGCCTCTGGAATTACCATTTAACTGTAGCCTCCAAACAGGCTTTGTGCCTCATGAATGGAGAAAGGCAACAGTCATGCCTCTGCACAAAGGTGGGCCAGCTACAGACCATAGAAACTACAGACCCATAAATCTCACTAGTCTTGTATGTAAGGCCATGGAAAGAATTATCATGGAG
Organism: Protopterus annectens; assembly: GCF_019279795.1. Classification (NCBI taxonomy): domain Eukaryota; kingdom Metazoa; phylum Chordata; order Ceratodontiformes; family Protopteridae; genus Protopterus; species Protopterus annectens. The sequence goes on along the minus strand of NC_056730.1, from coordinate 750,623,506 downwards.
ATGATCAGTACAGATATAGTAAACCTCCAGACACTGGACCCAACCCAGTTTGATTTCTTCAAGGGCAGATCATGTCTACTCAACCTGGTGGACTTCTTTGAGAAGGTCATCAAAGCAATGGATGAGGACAAAATCATTCACACTGCCTACCTTGACCTGATGAAGGAATTTGACACAGTACCCCACTCGGGCATTGTTGACAAACTCAAGAGGTTAGGTATAAACCCATATGTCACTTGGTGGATAGCCAACTGGCTCACAGACAGACCCAGGCAGTTAGAACTGGGGAGTCCACCTCTACAAAGAGGCCAGTCACAAGTGAAGTCCCTCAGGGATCAATCCTTGGACCGCTCCTTTTTGGCATTTACTTCTCAGAAGTCAAGGCCAATGTCAGTGGTCTCTGGCTGACTAAATTTGCAGATGATTGCAAATTAGGAGCTGTCATTGAATTTTTGACATTTACTTCTCAGAGGTCAAGGCCAATGTCATTGGTCTCTGGCTGACTAAATTTGCAGATGATTGCAAATTAAGAGCTGTCATTAAATCTTACACTGACACAAATGTTCTCCAGGAGGGGCTGACACAGACAAACAACTGGTGTCAGAGCCATGGACTAAAACTAAATGCCAAGAAATGCATAATAGTATCCTTTGGGAAGTCATATATCCCTGGTAGCTATCATATTGACAACACACCCCTTAGAGTTGACCCAGTAGTCCGGGACAAAGGGAAACACATAAATAGTAATCTAGCCTTTGACCATCATGCATCTACAGTGATGAGGAAATCATTCTATGTTGCACAATTTATAAACAAACGTATGGCATCTAAGTCCAAGGAAGTCATTGTTCCACTGTATTTGGCATTCGTCAGACCTATCATTGAGTACAATGCCCCCTTTGGTATGTACCTAACCAGGTATATCCAACAACTGGAATGTCTACAGAGGTTCCTCACTAAAAGAATACAGGGAATAAGTAAAATGTCATATGCAGACCACCTCAAGGCCCTATCCCTGTATTCGGTCTCCTACAGGCTTTTGAGGGGAGATCTATGCCTAGCATACAGGGCATTTTCAGACCCCACTCTGATGGACCTCCTGCATATCCACAAAACAAACAGCACCAGAATTACCCATTCTAAAGACTTAAACCTTACCTTCAATATAAACAGAACCTGCTGGAGAGATAGGTATGTATCCCATAGACTACCCCGTCTATGGAACAAGCTCCCCATCCACGTGAAGCAGAGTTCCTCCCTAACCTAATTTAACTGCAACTTGGAAAATTGGATAGGAAATGGAAATTCCTCATAGTTTGGCACCTTTGTCTCTAATGGACACAGGTAACCTGCAAATGGTTCATCTCCCAGGCCCATGCTTACACTTATCAAGGGTATCAGAACTTATCAGAGATTTGGGATGCATGGCTAGGCTTAAAAAGTCCCTTGTGGTTGTTAGCTTAGTAAACACCTATGAACCTATGAAAGAAGTATGGAGTTCAGAATAAGTGGAAATTAATAAAATGCAGAATGTGCATCACTGGCACAAGGTAATTTATTATTTATTATTTATTGACATTTGCTGACCAGGAAAGTCCACTGGGCCCAACGACCCATTTTCAGTGGAGGCCCAGAGAGAAAAGCTCCATACAATCACAGACGTTTTTACATAACATCAGCTTAAGTTTGAAAGTCAAGAAAGTTTTTACATAATGCAAACTGAAGTAGATATACAAGACAAATACATGTTATAGAGGTATTCAGTACAGGAAAAAAAAAACCCAATGTGTTAAAATTTTAATAATTCTGTTTATATATTCTCATAAGTAATAATACTGTTTAATCAATTCTGTTTATTCAGCCACAGAAATAAAGAAAGCAAGAGAGACTGGATACGAAGACAGATGGTGTAAATTGCAACTATATTAAGTAGTAAAAGTATTTGTAGTGTATAGTGGCTAAAACATTTAAGGTGATTTAATCATATGACTACAAGAACAGACAAGGTTATTGAGATAGTGTTACTTTAGTGCAAATTTAAATGTTTTTAAAGAGTCTAGTTGGGTAATAGAGAGAGGGAGTGCATTCCACAGTTTGGCAATGGCATGGGAATAGGGACATTGTCGAGCTCTTTTATTGGGTTTAGCTATGGTTAAGAGTTGTTTGTTAGAAGACCTAAGATGCCGAGTAGGGGGGTGTGTTTGTATTATAGTTTGAAGGGATGGGCAGTAGTTTGGATTATTTAGTAGTTTGTGGGTGAGAGTAAGTTGGGAGTAATGCAGGTACTGAGGGAACTCAAACCAGTTTATAGATTTAATGGTCAGACAATGATGTGTGTGAGTTGGCATGTTGAAGACAAACTTGGCTATTTTATATTAGCACGACTTCAGTTTGTTCAGGAGAGATGTGTGTAGGTTAGTGAAAATGGGGCTACTATAGAGGAGGGAGGGTAGAAGTAGACCATTAGCTAGTTTCAACTTGGTAGACTTGTCCAAATAGACAAGCTTAAAATTGGTCTTTTTGATTGAGTTGAGTATATGATTCTCAAAGGATAGTTTGTCATGCCAAGTAGTATGGCTGTTTTTACAGTTTCAATTTCTGTATTGTTTTGAGAGAATATTTTAAAGTCTAGAGTTAGAGATTTGGTTGTGAAGAGTAAAAGTTTTGATTTTTTGGGATTAAGTAGCAGTTGAGCTGATTTGATGGAAGTAAATGCATCTTGTGTTAACTTTAGGAGATCTGAGATGTCAGAGGATGTAATTACTGTTGAATGAGTGTACTTTGCAGGGATGCTATATGGAGATTATTAATAAATATGTTAAAAAGCAAGGGCCCAAGAATAGACCCTTGGGTAACGTATGTGGTGCATATGGCATCACTGCATTTATTTTGGGTGTTAAATAAGATAGAAGAAATGTGGTAACTGAAATAACATGGGAGAAGTATGAGACTGTGTGAGAAGAGGTAAAGGTAGGTAAAGCAGAGAGGTATTATGAAAACAAAGTAGTACAAGAATATATTATTAAGATTATGTTACAATGTATAACAATATTATGAAAAATACATAAAACCTTGGAAGGAAATAAGGAATGAAAGAAGGAAAGTAATAAGAGGGCAACATCTGATTTTTTATGGCAGTTACAGTTAGGAAAGCTGTCTGTGAAGGGGCAGATGACATATACATAGTTCAAAGAATGGATATGCAAGGTGTAGGACATGTTTTGATAAGTATCATGGAATCTTTTACATCCATCTGAGTTACCACCATCTGAGGCAAATGGAACCTCATTTAACATATAATCTAAAGGATAATACACACAGGAGTGCAGCACCCCCCTTACACTACACTGTAGTGTCAAGTATTTGAAAATGAATGCAAGCACCTGGAGTGGGAATAGAACCCACAGTCTATACATCTTCCATCATTAAAACTAAGTGTGCTACCTGCTCAGTCATTGACACTGCATGCTTAAACTATTATGTCCCAGCAGAAAAATGAGGGCTTTGGACTTTTAATGTGGGCTGTAGGCCCTTGACCAGCTGTTGACATTTATGTTTGCTAAGCTAGGCCTGTAGACACTTATATACTGAAAAGGTTGAAGGGATATTACCCAAAAGTGCAACTTCATATTGCCATCTGTCTGCCGACTCAGCCATGGTAATGAAGTACAATCAGTTACCAAACTGAAATACTTACCTAACAAATAGTACTCCAAGGCACAGAAGACCCACTTTACAGCAAGGCACTCTCTTTAAGCGGCTGTGTATCTCCTTTCTGCATTGCTGAACTTCCTGTTGATATAGCATACATGGGTTCCTCACCTTGAATGTCTTGGAGTAGCACTGTCCCTAAACCTGCCTCTGAGGAATCCATATATAAGATATTGTTTTAGTAAAATTAGGAATGTCTAACATATGTTAGCAACACAGAATACTTTTAGCTCACTAAATGCTCTATCTGCCTCAAGAGACCATAGCACCTTGATAGGAGTTTTCAGTCTTATGAGGCCTATCAAATGATGGGAAAGTGTTGCAAAATTAAGCACAAACGTTCTGTATTATGCAGCTAGTCCAAGAAAAGCTTTCATGCCTTTGTGAAGATTACAGACCAGTGTTTTATTGCATCTTTTTTCTAGCTGTAGTCTTACCACTCTGTTCATAGGTTCATAGGTTGATACTAGGCTATCTGCCCTAGGGCATTTATAAGCCTAGCCAGAGTGTGTTTGGCTTTCGCCACCCTTTTAGATTAGTTGACTGTGCCTTTGTATAGTAGGTCACAGAAGAATAGCCCTTTTAAGTTTAGTTTACTGTGCCTCTGTCTAGTAGGGACACAGAAGAGATCCCAGGGGTAAACCTACGATCTCCCATCCACTCGTCAAGATTTGTCTTGAAGAGGGTCATTGAGGGGCTCTGCCTAACATGGATTGGGATTTTGTTCCAGAGTGAGGGGAGCCTCTGGGATATGAATCTGTCCCTCCAGCATGTCCTATTTATTTCTGTGCTGAGGTTTAGGTCCCTGGAGCATGTAGCTCTAAGGGATTTGGATTTCCTGAGGTGGAGCATGTCCATTAATTCAGGGTTGGACATGGCTTTATACATCAGGCACAGATCGCCTCTGAGTAGGCGGTAAGCAACTGAGTAGAGCTGGAATTTCTTTAGCCTAAATGAGTAGGGCATCTGTTTGAGTCCCTTGATCCTCTTGGTGAGGTACTTTTGGGGTCTTTCCAGTTGCTGCAGGTGTCGGGTAAGGTACATCCCAAATAGGGCATTGTATTTAATTATGGGCCTGATGAGTGATGAATAGAGGGGCACAATGACCTCTCTTGATCTAGATGTGAACCCTTTTGTGATGAGGTGGGCTATATAGAAGGTCTTTCTAACCACTTTGGCAATGTGATTGTCAAAGGAGAGATTGCTATCTACTTGGGTCCCCAAATTCCTAATTACTTCTTCCGTACTTAATGGATTACCACTTATGTGGTAATTTGTGGGCACTTCGTTTTTTTCCAAAGGGGATGACTATGCACTTTTTGGCATTTAGCTTTCTGTGAGACCCCTTTGGAGGATTCTTGTGTCAGTCGGCGAGTCAATTATAGTACCCAGTTTGCAATCATCTGCAAACTTGGTCAGCCATTGTCCTCCCATGTTAGCCTGTACCTCAGAGAAATATATACCAAACAAGAGAGGTCCCAGGACTGAGCCTTGTGGGATGCCACTTGTAACTGGTTTAGAGTCTGACATGGCACCTGCAATTCTGACCATGTGGGTTCTATCCCTGAGCCAGTTTGCAACCCATCTTGTGACATAGGGGTTGATATTTAAGCTGGTGAGCTTATTTATGATGCTCGAGTGGGGTATTGTGTCGAAGGCTTTTCTGAGGTCCAGGTAGGCTGTGTGGACTACCTTCCCTTCATCTATGGCCTTGGTGACCATTTCAAAGAAGTTGACTAGGTTCAAGAGGCAAGATCTGCCCTTAACAAAGCCGAACTGGGTAGGATCCAGTGTTTGGAGGTTCCCAATGTCTTTGTTTATGAGTTCCATGATGATACGCTCCATAGCTTTGCAGACCAGGCTTATAGGGCGATAGTTCCCGGGGTCCGTTGTGGCACCACCTTTGTGGAGTGGGACCACTGTTGCTGTGCGCCATTCCTTGGGTACATATCCTGTAGTAAGGCTGAGATTGAATAGTGACTTTATGTGAGGGTTCAGTTCTTCTTGAAGCTCGTGTAAGACGCAGCCTGGGACACTGTCCGGTCCCATTGATGCTGTGTTTTTTACTTTGGAGTGGGCAGCTCTCACCAATGCATATGTGATGTCAGGGAGGCTACACTCTGTTGGGACAGACAATTGCTCTTTTGGGGGGGAAAGGGGGGAGACGTTTGCACTGAACCTGTCTGCCAGGATGTTGGCAATGTCTGTGGGTTCAATGTATTTTTTGTCGTTTTGCACTAACTCCGAGCATATCTGGGAGTTGCCACCCAGGTTCCTGACATAACTAAAGAAGGCCTTGTGATTATCTTTAGCATCTTGTGCAATTTTTCTTTCGAAGCTGGCCTTAGATGATTTTATGAGGGATCGTAGTTTCTTGCTAGTACTCATCAGAGATGCCTTCCCTTTTTGGGATTCTGCTCTATCATGTAGTAGCTTCCTCCTTCTGTTGTATAGCTTATTTATGGCTGGGTCCACCAGACAGGTCTCCTGCCTTTGGAGGAGTGAGTCTTGGTTTTATTTGGGATAGCACGATCCATGCATTCCTGTAGGTGTCCATAGAATGTGTTTGTAAAGGATTCTGTGGTTTGGGCTGTATTTTCCACTGGCCCGGGGGCTTTGAAGGATTCCACCTCGGTTTTGAGAAGTGTGAAGTCTGCTTTTGAGAAGTTCTTCACTGTGATTTCATTAGCTGGGGGTGGGGACAGGATATTGATGTCCAGTGAGATTAATTTATGGTCAGATGTTATCAAAGAGGGGGTATACCTCTGGTATGGAACAGTCCCCATGCTGATGATGATCAGGTCCAATATGTTTTCCCCTCTTGTGGGAGTGGTGACCAGTTGTTCCATAGCATTTGAGTTTATAAATTCTAGGAACCATTGGGCAAGGATGTTGGGGCTTGAGTAGTGCTCCCAGTCTATGTTTGGGTAGTTGAAGTCACCCAATATAATGGTGTTTGGAGAGACCTTCATATTCTCCAGTGTTCTCAGGAAAGCCGAGTGGGGTTCCTGAGTTTGGGAGGGTGGTCTGTAGCAGGCTACAAACTGAAAGGCAGTTTTGCCCACTGTTAGTTGCACATGGATGGTCTCCGATACTTCGTGCAGTGCCACTAACCTGGAGGTGTGGGTATCTTTGATGAATATGGATACTCCCCCTCCTTTTGTGGTTCGGTCTGAGTTTTGGGGCCGAAAAGCATGGTATGAGGTATAACCTGGTAGTGCTGGGGTGCTCTCAGGAGCCTTGAACCAGGTTTCTGTTACTGCACAGATGTCAATATTCTCCATACTGAGGAGAGCCTCGAGTGTGTGCATCTTGAGGTTTAGACTTCTGGCGTTGAGCAGCATTACCCTTAGTTTATATTTCCTTGTGTTGTCTATGGAGGTGGGTTTGTCTTTTGAGCCTTGCTAAAAAAGGCACTATGGGGGGTGGCAAGAGCCTTAGCCAGTATTCGAAAGCCCAGGGGTGACAGGTGCAAGCCGTCCCTAGCGAGGCAACGTGGCTTGTCGAGCATGTCATCCCAGGCTGACAGACACTGGATCCCCTTTGAATGACATCAATACTTTAACCAATTGTTAAAATTGATCATTTTGTCTTTATACTGTGGCATTATTCTTGGTGAGGATAACATGCTACTCAAGGTTAGGGTCATACTGGCCTGTGCTACATGATCAGAGAGCTCCTCTATGTCTCTTTTCATGTAGTCCAGGGAGGTACGTCTCTGGTCATTCACACCAGCATGGACAATGACGGAGTCATATTTGTACTTGCTTTGGAGTGACCTGAGTGCTTGTGTTATGTGGCGGGTCCTGGCACCCAACAGGCAGCTTACAATGACCTTCTCCTTGTTCATGCTGGTGAGTGGGACGTCAGTGTGTCTGACAATAGAGTCACCTATTACAAGTGTATTAGGTGTGTTGTTTAGCCTTAAGGGCTGTGACTGTGTGGCACACTGACTTTGTGAACTATGTGATACGTGGGTATTGTTCTGATAAGGTACTGGCTTCTACCACACCAAGTTTACTTTATTCTTAGCATTTAAGGTTAAGCCTGTCTGTCTTATGGATTTGGTACATCGGGTCTATATCAGAACATCGAAGTATTAAAACTTTGAATGTTCTGATATCAAACACTATTTAGCGAACACTAAGAATAGCGAAGCTGCAGAACAGCAAATTCTTTCCTCGGGAAAGAATTTGGTTGGCCGTGTCTGTGGCTTCGCTATTCTTAGCGCTGTGGTGGAAAGTTACGGGTTGGGCTCAGGTAAGTGTGCGATTGTTTGTACATTAGGGTTAGGGGTGGGTTAAGTGAGTTAGGGTTAGGGCGTGGGTTAGGCATGTGTGCAATAGTGACATACTTTAGGGTTAGGAGTGGTTTAAGTGAGTTAGGGTTAGAGCGCGGGTTAGGTGAGTATGCGATAGTGACATACCTTAGGGTTAGGGTTTGGGTTAAGGTAAGTTGGTAGATAGTAGTGTATCTTTAGTTTAGTGTAGTGTTAGATGTAGGAATTTAAGTGCATGTGTGTGGTTGCTGTTTGTTTGATGTGCTTGTGTTGTGTGTATGTGTTTTGGAGCAGCAAAATTTTTCCATGGGAAAAAATTTGCTGTTCTGAATGTTCGATATTTTCATGTTTAGATGTTTTGGGGCCAATGAAACAGCAATTGGCTATTTTTATCTTTCGATAACATGATATAAACACGGTACATTTGGTATTTCAGAGTCCCTATCCACTGAATGGATGACATCATCATCAAAGTATGGAGCAGCATATCATGAGTGAGATTTCAGTATGTTATCCATCAGCCTGTGAAAGATATCTGGAGTTCCATGTAGTCCAAAAGTAACACCGTATACTGAAATAAATCATCACAGGTTACAAAGGCTGTTTTTATTTAGGCCAAAGGAGTAAGTGGTATTTGCAGATATCCCTTCATCAAGTCTAGTATTGCCCACTATCTGACTTTTCCTATGTTCTCTTTCATCTCAAAAATTCTGGGAATGGGGCAGCTATCGTACTTTGGTATCCTGTTTAGTTTCCTAAAATCATTACAGCACTGTCAGTGCCACAACAAGTAGCACACTCGCCTTTGGTACAGAAGGTTGTGGGCTCTATTTCCACACCAGGTAGATTCATTACTAACACTGTAATACAGCATAAGGGGGTACTGCACTCCTTAGTGTGCTATATTTCAGATGAGATGTTAAACTGATGCCTCATTTGCTTGACAGTCTTAGCTCTAATGGATGCAAAAGATCCCATGGCACCTATTGAAAAGAGTATGGGATCCTTTATTATATACAATTAATTATACATATTTACAGATATATACAAAACAGTATATTAACACATTTACATCTTTACAGAAAAGTTATACATTCATTCCTTCAAAAAGTCTCATATATCATATTCTTATTGACCCCCCCACTCATTTTTCCATAACCACCACTTAAGTTTTCTTAATATATTTGGAATAACACAATTACTATTAAACATAATCTCATTCAATATTTGATTCCAAATTACCCAAATAATACAAAACATTTTTTATCTAATTGTTTAACATATTCTTTATCTAAACCTTCATAAAATCTCTATATTCAATCATAGCCATATTCATTTGTTTATATTATTGAAATTCATTCATATTTTTCTTTTCTATTAACTTTTCCCATCATTTTTTAACTCTTTTACAAGTCAAAAAACATGATCTGTAGTCTCTAATTCATTACAGAAAAGGCATATCCTTTCATGTATTTGTATAAGGCATATTTGCTTTTACCAGCAATCTATTGATTTGTAAACTCCATAAAAAATCCTGACATTCCTCATTGTTCATGCACCAAGCATTTCTTTGCTTTACATCTTTATTTCTTTCTACAGTCAAATGTTTCCATGGAGTAACATAATAATTTCTATCGTTATATTTTTATACCATAATCTCCTATTATTTTCCACATCTTCCATATTTAGTTTCTACAACTGTATTTTTTCTTTATAACTTTGCATTTCTTTATTTCTCTATTTTCTTTTTCTGTTAATCACTCTTATTAAACTCCATTCTATGTTATATTTGGTCTTAAGCAGTTTTGCTGTAAAATCATTTTCATTTCCATTTATCCATTTAAAACTCTATGTAAATTTAAAGATAAACCATAAACTACAGGATTTAATAAACCTAAACTTCCTTTATCCCTATTCATATATAACACTCATCTTTTAACTAGGTTCAACCTAGAACCCCAAATAAATCCCAATATTAATTCAATAGTTTGTTTTTCTATGTCTCTTGGTATAATAGGTTCATAGCTTCATAGGAGGTTACTAGGCTAGTGGCCCTAGAGCCCTTACAAGCCTAGTCATGTTAATCCTGAGTTGCCTCAAATGTCCTTGGTTAGATGGATGTAAATCATACAGCAAGTCTATAATCAACACCGACTACCCCTGTCCATGAGAAACATGGGTGCCACCCCCAGAGGGAATCTGCAGTCTCCCATCCATTTGTCCGGGCTTCACTTGAATAGGATCAGTGAGGAGCACTGCTTCGTGTTAATTAGATGGTTATTCCAGAGTAGCGGCAATCTCTGGGAGGTATATCTGTCTCTCCAGCATGTTCTGTTAATGTCATAAGCTAGGTTAACATCCCTAGAGTGAGTGACTCTTGTGCCATTTGACTTGCGGATGTGCAGCATTTCCATCAGGATAGGGTCAGAGACTGTCCTGTAGGCCAGGCACAAGTCACCTCTCAGCAGCCTGTATGATACAGAGTACAGTGACAAGGCTTTCGGTCTATCCACGTACATCATGGTTCAGAGGCCCTGTATTTTCTTGGTGAGAAACATCTGTGGTCTCTCCAGCTGCTGCAGATGTCTGGTGAAGTACATGAAGAAGGAAGCACTGTACTCTATTAATGGTCTGATGAGGGTCGAGTACAGTGGAGTTATAACAACCTTAGACCTGGATCCAATTATGGTCTTACTTATGAGATGCGCAGCGTAGAAGGTTTTCCTTACCACTGTGGAAACTTGGTGGTCAAAGTTCAGACTGCTATCTACCTGTTCCCAGATCTTGCACCACTGGGTTTGAACTTAGGGAGGTGCTGTCAATACTGTAATTAACAGCGAATTCCACTTTGCCAAAGGGCATAATAATGAACTTTTTTGTGTTTAGTTTTAGACTGTGACTTTGGAACCAGTCATTTGTCTGTGTTAGCCTTCCTGAAATATGCTAACATCGTTAGGGTACTCAATGATCACACCCAATTTGCAATCATCAGTGTACCTGGCAAGCCAAAGGCTGTCTGCTTTAGACTGGACTTCCAAGAAATAGATTCCAAACAGTAAAGGGCCCAGCACAGATTCTTGTGGTATGCCACTGGTGATGGGTCCACTGGCAGAGGTGGAGTCACCAACTTTGACAACTTGTGTTCTGTCGGTGAGACAATTGGCTACCCATCTAGTGAAGTAAAGATTAATCCCCAGCTGGGAGAGTTTCTCAATGATTCCTGCATCTGGTTTGTGTCAAAAGCCTTGGCTATGTCAAGATAGGCAGTATGCACAGTCTTACTTTCACCCAGGACTTTGATGACTTTTTTGAAGAAGTCTGCTGTGTTTAATAAGCATGATCTAACCTTAGCAAAGCCAGACAGGATTCAGTCTAGAGTTTGAAGGTTGCCTATGTCCTTGCTGATAAAGTCCATGATGATTCTTTCCATGGGCTTGCAGATGAGGCTGGTTAGACCTATGGGTCTAGAGTTCCCAGGGTCATTTGATAGTCCCCCTTTGTGCAAGGGGATTACTGTTGCTGTTCTCCACTCTACTGGAACACAGACAGTTCTCAGGCTATGGTTAAAAAGAACACCAAATGGGTCTCCTAGGTCCTGTTTTAGATTGCTAAATAAGCAACCTGGGATGTTATCTGGTCCCACTGAGGCCATGTTTTTGGCCTTGGAGAGTGCAGATATAACCTGATCTCTAGAGATACTAGGCAGAGGACTGGTGTCAGGTATGCTTTGAGGTATGGCTAGTGGGGACAGGAGGGTGAAGTTTGCACCAAATCTGTCAACTAGTAGTATAGTGTGATTGGTACCATCTATTACCAGTACAGCACATAGCTAGGCATTCCCTTTTAGATTTCAGATGTAGTTAAAGAATGCCTTATGATTATCCTTAGCTAGGAATGCTATTTTAGCTTCCTAATTAGTTTTAAAGGACTTTACAAGATTTCTGATTTGCTTGTTCTAGCTGTGGAGGGAATTCTTCCTTTGCTGAGCCTGTTCACTCTTGTTCTTAGACATCAGTTTCTTCCTTTTGTTATATAACCTGTTTATATTTGCGGTCCACCTGGGTGGCTTGTTTTTTGGAGAGGACCTAGTTTTAATCCATTGAGGTATAACCAAGTCTACACAGTTGCTTAACTGCTTATTCAGGGCATTTGTGTACACCTCTGAACAGCAGTCATTGTTGTCTGTGATGGGGGGGGGGGGTATACAACTTTTTATACCATCACTTAGTAGGTTGTAGTTTGCTTTGAAAAAGTTTATTAGCTTTTTTGCTCCTGTGGTAGTGACAGGTTCAATAATTACTTTGAACAAGACTGATTTATGGTCCGATCTTACCAGGGAGGGCATCACACAGGGAGGAGTGCAGTGACCCCCCCATACTGGAGAGTACTATGTCTAGGACATTTGAGCCCCTTGTGGGGGTGCAGACTATTTGTTCCAGAGCATTTGTATTGACAAGGTCCAGGAACCTCTGGGTGAGCATGTTCATGCTCATGTATGTCACCCAGTCGATGGAAAGATAGTTGAAATCTCCCAAGACTAAGGTGTTGGGCTGTATGGTGGATGACTCCACTAAGTCCAGGTAGGTGGTGTGCTTTTCTTGGTTTATGGTGGGGGACCTATAGCTAGCAATACTGTGGTAGGGTATTTTGCTTATAGTTAATTGGACATGGAGTAGTTCGAGACAGTCATATTGTTTGACCAGCCTCAAGGTGTACTTAGCTTTACTGAAGATGGATTCACCCCCAGCTTTGGTTCTTTCATGCTCATTTTGAGGTCTGAATGTGTGGAAGGCATTATAGCCTTGCATGGTCAGAGTGCTCTCTGTGGCCTTGAACAATGTCTCAGGGACTGCACAGATGTCAGCATCTTCCAAGGTGAGAAGTGCTTCCATGGAATGCAGTTTCATGTTTAGACTCCCAGCATTAAGCAGCAGAACCCTGAGTTTGTCTCAAGTGGATTTTGTTAACTCAGAAACGTTGTTGTTTTGACCTTGCCTAAAAAGGCACTACAGGGGAGACAAGGCCCTTTGCCAGTATCCAAAAGCCTACAGGAGACAGGTGCAGACCATCCCTGGCAAAGCAGCATGGCCTGTCGACTATGTTTTCCCAGGCTGACAGATACTGGACCCCCATGGTCTGACACCACAAGCTAACCCAATTGCTGAAGTCAATAATTTTTTGTTTATATTGTGGCAGTATCCCGGGTGAAGTTAGAATGCTGCTTAGCGCTAGGGTACTATCTGCCTGGGACACATAATCTGAGAGCTCATTCATGTCTCTCTTCATATAGTCAAGAGAAGTACATCTGAAGTCATTCACCCCAACATGGACTATGACAGAGTCATAACAGTACTTCTTGTTGAGTGACTTGACTGCATTTGTGATTTGATGGATCTTGGCACCTGATAGGCAGCTGACCATGACCTTCTCCTTGTCCATCCTGGTGATGGGGACATCTTTGTGTCTCACTATGGAGTCACCTATGATAAATACATTAGGTTTTGAGGTGTTTTGACTTGGGGGTTTATTTGCTGAGACACAGGTGTATGTGTTGTTATGTGTCGTGACTTCTATTTGAATAGTAGTGTGTGCAAGTGGTTTACGTTTGGGAAGTCTCTGATTTTTTGGTAGGTGTGAAGGCTGCAAGCCTAGCTAGATAGAATTTTGTAGATAAGTTTATGTAATTTGTAAATATTAATATAATCCACAGGCTTGATTTGCAAATGTAAAGAGAACTATGTTATCATTAAACTCTATGTTGTACTGAGCTTCAAAAATGTAACCACAGTGCACTCTGCTGGAAGAAAGCTGATAAGTCAGGCATTGTATGACTGTTTGATCTCAAGCTCTGAGACAGGATATCTGGGCTAGGAAATTATTTCTATTGTCTTGATTTAAGAGATAATTACTAAAGTTTTACATGTATAATGTATTTTATTGCTGTGGCTTCCTGGCCAGGTGCAGCTTACTAAGAAATGTAAATTTTGAGTTTCTCTTAGCTTGGGAACTAAAGAAGTGATAAAAATAATGTAATGTGAAATGACTCAGCAGTACCGGGTGTTTATCAGTTTAAGACTTTCTCAGAGAAAAAGTTAGAGCTTTTGGATTTTGTCTGAAAAAACATCACTCACCAGCACTTGCTTACTCTGTAAGTAAGATATTTATTTAGAACAGTGATTTCTCTTAGAGATAAAAATAACCAGATTAGTCTAGCTGATTTATTTATGTCACACCATTCTACAATATTATTTTAAAGCATTTTCCTGTTATATCTGAACTCTGTAATGTCATTGTGTTGAAGTAATAAGTATTGTCTTACGTTTTTATTATTTATTAGTAAATATTTTTAAACCTTTCAACTATGGCTGCTTTGTGTAAAGGTAATTTAATCTCTTAGAGTACATTGCATGTATTTGGTGATACTGTCCAAGCCACTCCAATAGCTTTAGCCCTGGGTCACACTTACTATTTAAATAAAAGTAATATTACACAGTGAAATTGGTCACCCTTTGGGAAGGGCCTTATAGTAGAACTCTCTCGAGGCACTCCTTAAAATGGAGAACATTGACATCTGTGCAGTGACAGAGATGTGGTTCAAGGCTCCAGAGAGTACCCCTGCATTACCAGGCTATAATTCATACCACACCTTTCGGCCACCTAACCTGGACCGAAACACTAAAGGCGGAGGCATGTCCATATTCATTAAGGATATCCACACCTCCAGGCTAGTTGCTCAGCATAATGCATCCAAGATTATCCAAGTGCAACTATCTCTGGGCAAGACCGCAATCCAAATGCCCCAGGATTCCCACTCCTCATTTCTTAATACACTGGAAAATATTAGGGTACTGCCTAACACCCTAATAATGGGTGATTTCAACTACCCTACCATTAACTGGGAAAACTACTCATGCACCAACTCTTTTGCTCAACGTTTTCTGGAATTCATAAATTCCAATGCCATGGATCAACTTATCCACACCCCCACCAGGAGCAGCAATATCCTAGACCTGATTATTACCAACATGGGCAACCAGTGCTCCACACCAGAGGTCAATTCCTTGTTGGTCAGATCCGACCATAAGCTAATCACCCTAGACATCCCTCCCCCACCCCCTATTAGGGAAACCACAGTAAATAATTTCTCCAAAGCCAACTTCACGCTTCTTAAGACAGAAGTGGCAAACTTCACAACACCCATGCTGATGGACAATAGAGGTATGATTGCTTAATCCTACACAAATGCACTTTATAAGCATGAGTGCATGGATCGTGCAATCCCTAACAGAACCAAGATGCTATCCTCCAAAAAAAGGAATCCAATCTGGTGGTCCCCTGCCATAAACAAACTCTACAACAGAAGAAAGAAACTGTTGCAAAAAAGAGTAAAATCCCATGATTGGAGAAACTCCCTGGTCAGCTTCAGTAAGAAGCTGAGATCCCTCATAAAAACCTCCAAAGCTAGTTATGAAAACAAAATCGCCACTGACTCAAGACAACCACAAAGCATTCTATAGCTATGTCAAGAATCTCAATGGCAACACTCAGATCTGCTCTGAGTTACAACATAATGGCACTAAATATACAGAACCAACGGATATTGCCAACATCCTGGCAGATAGGTTCAGTGCTAACTTTACCCCTCTGTCATCCCCTAAAGGGCCCATCTCTATACCAGAAGAATGCAAAGTTCCTGTAATCACGGCTGCACAGGTAAAAAACACACTATCCAAAGCCAAGAACACAGCATCCATGGGACCTGACGACATCCCAGGCTGTGTTCTACATGAACTACTGAATGAACTGGCACCCCACCTAAGTACCATGTTCAATCATAGCCTCACCTCAGGCTATGTGCCCACTGAATGGCGCACAGCAACAGTTATCCCACTCCACAAAGGGGGAGCCACCACAGTCCCCGGAAACTACCGCCCCATTAGCCTAACGAGCCTGGTCTGCAAGGCTATGGAGTGTATCATCATGGAACTTATAAACAATGACATTGGTAATCTCCAAACTCAGGACCCCACCCAGGTCGGGTTTGTAAAAGGCAGATCATGTCTACTAAACCTGATAAACTTCTTTGAAGTAGTCACCAAAGCCGTAGATGAAGGTAAGGTGGTTCACACAGCCTATCTAGATCTCGCCAAGGATTTTGACACCATCCCCCACTCTGGAATTATAGATAAACTCACTAAACTAGGTATATATCCCTATGTCACAAGATGGGTTGCCAACTGGCTCACTGACAGAACCCATACTGTGAAAGTAGCAGACTCCAAATCCAGCTTCAGATCAGTGACAAGTGGAGTACCACAGGGTTCAGTCCTGGGTCCTCTCCTGTTTGGTATCTACTTCTCTGAAGTACAGGCCAACACAGAAGGTCTTTGGCTAATGAAGTTCGCAGATGACTGCAAACTAGGAGCCATAATCAAAATGTGGACATCCTACAAAAGGGCCTTGCTGAGACAGATGCCTGGTGTCAAACCATGGCCTCAAGCTCAATGCCAAAAAGTGCATTGTCATTCCTTTTGGTAAAAACTCAGTACCCATGAACTACCACATAGATGGTAGTCTATTTAACACCAAAAGTGTGATAAGAGACCTTGGGACACAGGTGGACAGTAGTCGCTTCTTTGATAATCACATCGCCACAGTAGTCAGGAAATCCTTCTATGTGGCACACCTCATCACAAAAGGTTTCTCATCCAGGAAAAAAGAGGTCATTGATCCCCTCTACTCATCACTCATTAGACCCATTACAGAGTACAATGTCCCTTTTAGTATGTACCTCACAAGACATCTACAGCAACTGGAAAGGCCACAGAAATACCTCACAAAGAGGATTACCGGCCTCAAAGAGATGCCTTATGCAGACCGTCTCAAAAAACTGCAGCTTTACTCCGTTGCATATTGCCTACTCAGAGGCGATCTCTGCCTAAAACACAAAGTTATGTCAAACCCAGAGCTTTTAGACATGCTCCACTTAAAGAAATCCCAATCCCTATGAGCTACACGCTCTAGGGACCTAAACCTCATCACCACAATAAATAGAACATGCTGGAGGGATAGATTCCTGTCCCAGAGACTTCCCATACCCTGGAACAAACTACCTATCTATATCAAATATAGCTCCTCATTAGCACTGTTCAAGAAAAATCTTGATGATTGGATGGGAGATAGAAAATTCACCCCGGGGATCACTTCTGTGGCTCTGTTCAACAGTGGCACAGGAAAATAATTTTCTTGGGTGGCGAAAGCCAAGAATACCTTTGGCTAGGCTTATATAGGCCCTAGGGCCAATAGCCTAGTACCTACCTATGAACCTATTAGTGGTTGGTGCCAGTGATTTCTACCTTATAGTCTGGAGAGAAGGGGGCATAGCTGGAGAACATGTGCCAGCCTTCTCCAGGAGCATCTGTGTGTGTTTTTATATAACTCATATCTCAAAGAGTGTGTGTGTCAGCTACATGGGCAGGGACACAAAGCACTGGTTGGACAGCAAGGGTGCTGGAGGCTTTAGCTTGACCACTAGACAGAGATCTGGACCTATAGCTATGCCAGTGGGGAGTCCTATTGGGGATCTGGACAGAAAGGGAGAAACCAGCCCCAGATTGACTGTGATCTCTCTGTGCTCTTAAGGGAAATTGTACTTTACTGTGTGTGCACTTGTTATCCTCCCCAATGTGCAAGCCCCTCACTGGTGCTAGTGGTGAGGATTGAGGCTCCTTGATTACTGGGCCAGTGCATGGGCATCACAGTAGGCTTCTAGTGAGTACCTCCACATATGTGGGATTATGTGTTGTGGCCTTATTTTGTGTGAGAGGTGAAGTGTGTGTGCCGACAACCTGTTTGATGTCCAGTTTGTTCTGATGTGAGAGAACTGATTCCAGTTTCATTGTGTAATTACATACCTCGCATATGATATCTGTTTGTTTTAGGAGTAAGTGGTCATCAGTATACATCAGGCAAATACTACATTGCCTCAGGATGTCCATGTCAATAAGGCTGCCTGGAAAAATTATGGGAAACTGCCCATCCATTATAATAGATTTTTACCATATGTACTATTAGGGACGGGTGTGGGCTAGTTTGACCATTTCTTGCACTAGGACTAAGAAAGGTGCTCATTCTATTGAAGGCTATGGATTATAAGTGTGGCAACGCTGCTCAGTGTGCAACTGAGTTATTCATAGTGCAGCAGTGAGGCTTGGGAGGGTTCCACTCACAGGTGTCCAGGGAAAAATTGAGTTTCAAGGCATTTGCATCTATAAAGGGCACCAGAAACACCTTTTGCACAAAAGCGAGTCTTAAATACAGGTGAAATTAAAACACTTTTAAGCTAATCTACCAATAGGAAAACGCACAATGAACCTTCCTCCAACAATCCCCAGATCAGAAAAGGCTGGATCCATACTCTTTTGCCACAAGGGTGCAGGTTAGGATGGCTGGTGTAGTGCTCAACTGTATCAATAACAGGCTAGATTCAGCAGGTCTGTTAGCCTGGTATCAGAAGAGTGCAAATCAAGTGCAGAGAAGTGCAAAAATGTTTGTTTCTCATCTAACCTAGACCAGATAAACACCTACTGCCAGTAGATGAATAATCCCAGTCCTCCTAATGTAAAAGCACAGTAAAGGAGTGTCCAAAGTTAAATGCTACCACAAACAAATTTAAAAGGTACAAGATGCTACCACAAACAAACTTAAAGATGCGGATACAGCAGTGTACTTTAAACAGCTTATAAAAGTGTGATTATTCAATAAAAGTACTTCCTTTGGATAAATGAGCCTAGAGCCACTCAACTGTACAAAATTTATAAAGGCACTAAAAACACAATAAGCTGATCAATAATCCATCAAGCCAATAAAACTACATTCAGAAATCTCAAGTGTTTCTCCAACCTAAACAGACCAGGCTTCATCCCAATGCACTAGATGGAAAATCCACTGACCTCTGTTGATAGCAAAACAATGTTTGTTAAGAGTGAAAAAATACACTTCTTTATCCAACTGCTAGCTAGATAATAAAGTCAGATCAAGCTGAACAGACAATGGGAGGCAAAATGCACTTTTTCAATATAAGCACAAGGAAAGGCAAATCATTCAGGATATCAACAGCAGTGTAGAAAGAGAGGAGCTTATGTACAGTAGGGGTGGGCAGATTAAAATCACCTGGTTTAAACAGCAGATCAACAAAGGTGAGGGTGGGTTAGAAAACACATCAGGGAATGATCAGCAGTGCTTTAGTTTATGCAGGCTTGGAATCTTTACAGACAAAGACAAAGACCCAGAGTTTTACTGAATATTTAATTATCACTCAAGAGACAATTAAATCAATGAAAAAAACATGCAAAATGTGCAGCTAAGACAATTTAAGTGTCTGCCTCTCACATAAAAAAAACACCAGGCCAAGCATATTTCTTAAAATAGAAAATGAAATGGAGCAGGTAAGAGAAAGTGCTTTTATCCACAAATAAAAAATATAGGTTTGCTTTCCTCACCCAAAATGGAATCACCAGCAGTGTTTTAGTTTATGCAGGCTTGAAATCTTTTCAAATACAAATGCCTGGCATTTCACTGACTATTTAAGTATCACTCGAGACAATTTAACCAATGAAAAAACATGTAAAATGTGCAGCCTAGATAATTTAAGTGTCTACCTCTTGCATAGATCAAAAACATCAGGCCAAGCAGATTTCTTAAAACAGAAAACAAAATGGAAGCTGGTAACAGAAAGCAACTCTATCAATCACAGACAAAAAAATATATGTTTACTTTCCTCACCTAGCAGGACTCACCAGCAGTGCTTTGGTTTATCATAGGAGATTACTAGGCTATTGGATCTTGGACCAGCTAATTCTTACCCCTACTAGAGGTAGCAACACCCTTGGCCTGATTATTACTAACATGGGCAACTGTTGCTCTACACCAATAGTCAATTCCTCCCTGGTTAGATCTGACCACAAACTAACCACCATGGAAATCCACATCTCACCCACACCCCCTGCAAAGGTAACCACCATGAAAAACCTCTCCAAAGCTTACTTTGGGCTCCTAAAAACAGAGGTGGCTAATTTCATGGCACCCATGTCAATGCAAACTAGATGTATGAATGCTGAATCATACACCAATGCACTGCACGAACACGTACATAAATGTATGGCACTAGACATACCCAACAGAACCAAGATGCTCTCCTCCAAAAAAGGAAGCCAATCTAGTGGTCCCCTGCCATTAATAAAATCTACAATAGAAGGAAGAAACTGTTGCAGAAAAAGGTGAAGTCCAAAGACTGGAAAACTCCCTTATTAGCCTCAACAAAAAATTGAGATTCCTCATCAAAACCTCTAAAGCCAGCTATGAAGGCAGAATTGTGATAGACACTAAAAACAACCACAAAGCCTTCTACAGTTATATCAAGAATCTCCATGGCAATAATCATGTTTGCTCTGAGTTACTGCACAATGGTACCTCCTATACTGAGCCAACAGATATTGCCAACATACTGGTTGACAGAGTAAGTGCCAACTTTACCCCTCTCTCCTCCCCTAAAGGACCAATCAAAATACTGGAGGAATGCCAGGCACTCAGGATTACTGCAGCACAGGTTAAAGCTGCATTGTTCAAGGCCAAGGATACAACTTCCATGGGACCCAACAATATCCCTGGATGTGTTCTACATGAACTACAAAGTGAACTGGCACCACATCTGTGTGCCCTGTTCAGTCACAGCCTCAGCTCAGCCTTTGTCCCTACTGAATGGTGCACTGCTACTGTCATCCCTCTCCATAAAGGGGGAGTGACTACAGACCCTGGGAACTATTGCCCCATTAATCTGACGAGTCTGATATGTAAGGCTATGGAGCCCATTATCATGGACCTAATTAACAAGAATATAGGGGATCTCCAAACTCTAGATCCCACTCAATTTGGTTTTGTGAAAGGTAGATCATGCCTGCTCAACCTGGTTGACTTCTTTGAGTCACTCACCAGAGCTTTGGATGACGGCAAGGCAGTTCATGCAATCTACCTCAATCTGGCCAAGGCCTTTGATACCATTCTCCACTCAGGAATTATTGATAAACTCACCAAACTAGCCATCAACCCATATATCACTTGGTGGGTTGCAAACTGGCTCACATATAGAACCCACAGTGTGAAAGTATCGGATTCCAATTCAGACTGCTGACCAGTCGCGAGTGGAGTCCCTCAGGTACTGGTCCTGGATCCTCTCCTGTTTGGTATCTACTTCTCAGAGGTCCAGGGCAACATGGAGAGAATCTGGCTGACCAAGTTTGCAGACATCTGCAAGCTGGGAGCCATTATTAACTCCCCAAGTGATGTAGACATCCTACAAAAAGGTTCACTGAGACCAATGACTGGTGTCGAAACCATGGCATTAAGCTTAATGCCAAAAAATTTGTCTCATCCCCTTTGGGAAAAACTCAGTTCCCACCAATTACCACATCGATGGGAGCCCACTGAACACTGAAAGTGTTATAAGAGATCTGGGGACACAAGTTGACAGCAACCTCTCCTTCAATGACCACATTGCCACTGTGGTCAGAAAGCCCTTCTATGTGGCACATCTCATTACCAAGGATTTTGCATCAAGGAAGAAACAGGTCATCATTTCTCTCTACTCTTTCCTCATTAGGTCAATCATCGAGTATAATGCTATTTGGCAAGTACCTCTCTAGACACATGCAACAGCTGGAAATGACACGAAAGTACCTCACAAAGACGATCCTAGACCTTAAACACATGTCCTACACAGACAGACTCAAAAAAACTCCAACTATTCTCTGTCTCATATTGTCTAATAAGAGGTGATCTCTGCTTGACTTCCAAGCCATGTCTGACCCAGCTCTGTTAGAAATGCTACAGCTAAAGAAATCCCAATCCCTCCAAACCACATGCTCCAGAGACCTCAACCTCATTAGCACAATCAACAGAACATGCTGGAGGGGCAGGTTCATAACACAGCCCATGCTCTGGAATAGACTTCCCATACATATCAAGCAGAGCGCCTCACTGACCCTCAAGAGAAATCTTGATGAGTTGATGGGAAATAGAAAGTTCACCCAGGGGATCACTCCAGTGGCTCTACTTGATAGAGGCACTGGGAACTAACATCGGGCGGCATGATGCCAGGGCACTTCTATGAGCTAGACTTGTAAAGACTCCAGGGCCATTAGCCTAGTACACACCTATGAACCTATTGACCCAGAAGTCATTTTAAGCCTAGCCATTTCATCCCAATGTAATACCATAGAAATGCTAGTCAATACCCAAGATTGCATTTACTGATGACTTCCCATGTCCATGAGAGTTGTGGGCACTATCCCCAGTAAGAATTTATGGTGCCCTATGCACTCTTCCAGGTTCCTCTTGAACAGTGTCATACAGGTACTCTGTTTCACATGAATTGGTAGCCTGTTCCAAAGACACGGCAGTCACTGGAAGATAAATCTGACCCTCTACCATGTCCTATTTAAGATGCAGGCCATATTTAGGTCCTTGGAATGGGTAGGTCTAGTCCCATTTGATTTAAGGATATGCAGCAAGTTCATTAGGTTTGGGTCTTGGATTGCTCTGTAGGCCAGGCATAAGTCTGCCCTAAGAAGTCTATATGATACAGAGTATAGTGACAGGAACTGTAGTTGGTCTATGTAAGGATCTTCTTTGCTAGAAATGTCTGAGGTCTCTCTAATTGCTGCAGATGCTTAGTACAGTACATGCCAAATGGGGCATTATACTCAATTATGGGCTGGAGAAGGGCCAGTTTTAAATGTTTTCAGATTATGCTCGCCATGTATGCTATTCTTCTCATACATATCGAATTTATTAAATGTATGTTCGTTCTGTAGGATAGTCTATATTTATTCCATATAATAATCAACTCTCTTAATTCCTGTAAGATTTTAATCCATTATTTCTTAACTACCTTTATAGATCCAAATGTTATTCCCAAATAAAAAAATATTCTACTCCAAATTTAATTTCCTAAGAATTACTTGTTCCATCATTTTACTATTCTTAGTTATGAGGATCATATGATCTGCATATGACATAATAACTGGATATACAATACCTTCACTCTGTAAATACTGTGTCTCCTTCATATCTTCATTTATTCATTTTACTATACAATTCATAACTATCACAAATAAAATACTACTCATTGGACAACCTTGCTTTAATCTTCTATTAATTTCTATTTCACTTATCCAACCATTTACCAAAACATTTATTTTACTATTCTTATAATATTGACTTAATTACTTTCTGTAATTGTTCAGTTAGATTATAACTTTCCAAAATCTTCCATAACACATCATGGTCTGTTGTATCAAAAGCTTTATTTATACTGCCTATTCATTTTTTTCTTCATTCTTTTTTATATCATCTACTACTTCCCTAACAATCATTAATATTTCCTGATATCTTCTTCCTTTAATACCATATATACTATCCTCTAATACTTTACCTGTCTTATTTTCTAATACTGTTTTAATATTTTCATAAATATTTTAGAATCTGTATTATTCAATACAACTGGTGTTAGTTATTTCCCTCTTTTCTCCATTTTCCATATAAATTTCATACATTTACATACTTATCTATAACAAATACCATCTTTTAATCACTCATTTAACACAAATATAAATATTCCTTTTTGCCATAATTCCAAATTCTTATATATTAAATAACCTACATCCTGCTGCAGATTGAATATTAATTTTCTTCATTATCAAGTCAAATTCCATTACAGAAATCTGGTTATCTAATTCTCTGTTTATATTTTCAGTAAAACATTTAACATTCCTTAATTTAATCTATTTTGGTCTTGTGTACTCACAGGTTTATTAATGAACTTCAGTATAATTTCCATAATTTAATTTTTTGCTTCACCTCTACCCCTTTCTCATCTTTCATCTTCTTTAACTTTTTACACAAATAATGAGAAACATCTTTTTACCTTGCAAAATATGTTTGCTTATACAATAATCCCTTTATTTTATCTTGATTCCTTTTATATATCTCTTCCTTTTTCATATAATTTCATATAATAAACATTTTCATTTCTCTCCAAATTCTCTAATGTTTTATTTTGTAAGTCCTTAAACTCCTGTTTTTCTTTTTGTCTTAATACCAATTCCCATTGAAAATAATCTGATATATACTTTTCTTTAAACATCAACCACCATTCTGTCCAATTAGTATTATAATCTCTCATAAATAAATGTTCTTTCCATAACATGAGCATGTTCCCCCTACCTTTTTCATTCCAATTAATCTTGTTAATTATTATTAAATCCTTTTCAAATTTTAATATGCTCTTTATTTTCCTCAATTCCTATCCATATAGCCATATGACCTGAAAATCCCATCTGCACTGCTGCCTCTATCATGATCTTTATACTTTTAGAAACCACAAAATGGCAAATCTCTGATTTACTATTTCTCCTCCTATACGTATATGTATTTAAATTTCATAACATTAAATTAGTGCAACTCATAATCTGTTTCATTATTCTCTAATCAGCTCTAGCTTTTTTTTAGCTCTCAAATAACAATTAACATCTCCTGCCACTATAATGTCCATGTCAACTACTATGCAATAAAATATCTCTTTAAATAAGTCTGTCTTTATAAGATACATGTGCATATATTGCTACAATTTTATATACTTTCATCTCCCATCTAAAATCTAGAATAGTTTTCCTAAAGATATAATCTAATATAGAAATTCCTCCATTATATAATACCACTACCCCTGAACATGTTTCTTCTCTCAAATTCCAAGTTATACCCCTCTCCATAAATTCTCTGTAATATTTCATCTTGTCTTAAGCTTTTAATATCTTCTATCTACCTCACATTTATTACACCATTCCAGAACACCTATTCTTTTAACCAGACTTTTAATACTATTCATATTAATTGACAATATCCTAAGATTACTTGCTTCTCTTCTTCTTAATCAAATGTAATTATTTATGATTTTACCCATTTCCTTTTTTACTTTTATACCCAGATCCTGTATCTTCCTTTTCCTGTCCTTCACCCTTTTCCAAATAGAGTTCTTTTTCTTAATTACTTTCCAATCAATATTGCTATTTTCTCTAACATCAGATTCCAATTATACTTTACCCCCCTTTTGTTTCTAAGTCTTGTACTTCCTCAGAAACTGTTGCTACATATTCACTTTAGTTTTCTTGTAACTCTAAGTCCTTATTTTCTTTTTTGTTTCGCTCCTCTTCCCTTAAATATTCTGCTTGCTCACATTTATTACTTCCACATTTTCTAGCATCATGACCATAACCCCCACATATAACACTTCTTTTTGTCACAGTTACTAACAAAATGACCCTCTTTTCCACAAAAAGCATGTTTTTGGTTGCCCTTAATATTATACAACATCTCTATTCCCTTGTACATTCATCATGCTGGAAATATGAATAATTTTATAATTTTTCTGTTTTCAAAATGACATTGCAGTCCTAAGCCCCAGCCCACAAACCTCTGTTGTCAAATACTTTTACAATACTTTTTACTTCTGAACAAAAATTCTTTAATAAATGTCCTTTAACACTCTCCTTATCAGTCTCTGTACAAAATTGTATGTGCACCTTTTTTATTCTAATGATACAAATTGTTAAAAATATAATTATTCCAGGGAAACACTTCATTTTTAATTTCAAATCTTCCCAGAAAAGTCTCTTGTTTCATAGCCATTTAAAAAAAAAGTCACAATAAGTCTTATTCTTAATCAAAATAAATGCTCTTATCTCTTCAGCTTTTGCACCCAGAGCTACAATAGCTGTATCCCATAACTCCTACCTGGGCAGTGATTTTTCTTCTTTACCCTGTATATGCACCACAAATGTCTACTTCTCCAACATCTCGGTTTTCTTACTTTCCTTTTACTTACTATATCCACAAATGAAACCTTCTCAGTGTTTGTCTCCTCCTCCTCTTGAATCTGCTCCATTGATTCTCTCCATGGCAAGTCATTTCTATTCTCCTGTTCCATCTCATCAAGTAACATTGCCAATACATTATTTTGCAGCCCTCCCAACTGTAGAGTTGTAACTACAATTTCTTCTTGTTGCTCCTCCACATTCACCAAACAACTCTGCTTGAAACAAATCTTCCAAATCAAGCATTATGCCCTCCAATTGCTTCTCCACACACTTCCATGAATCATCATTCACTTTGGTTCCATATTCATTTTCCTCCATTTTGCATCATTCTCCCAGCCATCACTCCACTAGGAAAGAAATGTACACACGTTCACACTCTTTGGCTGTATGGACCACGAGGATGGTAACAAGTAGGAGAAGTTCCCTCATGCTCTGGCCAAATTTCCCCTAGTAGTATAAATACTACCTTGGGTTTCCTGTGAAGAGAGGCTAGTAGCATAGTGGGACTAAGTCAGTCAACAAAGGGTAAATAAAAAAATAAATAAATTTAATACTTCCATTCAGTATAAGAACTAGTATTACTGGGCTATTCCATTCACTTTGGGACTCTTCTGTCACTCCTAGCATAAGAATATGTGAACAACTTAATTTACTATCTGTTTTTGTGCCTCAGATACAATTTCAGCTTGTACGCTCACCACAGAGTTTTCAACTTCCTTCCATACCTTCAGTACATTAACTCATTCTCTCCAATACGGCTGTTTTGAGTGTGTACCTTTAACTCCTAGTGGGTGTGGCTTTAGCCTTTAAAAAAATGAAGTTTATCACCTTACAGTTCTAACAAATACTCATTGACAGAGTTCAGATATCAATACAATTGTGTTTGCCATCATGTATGCTTCAAGATAAAATATTCTGATACCTTGTATGTAACATGGTTTTGGAATTATTAATGCAAATATGAGCAAGCAATATTTGACACCTAGAGGCGCAGTGGGAGATAACTGCAGAAATGCCTGGAGGTGCACTCGGCTGATAGATTTGTTCTGCCTTTCACTTTCCTGGCTGTCTAACCTTAGAGATCAATGCATTTGTTCTTTCAGTCACCTCAAATGGCCTTTTCATTTAACCAGAATGTTGTTCTCCATGGAAGGCGCTAATACCTGATCTTCCGGGTTGAATAAGGCTCTCAACACTTACTACTGCCCATAAAATTATTTACTTCCCAAACATCTGCCCAGCCCTCACTGACATCTTGACCATCTACCATCCCAATTTTCCCCATAAGGTTAGAAAACAAAATGCTATTAAATACTGATAAAGCTAAGCTCTCAGCCAGACAAATGCATTACTCTTTCACTGTCTCCATGCTTTGGAATAATCTCCCTTCTTCAATAAGAACTATCAGTAGCTCCACTGCTTTTAAAAACTCCCTTAAACTTCCCCTCTCATCACATTGGATATGCACTTGCACCCTTAATCACAATTCCATTACCTGACTCCCTCCCTAAAACCGTCTTATCCTATCTCTACACCTAGGCTTTTTTTTTTACCTTCCCTCCTTTACATCAACTGCTTCTGCTGACACTTAGCCAGTGCCATCCCTACTCTAAGCCTTCTGCATCCTTTTTTTCCTTTATACAATCTCTTCTCTCATCTAACAAACTTACCTACCATCTATACTTCTACCATGAATTTAACAATACGTTACCTATATCACCATGTTATAAAATATTATCACCTCACTACTGTATGTAATTCTTGCCATATTATTGGATGTATGGATGTATTGGATGGATTATTTACTTATCTAATGTATTACCACTACCTGATATATTCTGTATTATGTTCCTTTTATGTAATTACATGTGGAGCTTTTCTGCCCAGGCCTCCACTGAAAATGGGCTCATTTCTGGCCCAGTGGACTTTCCCAGTAAACAAATGCAATAAATAAATAAATAAATAAATGTGCTCCTTTACTAGAAGCATCACCAGCAGAAGTCTTTCCTGCAAACTAAAGCAGTGTTGTATCAAACTTTTCAACATCGTCTTCTCTTCTCTCTAAGCTTGTTTAGCAATGTTAAGCAGTCCACTAGGGTGCCTGCCACACAGAACTGAGGGGTATATCAAGCTGAAGCTTGTGGAACCTCTCATATTGCAAACAGTACATAGGATATCAGATGATCACAGTTTTTAAAGTCCATTGCATTAACTTTCTTTAGAATGGGTTTTAATGTTTTACTGAACCTTTCTACTAATTCAGCAGTCTGTGGATGGTAGTCTGAAGTCTTTAACTATTTGACCTTAAAACACTGACGTAACTGGAGAAGTACCTCCTTTGGGATATCCAGTATGGACAGTAAAACTACCAGTTTACTGGCAAGTGCCTATATTAAGACATCAAAGCTGTACTTAATCGAATAACTAAAGCTCGGTCTTGTAACATCGAAACCATAAAATGTCAAACGGCTGTTTCAACCCAGGGAAACACTTCCTTTGGCCACATCAAAACCCCCCCCAAAACTTTAGACCCAAAATCAAGTGGGGGGCTTTGGCCCCTGTGCCCCCCACACACCTCTAACTAAATATATCAACTCCAAAATCATTCCAAATTGGAGAAAAGGGCATAATCCACATAACGGCCAAGGGAAACACTTCCCTGGGTTGAATCAGCCATTCGACATTTTACATTTTTGATATTACAAGATTGAGCTTTGGTTATTCGATTAACTAAAGTTCGATGTTGTAATATAGACCCTACTGGCAATACCCTTGGTATTAATTTTCCATAATGGCACTACTCGTTACTTGGTAGCATGGTCCAGTATGATTGCTAGG
Source organism: Protopterus annectens (assembly GCF_019279795.1). Lineage (NCBI taxonomy): Eukaryota > Metazoa > Chordata > Ceratodontiformes > Protopteridae > Protopterus > Protopterus annectens. Next base: position 750,594,748 of record NC_056730.1, on the reverse strand, counting down.
TATTAATACTTATTGCTAGATTTTACTAGTGGGCGCCATAATGTCCACAGCAATATGTTTGCATGTCACCTCTATTATAGGCATTGGGATTAAGGGACTCAAATCCAGTACAGAGTGATTTTTTTTCTAGTATTCTGGATAAGAAGCACATATTATTTTCTATATCTCTTATTCATGGCCAGTAAAATCTGGCTAATGCACTTGCCATAGCTTTGTCAATTGCTAGGTGACCTCCTGAAGATGTGACTATGGTCTAGCTTCATTATTAGTACCTTATAAGGTTTTGTCATTAATAACTGATGCAGAATTTCTTCCCTTTTTTCCTTATTCTATGTAAGATGTCATCATTTTACTCAAAATACAGGTAAGAATTGGGAACATTTTGTTAATTATCGTTCCCTAAAACCTTGTTTATATTGAACAATTCTAGAATAATTTGGCTAAATTTGCAGCAAATACCCTTTTCAGAACCCACCACTGTACAGTACTAAAAAGCCTAAATAAGTTAGAACTACCCCTTAAGATAGCACATACACAGCTTTTTACTATCTATAAAATTATCTAGAATCCTTCTGCTTGTTCAGTACTAAATGCCATTCTACATAACTATGTTCCCAATCAGTCATTACAATCCAGTGACCAAAACTCCTGTCTGTCCATAAACCTATCAAATCTGCTGGGCATGGTCTGCAGTCATACCATGTTGCTAAGGCCTACAACTCTTTACCTGTAGCCATCAGATCCATAACCTTCCTCCCATCCATTAGAAACATTCTGAAAGAATTCCTAGCCAAAATCTGACTCTGTACTTGTTCAACCCCAAGAGAATCTAGATTCCTAAGTATGAACAAGTACTTATTCACACGTCACACCTACTTAATCTCCCTTCTTTACTTACTCATTTCCATTCTTCAATCAGTTTCTCTCCCATAACAGTCTATCTAAATGTCCATAACCCTGTTTTTTTCCCTCACTTCATGTTACAATTTCTGTTTGTATTATACTAGCTTACCTTTAATTTCTCTATAAACCAGCTAAAATTTCTCTAAATATTAATCATTGTCATATAAGTTATATTTATTCTTAACCAATGTTTTTACATGGTTTACTATGGTATGGTCGTACCGGACCCCATCGAATGATGGGATCGCCAACCCATGTATGAGAAAATGACAATGTCAAATTCTGACATTGTCGAAATACAACTCATCTTCAACCTCAAAATGGGCTTCAACATGGGTCGAGATAGGGGGCGAGATTCGTACTTCGACAATGTTAGGTTCGACATTGTCGCTGTTCGTCTTCCGGACTTCGACTGAAGTGGGTTTGACCGAACCCACTTTGACCTTACCATAGTAAACCTTTTCACATTTGGTATAATTATTTAAACAGCAAATGTTTTGAATTATTTTTGAAGACTGTAAAATTATTGTGCATAAAATGTTTTTGTAATACTTTAGAGCTTTTTTCTCCAGGCCTCCACCAAAAATGGGCAGCTACCCAGTTTGACTTTCCCGGTAATCAAATGTCAATTAATATCAATCAATCAGTTGTTGTTTGTCTTTTTGGCTTTTCCTGGTTAGGGGTCACCACAGCAGAACTCCGGTCTGCTAATGATTGGCAGTCGATTTTTATGGTGCCGAGTTGCCAGCCTGATGCCCAACCTTCAGCGAAGGCACGCCCATTCACGCATGTCTTTTGGAGGCCACTCACCTGCGGGGAAGACATGCAGACTCCACATAGATGGCACTCCAGCCAAGAATCGAACAGGAGAACCTCTTGCTGTCAGGCAACAACGCTACTGCTGTACCACCGCGGCTTTTTAATATCAATCAATCAGTAAATAAGTAAATTAATAAATATTCTATCTTGCCATTCTTAAAGTGCCATCTTTCCATTGTGCCTTTTGAAAGCTTATGTGACTTATCTGTGAGTCCATTAACTCAGGCTTACTTTCTTCAGTAACTTGCCTTGAAGTAGAAGGTGAAGCTTTTTCCCCGAAAAGATTGGCACTGCAGCTTCTTCTTCTTTGTCTTCCTCTGCAAATGATAATTCTAAACAAAAAACACCTTTTGCTTTATTGTTTCTGCTGTAAGTAAAATCTCCCTGTGTTCTATTTTCCTTTAGGCCGCTTTTTTCCATTTTACTGTGGATGGACACAAACTTCTCACTTGCTTGGTTTCTTTTCCTTCTCTATATTACCTACCCTCTGTAAAGAGTATCTCAGAAGAAAAATTGTCGTCAGTTTTTCATATTTCCATACTTACAGTCTTGAGTTCTCTGATTGACAGTAACAGATACAGACTCAGAACTGTGTATTCTCATGCTTAGCCCAGTTTTAGTACTTACTTTATCCTGGGGGTCCTCATTTAAAAGGCATTTTATTTTTTGTCAGTTTCTGTGTTAATGCTTATTTTAAGTGTCTGCGTATTTCTGTCTTAAACTTATTTTAGGGTATCATATCAGTTCACCTTCATTTCCTATAGCGACATCTTTTCCAATTTGAGGTTGTTGTTGCTCTATCACTGGAGCATGTTTCTGATAACAGATAGGATCCTTTTTTATTAATTAACCACAACCAAATTCTAGCCCATCTTGAAGCTTCTATGGAAACTGCCTTTTCTTAGTTTTAATTCTGGATCTCTATATCATCAGCACATATAATATAAATACCCTTGATCAGAAAGGTTCAAACATACTGGTCTTTGTTCTCATCAATATGGGAGATAGCTGGTGCACTGCACCTCCACCCCCATGTCACATCCTCACTGGTGAAGTTGATCACAAAGCTGTCTCATTCAAAATAAAAACCAACTTTGAAAATTCAGCAAAATCTGCTACTGTTAGATACTATTCTAAAGCAAACTAAATCCTATTAAGTGATAGTTTGTCACAATTCAATGCCCTGCCCAAACGAGAGTTCACAACAGCCTATGCAGAATTATTCACAGAAACACTGTATAAACAAGTAAATGGCTACACAGACGCTGCTGTACATTCCAGAAGTAAGCTCAAACCAAATCCCAAAAGCAAACCACACTGATGGAATCCTAATCTTAACAGGGTATATAACAAAAGGAAAATGTTATGGTCAAAGTCAGAAAGAGCAATTCTCACAATGACAAGAGCTTGCTAATAAAACTAACAGGAGACTAAGAGGAATAATTAAAATCAACAAGGCCAATTGCAAGGTCAAGGCAGCTTCTCAGACTAAAGATAACCACAAGATCTTCTACAGCTATGTCCAAAACCTCAAAGGTAACACACAACAGTGTGCAGAATTGGAAGTAAATGATACCACCTTCAATGAGCAGAGTGACATAGCTAATCTGTTGGCCAAAATATTCAGCTCAAACTTCCCCCACCACTTGTGAAATCCCTTCAAACATAACTCCCCCACACACCTGTCCTCAGGGTGCAGGTCATACCAGTGCTCACTAAGATTAAAAACACACCTTTATAGAGGCCCAACAATATCCCAGATTACCTCCTAAATAGCCTGAAATATGACGCAACAGGACCACTTGAGTCACTTTTTAATTACAGCCTCAAAACAGTCTACATGCCAAGTGAATGGAGGACAGCAACAGTTATTCCCCCTTCGTAAGGGTGGACCATCAACAGACCCCAAAAACTACAGACCCATTAGTCTGACTAGTCTAATATGCAAAGCCATGTAACAAATTATCATGGAAATGATCAACAAAGACACTGGCAACCTATAGACACTGGATCCATCCTAGTTTGGTTTTATCAAAAGAAGTTTGTGTCTACTTAACCTGGTAGACTTCTTTAAGAGGGTAACCAAAGCAATGGATTAAGGGAAATTGTGACTACCACCTCCCTAGACCTGGCTAAGGCATTCAACACAATACTCCACTCAGGTATTATGGGCAAACTCACCAAACTAGACACAAATCCCTACACAACTCATTGGATTGCCAGCTGGCTCACAGCTAAGACCCAAGTAGTCAGGATTGGTGAGACCACATCCACCAAAAGGCAGGTCACCAGCGGAGTACTACAGGGTTCTGTGCTGGGCCCACTCCTGTTTATTTATGTTCTCAGAGGTGATGGCTAATGTCAGGCACCTTTGAGTCACCAAGTTCACAGACGACTGAAAATTGGGATTCATCATAAATTCTCCCCTTGACACTAATATCCTGCAAGATGGTCCAACACAGGCAAAAGACTGGGCAAAAGACTGGTGCCTAAGCCATGGATTAAAACTCAATGTGCATTATGACGCCTTTTGGGAAAATGTTTACCCAGCCAAATTACTTCATTGATAAGACATTTCTAAGAGTTAATCCAGTAGTTAGAGACCTGGGGACATATGTAGACAGTAAACTGGCCTTTGACCAACACATAGCCAAGGTAGTAAGAAAATTATTCTGTTGTCCATTCCCAAGGCAGTTATAGCATCACTCTATTCATCCATTATCAGACCTATCATTGAGTACAATGCCCCCATCGACATGCACTCGGCTAGGCATATGTAAAAGTTGGAATGCACACAGAAATTCCTCACCAAGAGAATCCAGGGTATTAACACACTACCTTTACTATTTAACATTGGCTCAGTAATCAGTCATCCCTGGGCTGGCTTCCATGTCTCTTATAGACAAACCCTCCACATAACTTTTTAGCAACCTCGTAACATACATACTCCCCAGTTAAGGGGCACATGTTACAAGGGAACTCACTCGAGTGGGTTGAGTTGTGCTGTTAGGCTTACAAAGGCCCATGTAGTCAATAGCCCAGTATATACCTATGAAAGTATATGAGTGTCAGTGTCTTGCTGTCCTTCCCCCAGCCTTGTACCGAATGACTGAAACACGATGTTGTTTTACATCTTTCTTAAGAAGTATGTCAACCTTTCATACTGTGCTTAAATGTTGTCCCTCTTCTCACATTTTCAGTAGTGTTTTAAAATGGGGAAAATACCTTTCCTAATATTACATAATGAGTCAGATCTGGGGTAATGGGTGCAGAATATAACAACTCTCTTAAAACTGTTTGAATTTCTAGATGTGTGAGGGGTTTTTATTTTATATCCACTGGACAGCTGACAAGGGCAGTCACTCTTCCAAAATCTAGCAAGGCTTGAACCATCCTTCCTTCCCAAAATACGGTCCACTTTACCAGCTTGCTTGTAGCACAGTGACACAATACTGATTAAATTATTCTAACTCCAGTTGTATCACAGTCAGGAAGATCAGCTTCATTTTTGGTATGCATTTCAGTCTTCACTTTTCCACTTTTTGCAGTCTTTGAGTATCAGTAACACATAGCAATGTGATTACTCCTCTTATTTGAAACATGTTAACACATTTTTTTTTTACTTTTTATTTCACAGATGACGAATTTTCTTCAACAACTTCAGACTTAAAAGCAGACAATTCAGTTGTAAATATTGTTTAATTTACGAATGAGCATTCTACTAAAGTTACTAGCATGTCAATAGTTCTTGCGATCAATTTGCAGTACTCATTTTCTTATATTACTAGAAAAGCTCTTTTAAAACTTGTCATCTGCTAAAATATTCTACCAATTTTCAATTTACTGCTGCTGTCAGATTATATTAATGGCTTTAAAATGTGCATTAAATCATGCATCTGTGCTGTTCCCAATTTGTCAGGATTAAAAGTCCAATTATAAAATGCTATTGTTTGTACTTTAGAGGATTACTCCAGCCTAGACAAAGTTCCATTTAAATGTTGTCGTAGACCATCAGATCAATTCATTCTATGTCTATATGAGTTTTCAGTCTCTCTCTTGTCAATTGGTATGACAGGATTTTTGCCCAGGGTGCTCAATCTGAGTTCTCTATGGTGGCATAGTGCTAAAAAAAAAAAAATACCAGGAAGGACTCTAGGTAATCTTCCTATGTCAATCTTTTTCATGACAGACATTGTTTTAGAGTTAGCAGCTATATTAATCAGCACAACTAGCTGTTTACTGTATTTACACCATCTTCTGGTCTTTTTCCACATGCACCTTAACTAATATTTTTACTAATTCCTCTGTGGTTGGGTTGAGCAGGTAAGCACTCCAGGAACAGCAGTAGAAATACCTCTGTTAAACAATAACAGTGTTATGGGGGAATGACAGCCCAAACATATTTTGAACTTGGCAGCATAGATACTGGGAACAGTAAATAAGTTACTGTCCAAAAGCCAATATTCTTCACCAGTATATGTCCCAAAAAACACCAAAGGTAATAAGTTATATAAAAGCACAGGTTAATGGCATACACCCAATAACAGTATCTTTTGACTTTTCAGTTCGAAAATGAAACACAAATAACAGCCTTTATTGGCTTTTGTCCCCCAAATTAAATAGAGTCAACAGGAGTCCTTTATCTTACAGTTCCACAAGGAGATAAAATAATGTAATCTAGCAGGTTAAACAGGCTCAAGTTCCACAAAAGGGATAATTTCCAGACCACCATAAACCCCATATAAGTGATTGGTGACTAAGTCATTCTGATCAAGGAAAGCCTAGCCACAGAGAATAAAGCAACAACTTTGGTTTATATTCTTGAGTGGAGGAAAAGTAGTGCTAAGTGGCAAATATAATTCTCAGCCTTGTAGTCACAGAATTACGGGCATAGCAAAAATAATTAAAGAAAAAAAACAGATTAGGGACACTTGTAAATACTGGTACTATTAACTTTGAATTTCTCAAAACCATGTCCAATTTTTAAAAGGAAAGAAGCAAAAGTTTGAGAGAAAATTGGGAATGTCCTTAGAAATTAGGAACATCTGAGAAGTATGCTGGCCGATGGGTTGGGGACATATCTATCATCTGAAGGGTATGAAGTCTATAACTCAAATGTCTGTCATTATTTTCTAACTTTAATCTTTAATGATTTGGCACTAATTTGCCAGAAAACCACAATTTTATGAAAAACAGACCAAAAATATGAGGCAAAAATCTGGACTTTCTGAGAGGTATAAGAAATTGAAAAGCACACACACACACACACACACACACACACAGAAACATATATATATATATATATATATATATATATATATATATATATATATATATATATGTGTGTGTGTGTGTGTGTGTGTGTGTGTGTGTGTGTGTGTATGTATGTAAGATTCAATTCCAAAAACCAAACTAACACACACACACACACATATATCTATATCTATCTATATATATATATATATATATATATATATATATATATATATATATATATATATATATATTATATATATCTGTGTGTGTGTACATACACACACAATTCGGTGATTGCTTCAAAATGTGGACACTAGGAAACTAAGCATGCGAGGTCAGTAAGTAATTCACACACTAAGTAGAGTGCTGGCTGAAGAGAAGAGCAAGGAATGCAATGGACAGTAGTCATCTGTCTAAGGAAATGAGAATAAACAGTGGTAAATTACCTGATTCATTCCTAGTACCTACTTTGTAGCTGTCAGACATTGCGCTGAGGATGAAAGAAAAGCTTGACTAATCTGCATATGATTTCAAACTGGAAGAAGTACTGGGAAATGGAGCAGCCAGACTATAATGGGTTTAGGTAGACTAGAGGTCTGGGCTGGCAAACAGCAAATAAGGTTCAATATTAGTAAATGTAAGCTTTAACACCTCAAAAGTTGTAGTTTTGAAACTGTGTACAAACTGTGATCAAGTGACATTTCTCCCCAGGCCTCCACTGAAAATGGGCTCTGTCCCAGTCGGACTTTCCTGGTAAACAAATGTAAAAATAAATAACAGATAAAAAAAGACATCTAAAATATCGGCTGCTGACAACAGGTCACCCTGCATAAAGTGGAAAAACTGCAGCCAAGTCCAGCAAGACACTGGATTGTAGAGACAAGAACAGGTTTTACTAGCATAAAGTTATCTTAACCCTGTATAAGGAATGGCCTCCTGCACCTTCCTTGTTTATTAAATATCCTGAGGTAAGGCAGGTGACGTATTATCTCCAGTACTGAAAAGTATCCAAAGAAAGGGAGTTCAAGTTATCAGAAAGAGTACGTTTCCTAAGATGATTAGAGAAGAAGCTGTGCAGGTTGGTAGTATTTTACTGTGCACTGGAAGAGAATGGTGATATGAACTGGTACTCAGGACCATAACTGGAAGAGAATGGTGATATGAACTGGTACTCAGGGCCATAACTGGAAGAGAATGGTGATATGAACTGGTACTCAGGGCCATAACTGGAAGAGAATGGTGATATGAACTGGTACTCAGGGCCATAACTGAAGCTTCTGATGGAACTGAACTGAGGAAGAAGGATTGGGAAGGAACAGGGTATGACTAAAGCTGCAAAACGGCAGCCTTTCTTTGAGAGAGAGAATAATTTATTCCTGGACTAATAGAGCCAATACGCCTCGGCTGCCAAGTAAATTCTTTAAACTCTAAAAGGGTTTCAAAGTCCCAACAAATCAGTGGCTCTGACCCTACTAATCACAAAAAATGAAAACTTTTTAAAATTGAGACACCCAACAAAATGTCTAAAAAGGGCATTTGGTAGACTTATTTTTCCTCACATCATACATATGTTCTCTTATTCTCTCCTTTAATTTTCTATTGGTTTTCCCCACATAAAATGCATCACCTGATTGAAAATGTAAACCACGTGAGTAGTATTGTAATTACACCTCCCTGGAAAAGGGATGATCCTATGAAAACCTACCACTATATAAGGTCCCTCCTCGTGTATTAATCTGTTTTTTGTGACTGATAGGGTGAGAGCACAGATTTGTTGGATTCAATCTTAACTGCATTTCTGTGTTTTTTTTTTTTTTTGGTGGGAGGCACGTCAGCATTCAACATTTCAAGTGCCGACATTTCAATAGGGAGTCAAGTTAATCAGATAGTGGGAGCACTAAGAGGGACTACTGGGAATACATAGGGTACCAGCAAACAACCAAAAACAAATACCACATACCTGGTTGAGTTTCTTCTGTTCTAACCAACTGCTATTAGACCACCAGGATATCACAGTGTGACAAAAGCTAGCAAGAGATGTGTCATATATCCTGAGGAAAGTTTAATTTTCTTTTACCAACAGCTAACCAGAGATATAAATCACACACCTTAACGACAATTTGGTTTGCTGTATATAAGGACTTCAGTAATCCCTTGGCCAAAGATACCCAGAAGTTGTTTAAATATACTCAGATTAACATCCACCAATATATGTACTTAAAAACAGCCACATAGCTGGTTTTCTTGTACTTCTGTATTCTTCAGTTTATTAAAAATCCTAAGGTCAGCTAATCCTCAGCAACGAACAGGGAACTACAATACTACTAACTCTGCTCAAGCCAGTAGTGCACTATATTAAGTGACCTTTTAAGAAGTTGGGACATTAAGCTGACTATATTAAGTAATCAGATATTCTGGTGTGTGGCACAGTTTAAAACACATGCTGATACTGTTCACAGCAAGCATATAATGTCACTATATAGACACAAACATAAAAAAAAATATCAGGATAGGCTGGAGGGATTTCTTGGCCATTAATCCATACTATCAGTGATTCTGAAGATTATCCACCAGCTAGATTTTCAGCATTTCTCTTAAAGGACCACTATGGGCAGAAACTGGAAAAAAATATACTTTTTCTATTTTGTCATGAAGTTCTACACAATCCAAAACTGGCAGCAGTACAGTAACTTATTAATCACAAGTTTACTTATTTCTTAACCCAAAACATTGTCAGGGAGGCAGACATGCTGATGTGATCTTGTTTTGTTGGAAAGATACTTCTTGCCCATGATGCAGTGTGAGATAACAATGCCCTAATCAGTGCTGTCTGACAAAAATACCATTCACTTAGAATAGAGTGAAAATACTGTTTGAGAATCCTCAGTAAAACATCAGTGCCTTTTTGCAGTGACACTACATTATTTTCCTATATATGTGTTGAACCATCTATGAAAATTTTTGCAAAAGGATAAAGAAATAATAGATAACATAGCATTTTTTAAAAAAGTGAGATTTTGTGTCTTTTAGGTCCTGCTTTCCTTCACTGAGTCAACCAACGTTATACATTTTGGCTTGCAAAGCTCAGCTAAGTAATAAAACTGGCCTCAGATGTTAACAGTTTTATTTACCATCAGACTACAAAAAGGCATATTAGTTTTATGGTCCTGGGCAGGGAAGGAATGCAGCTTTATATGATAACACAATATCAAAGAGTAGCGAATTTTGAGACTGAATAGCTGTATAACCTCAGTGGGTGTGAAGTAATAAAAAAATGATTACAGGCATCTTCCTGTGTTTTTTCCTTGGTAAATGGTTTTCAGACGTGATAGGTAAAATGATGCAATAGCAATGAGACAAATTCCTAAAGAAAGATTCACAAGACTTCATTCGGCTTCAACATGGTTTACACTAAGAAAGCTGACTATAATTAAATGCCACAGTAGGAGAAATTGTTGAGCTATTTTTTTAATATCTTAAAGGGGGGGGGTTATTTTCTAGGGAAGGAAATACATTCTGGGGAAAGGAAATGTATTTAGTGTATGATTGCTCTTTAACTCTTATACTGTTGAATACATTTTTTAGAAGTTTGGACTCCATTATTGACTTTTTGGAACTATTTTTGTTTTCTGTCAAACACAACTGAATCTATAAAATGATCGAACACATTCCAATGCAAAGTTCATGTGAGGATATTGGACAACACAGCTACAAAATTTCATTAGACATAGATCCAGTGCTGTTACCATCACACAGGTCAGAGATCTTTATGCCAAGTCAAGGTTATTTTAATAGTGTGTACTGACTGAGGCCAAATTTGTCTTTGAAGAAGAGGAGTGACTTATTTACAGACATGTCTTCATCAGGTACATATAATGGACACTTTTCAGTATGTATGACTGGATTCAATTTTAGTCTGAAAGCTGACTGCCAGAAAGGTTTATTACTTACACAGTGCAAAACTTTGCTATGTTTAGGAAGTAATATTTGCATGTGAGGTTGTAAAGGATTACTGACAAAGTGAATTTGTTGAGCAATAGTCATGGAGATGTGGATCCTTGACTAACTTATTTAAGAGAGACACATGACCATGAAAATGTATAACTCTGGTATAGGCAGCACTTCGTAACACATATTAGAAGACATTTAAATGCTCGGCATCTGTGTAACATACCTAGCAGTTTAGTGCAAATGATTAAGGCTATAAGCTTCTAATGAACTTCATCCTGCAGTTCTGGGTTTGACTCCTTCAGTCTGCTTTTGCGTGAATGAACAATGAGAAAGTCACTTAACCAGACAGAGCTCCTTAATTACACCAGAAAAGAGGTACTTGTGCCTAGTGAGTTTATCTGGTAAGGTGTAAATGTAAAACCTTTCCTGTTAACTACTAAAAATATTAGTGACAGTATGCTTTTTCCTGTTATCAAGTTTGCTCTCATGAAAAAAAAAATTGGAACCATTCAAGTTCTGATGGGGAATCTGATATTTTGATGTTAGGACAGCTAAGTCAAAGGGCTCCATATAGTTTTTTGCTTCACACCATCTATTTTTTTTTGTGTTTTTCTGAGTTACTGGATCTGATTTGACATTTCCATGCATGGAAACTTGCACAGCTGCTGAGCTGTTCCCACTCTGAATTTCCCTTTCTGTCTTTACAGCTGTGTCTACCATAACTGAGTAAAAACTGCCAGTAGCAAGCAAGATGGAACAGGAGTGGGAATGTGTCCTGTTGTAAGTGACCTGTCTCTGCTACACACAGACAACTGAAACTATATTCTTGCAGGTGTGGCTGTACTAAACTGAAGTTATGTACTTACTATAATGTTGGATCTTTATTATCCCAAGTCACTCCACTTCAAATTATTGGAAGTCAGATGTGCTATGTATCGCTATACTAAGTGCTCAAGCTCCTCCCCTACTCTGAACATGCCTCTCTCTCCTCAAGTCTCCCTAGATTGAGTTTGCTGTTTAATCTCCAGTGGAATCTAGGAAGATGGTAGTGAACAAGGGAGAGGCTTCAGAGTGGGTCTACTAGGCTGATCCAGAAGGGAAACAATGGCAAATTGGTAGGGAGATACTGTTTTTCTTTTTTTTTAAGTTTTTATTAGATTTTAACTAAACAAACTGATCATGACAATAATTGTATTTAGAAATTTGTCAGCATAAAAAAGAACAATATAAACAAGAACAAACAACTATTTACAAGAGTGTCTACTAACAATGAAGATTCTGAAAAAAGTGCAGATTGTTAAAGTGCATGGCATAGAGATAATAAAGATCTAGCTTTATGGCATGCACATAACTAATGTATTATATATTATCCCATGAATCCACTTTGAATTATAGGATCAATTCTGAACCTGCTGGAATTCCACCTGGGTGGAATCATGAATGCATGCCCTTGAAGATAGTAGCCCCAAAAAAACATCTAGATCTGGAGATGCAATCCCATTTATAATGTTTAGGGAGGGTTTACAACATAGTCCAAATAGCTGCTGAGCAAATATTATTAATTTTCAAGAAAGCTCTAGAAGTTACAGTGGATCTTGTGGAATCAGCCTTTGGTTTTGCCAGTAAAGTTCTGTTTTTTAATTGGTATACTAAAGTTATGCTGTTTGAAAACCATCTGACAATACTGTTTTGGAAAATGTATGCTCCACCATGGAGGGTGCATAAGAAACAAACAGTTAACACTTTTATGATTGCTTTTGTGTGGTGTAAATAAAAATGTAGTTGCCTGTGAACATTCAAGGTATGGAGCAAGTATGCACCTCTGTTGGAGTAGCAGGGGGTTTAATGACTGGATGGTGTACAGTTTGGTTAAAAGAAAATTCAATAACAACTTTGGGCAAAAAGGATGGATTTGTTTTGAGTGATGCTCTTTTTCTGTGAAAAAGTCAAACATGGAGGCAAGAAGAAATGGGCATGTAACTCTGAAATCTTTCTAGCAGAAGTGACAGCTATCAGGAATATTGTCTTTCAAGAAGAAGTTCAGATAAGCAGAATTGGTCACCTTGAATGGGGGGGTGCATCAACACTTCTAGCACAATGCTGAGGTCAAACAATTGAGTGGGGCCTTTAATGGGGTCAGAAGAGAAAGGTGCCTTTACGGTACCCTTTACAGACTCTCTGAGCTGACAGGGTCTAGGATCAAAGAGGGATTATTTCTTACTGTAAAGTTTGAATGTAGATGGTTTCTGGGAAGCTGAATGAATGAATCTGGATTACACTAATGAAAAAGGCTGGGTCCATGGCAATTAATAAAATTGGAGAAATTATAGTTATGTACTTACCATAACTTGGCATTTGTGTTATCTGTAGTCAACATTCATCACGTTAGGGTCTTGGATCTGAGCCAGTATACTCAGACAACAGCTTAGCTCAAGCTCCTCCCCTCCCATGATGCTCTGCTGCCCTCTAACCCTTCAGATCGAGTTTGCATAATGAAAGAAGACAGACCAAAACAACTGCCAGCAACACAGGTCCACCAACATCCTGCTAACCTCTCAGGAAGGGAGCTGGAGGGTGGGACCGTGATGAATGGTGACTACAGATAATACAGATGCCAAGATATGGTAAGTACATAACTATAAATCTGATGTTATCTTACTCACCATTCCTCATGTTAGGGTCAGAGCCCCCATCTACCTGAATCTTGGGAGGCCTCAAGGAAGGACATGCTGAAGAACCATGGAGCCAAAGGAATCCCTTCCTCTAGAAATCAAATCCGACTTATAGTGGGAGATGAACGTGTGAGGTGAAGACCACGTCGCTGCTGCATAAATATCATCTAAGGATTGATGATCTGCAAAGGCAGCTGAGGTAGACACCACTCTGATGGAATGAGCCTTTACTAGTGCAGATAAAGGAATCCCTTCTGAAGAGTAAATGAAGGAAATGCATTGCGAAATCCAGCAGGAGACTGTAACTCTCGATATTCCCCTGCCCATTCTGATCACAGAAAAGGCTACAAATAACTGGTCTGAACATCTAAATTCCTTGGTCCTATGAAGACAGAAATGTAGTTGATGATGACCATCGAAGGTGTGCAGAATATATTCCCCTTTATTGACATAATTAGGGAATACTGGGAGTTAAACATATGGATTGAGATTAGCTTTCAAAGCTACCTTGGGCATAAAAGATGGATCGGATTTCAGAGACACTCTGTCCTTATGGAAAATTAAGTAGGGCAACTTAATTGTAAGAACTTGTAGCTCAGAGACTCTCTTCATTGAAGTTACTGCCACTAAAAGGGCAGTCTTCCAAGAAAGAAATTTGAGCTCACAGGATGCAGCCGGTTTGAAGGGTGGTTTTGTTAATGCCTGCAGCACCAAGGCAAAATCCCACGGTGGAGATGGGTGCTTAACAGGGGGCCATAATAGAAAAACACCTTTTAAAAAGGCTTTGCAGAGTCGAGAAGAAAAGGTAGATTCATCATTAAGATAAAAATTTGAAATCACTGCTAACTGAACCTTGATCGTGAAGAAACTGGCCCCTTCCTTAAACAGAGAATTCAGAAAGAGAAGAATCTCGGGAATGGAAGGCAAAAATGGGGGCCAATTCTTGTTCTTTGCCCAGATAAAAAATCTCTTCCATTTGCTGACATACACTTTCCTAGTGGAAGATCTCTGGGAAGCAAGGATAATATCCTTCACAGGCCAGGCTAGCCTGGACTTAGCCAAGATATATGGAAGTGGACATACCACGCTGTCAGATGTAGGGCCTGAATATTCTGGAGCGGAAGTAGAGACAGATGTGATATTAGATCCAGAGATGGATCGAGCACCCAGGGTGGGTGCCTCAAGTGAGACCATAGAAGGGGGAACCACACCTGTCAAGGCCAGCAGGGGACAATGAGGATTGATTGTGTCTTGAGGTGTCTGGCTTTCTGAAGTACTCTGGGAATTAAAGGCAAGGATGGAAAGGCATACAGGAGACCCAGAGGCCAATCATGAGTGAGTGCATGCCTGTGGGATTCTCCCCTCTGGGGGGAATCAATGCAAAGTAATTGCTGGATTTGTGGTTGAGAGGAGATACAAACAGATCACAGCTCGGATATCCCCACCAATGCAAAATCTGTTGAGCCACCACTGGATTCAGGAACCACTCGTGAGGGGTCAGAATAGCCCTGCTCAATTTGTCCACCAACAGCTTGGATGCTCCGGGAATGTTGGTTGCAATGAGAAAGCACCCAGTGGACATTACCCATTCCCATACCCTCATGGCCTCACGACAAAGCAGATAAGAAAGTGTGCCCCCTTGCTTGTTTATATACCAAACAACCACCATGTTGTCTGACAGAACTACAATCATTCCCCGAGGGAGGCAATCCTGAAAGGCTTGCAATGATAAAAGGATTGCTCTCATGTCCAGAACATTGATGTGCAGCTTGGTTTCTGAGGAAGACCATGTCCCTTGGTCCATCCTTCCCCGGAAATGTCCACCCCATCCTAGGAGGGAAGCATCTGTGGTGACCGTGGCCATGGGAATTGGAGGAGAAAAGTACCTGCCCACTAAGAGGTTCTGTGAGTGAATCCACCACAAAAGATGTTTCCGACAAACTGGGGTGAGGCGAATGATGAACAACAGGGGATGAAGAAACGCTGACCATTGAACTGCAAAGGTCCACTGTAGAACTCTCATGTGGTACCTTGCCATTGGAACCAAATAAATGGCAGCCGCCATGGATCCTAGAGCCCTGAGGATGTGTGAAGCCAGAGGGCATGTTTGCTCCAGCAGAACTTGAACATGGGAATATATTAGAGCGAAGAGGAAGAGCTGCAATCTGTAAGGTGGTATCCAACAGAGTGCCTATGAACTCCAGATGTTGAGTAGGAATCAAGGAGGACTTGGTTAGGTTTACCATAATTCCTAACTAATGGAACAGAGAGAGTAGGGCACGTATGTTGTCCAATTGTTGATGCTTTGTGGGGGCTATTAGGAGCCAATTGTCAAAAAGGGAAACACCTGGAGTCCCTGCAGCTGGAGATGAGCTGCCACCACTGCCATGCATTTGGAGAACACCCAGGGGGCTGAGGTGAGACCAAAGGGCAGGGCTCTGAACTGAAAGTGATCGGCTCCCAAGTGAAAACAGAGAAATCTCCTGGACCGTTGGTCGATCTTTATATGGTAGTACGCGTCCTGGAGATCCACTGAGCAAATCCAGTCATTGCTGTGCAAAAGGGGCACAACTGACTGCACAGTGACCATCCGAAACTTCAGCTTCTGTACAAACAGGTTTAGGCGACTGAAGTCCAGAATAGGATGTACAGTGGATATAAAAAGTTTACACACCCCTGTTAAAATGCTAGGTTTTTGTGATATAAAAATGGGACCACAATAAATCATGTCAAAACTTTTCCCACCTTTAATGTGACCTATAACTTGTACAATTCAATTGGAAAACAAAAAACTCTGTTAGGGGAAAAATATAAAAAATAAAAAATGTACAATAAGCTGGTTGCATAAGTATGCACACCCTTAAATTAACACTTTGTTGATGCACCTTTTGATTTAATTACAACATTCAGTCTTCTTGGCAAGTGCCGTCTGTTGAAGGTTGGGCGCTGGGCTGGCAACTCGACACCATAAAACTCCACTGCCAATCATGAGCAGACAGATGATCCGCTGTGGTGACACCTAACCAGCAAAAGCTGAAAGAAGAAGAAGTCTTCTTGGCAGACACCTGCTATCAATTAAAGAGACTCAGATTAACCCCAAATAAAGTTCAGTTGCCCTAGTAGGATTTTCCTGACATTTACTCAGTTGCCTGCTACAGCAAAAGCCATGGTTCATAGAGAGCTTACAAAGCATCAAAGGGATCTCATTGCTGAAAGTTATCAGTCAGGAGAAGGGTAAAAAAAAATTTCCACAGCATTAGATATACCATGGAACACAGTGAAGACAGTCATCAAAGTAGAGAAAATATGGGACAACAGTGACGTTGCAAAGAACTTGATGTCACTTCAAAATTGATGAAAAGACAAGATGAAAACTGGTCAGGGAGGCTGCCAAGAGGCCTACAGCAAAACTGAAGGAGCTGCAGGAATTTCTGGCAAGTACTGGTTGTGTACTACATGTGACAACAATCTCCCGTATTCTCCATATGTCTGGGCTATGGAGTAAGGTTGCAAGATGGAAGCCTTTTCTTACACAGAAAAACATCCAGGCCTGGCTAAAATTTGCAAAACAATAGATCAAGTCTCCCAAAAGCATGTGGGAAAATGTGTTATGGTCTGATGAGACCAAGTTTGAACTTTTTGGCCACAATTCCAAAAGGTATGTTTGGCGCAAAAACAACACTTTGCATCCCCAAAAGAACACCATCCCCACTGTGAAGCATGGTAGTGGCAGTATCATGCCTTGGGGTTGCTTTTCTTCAGCTGGAACTGGGGCTTTAGTCAAGGTGGAAGGAATTATGAACAGTTCCAAATACCAGTCAATTTTAACCCAAAACCTTCAGGCATCTGCTTTAAAGCTGAAGATGAAGAGGAATTGCACCTTTCAGCATGACAATGACCCCCAAGCATACATCCAAATCAACAAAAGAATGGCTTCACCAGAAGAAAGTTAAAGTTTTGGAATGGCCCAGCCAGAGCCCAGACCTAAATCCAATAGAAAATATGTAGGGTGACCTGAACAGGGCTGTGCACAAAAGATGCCCTCGCAATCTGACAGATTTGGATCACTTTTGCAAGGAAGAGTGGGCAAATATTGCCAAGTCAAGATATGCCATGCTGATAGACTCCTACCCAAGAAGACTAAATGCTATAATGAAATCAAAAGGTGCTTACCAGCTTATTGTACATTTTTTATTTTTTATATTTGTTCCCCTAACAGATTTGTTTGTTTTTCAATTGAATTGTACAGGTTAGATCACATTAAAGGTGGGAAAAGTTTTGAAATGATTTATTGTGGTCTCATTTTTTTATATCACAAAAACCTGGCATTTTAACAGGGGTGTGTAAACTTTTTATATCCACTGTACGTCTCCTGTTGTCTTTGGAACTAAAAAGAAGCAGGAATAAGTTCCAGATCCTCTCTGCCCTGTGGGGGCCTCTTGGATGGCTCTTTTTTGAAGAAGGTTCACGACCTCCTCTTGGGTGGCACATTCAGAAGAGTTCTGACATTTGGGGAATCTCTGAAAAGGGAATGCAATAACCCCTGGATATAATGGTTAGCACCCATTGATTGTTTGTAATAGTTGTCTAGACTAGAGGGTGCATAGACAACTGACCCCCGACTGTCTCCAGGGAAGGACAGTCGGGCAACGCCTCAGATACACTGAAAAGGTTTCTCAGACAAGGTCTCCCTAGAACCTTGATTCTGCGGGCCTCCTCTGCCCCTAGGGCAATGTCTGCCATTGAAACCTCTTCCCCATCCACTGGAAGAGGAATCATCTTGAACATCCTGGAATTAAGACTGCACCTTATGAAACCACATTTTCTTATTACATTTCTGGTTATTAGAAAAGGACCTTTGAGGGGTAGAAAATCTGATCCCGATGGCCAACAACATCTTCCCTTCCTGTTCACTGTGGGTCAACATCTCTTTCACGCTGGGACCAAAGAGAGCGGAACCCTCAAAGGGGGCATTGATAAACAATGTCTTGAAGGCCTCTGCAAACCTGCTTAGGCACAGCCAGGCATGACGCCTAATGGCAATGCCTGAACCCGCTGCCCGTGAGGACCTTTCCACTGCATTGGAAATTAGCCTCATGGATGAATTAGCTACCAAATGAAGGGTGGCCAGTTTGGGAGAAAAAAACCTTAAATTCCTCCTCAGACATGGACCTTGTGAGAGAAGTTAACAGCTCCTTAATCAAGTCCCTCTGGAGATGGGTGAAATGAGCAAGATAATTTAAGGCTCGCAGGCTAAAGGAAGCTGAAGCAAACACCCACTTTCCAAATCTGTCCAGAGCTCTCAATTCACGACTGGGAGGGTGGACAGAAGAACTCTGCTTTGCCAACTCCTTTTTGGTGGCAGCGGCCACCACAATAGCATCAACTGGGACCGCCTTGGAACAGAAGGTTTTATACACTGGGGGACTAAGGAACTTGTCCACTTTCTTAGGCAGTGGCTCCATGGTATCTGGCTCCTTCCAAGCCCTGCTGGCCATGAGGCTGATAACAGGTTCAGCAGGGGGGACACCCAAGAGATAGATGGGTCTGTTCTGAAAGCTTCCAGAAATATGGTTTCCTCAGAGGACAGAGATTGGGCAGAATAACTGCCTTTGGCCTTGAGGATTGCGAGTATGTCTCCAAAGGAGATGTCCTTGGGTGGATATCTTGGGGACCCGTCCCCTTCATTGGCATCCGTATCTTCAGTTATAGACTCCATGGGGGAGTCGAGATGTCTCCTCTTCACAGGTACATAGGTAGGTATTAGGCTAGTGGCCCTAGGGCCTATATAAGCCTAGCCAAAAAGGTACCCTGGCTTTTGCCACCCAAGAAAATTATTTTCCTGTGCCCCTGTCAAGCAGAGCCACAGAGGTGATCCCCTGGGTGAATTTCCTATTTCCCATACAGTCATCAAGATTTTTCTTGAAGAGTGCTAATGAGAAGCTTTGTTTGATATAGATAGGTAGTTTGTTCCAGAATATGGGAATTCTCTGGGACAGGAATCTATCCCTCCAGCATGTTTTGTTTATTGTGGTGACAAGATTTAGGTCCCTAGAGTGTGTAGCTCGGAGAGATTGGGATTTCTTTAAGTGGAGCATGTCCAACAGCTCTGGGTTTGACATAACTTTGTATGTTAGGCAGAGATCGCCTCTGAGTAGGCGATATGCAACGGAGTAAAGCTGGAGTTTTTTGAGATGGTCTGCGTAGGGCATCTGTTTGAAGATGGTAATCCTCTTTGTGAGGTATTTCTGCGGCCTTTTGTAGATGTCTTGTGAGGTACATACCAAAAGGGGAGATGTACTCTATAATGGGTGTAATGAGTGACAAGAAGAGGGGAACAATGACTTCTTTTTTTCCTGGATGAGAAACCTTTTGTGATGAGGTGTGCCACATAGAAGGATTTCCTGACTACTGTGGCGATGTGATTATCAGAGGAGAGACTACTGTCCACCTGTGTCCCAAGGTCTCTAATCACACTTTCAGTTTTAAGTAGACTACCACCTATGTGGCAGCTCATGGGTACAGAGTTTTTACCAAAGGTGATGACAATGCACTTTTTGGCATTGAGCTTGAGGCCATGGCTTTGACACCAGGCATCTGTCTCAGTGAGGCCCTTTTGTAGGATGTCCACATCGTTAAGAGTTTCGATTATGGCTCCTAGTTTGCAGTCATCTGTGAACTTTGTTAGCCAAAGACCTTCTGTGTTAGCCTGTACTTCCAAAAAGTAGATACCAAACAGGAGAGGACCCAGGACTGAACCCTGTGGTACTCTCACTTGTCACTGGTCTGAAGTCGGATTTGGAGTCTGCTACTTTCACAGTGTGGGTTCTGGTAGTGAGCCAGTTGGCAACCCATCTTGTGACATAGGGATTTATACCTAGTTTAGTGAGTTTATCTATAATTTCAGAGTGGGGGATGGTGTCAAAAGCCTTGGTGAGATCTAGATAGGCTGTGTAAACCACCTTACCCTCATCTGCGGATTTGGTGACTGCTTCAAAGAAGTCTATCAGATTTAGGAGACATGATCTGCCTATTACAAACCCGAACTGGGTGGGGTCCAGAGTTTGAAGATTACCAATGTCTTTGTTTATAAGTTCCATGATGATATGTTCCATGGCCTGGCAGACCAGGCTCATTAGGCTAATGGGGCTGTAGTTCCTGGGGTCTGTGGTGGCTCCTCCTTTGTGGAGTGGGATAACATCACTGGGCGCCATTCAGTGGGCACAAAGCCTGAGGTGAGGCTATGATTGAATATGGTGCTTAGGTGGGGTGCCAGTTCATTCTGTAGTTCATGTAGAATACAGCCTGGGATGTTGTCATATATCATGGATGCTGTGTTCTTGGCTTTGGAGAGTGTGGTTTTTACCTGTGTAGCCGTGATTACAGGAACTTTGCATTCTTCTGGTATAGAGATGGGCCCTTTAGGGGTAAGAGTGGGTAAAGTTAGCATTAAACCTATCTGCCAGGATGTTGGCAATATCAGTTGGTTCTGTATATTTAGTGCCCTTGTGTTGTAACTCAGAGCAGATCTGAGTGTTGCCATTGAGATTACTGACATAGCTATAGAATGTTTTGTGGTTGTCTTTAGAATCAGTGGCGATTTTGTTTTCATAACTAGTTTTGGAGGATTTTATGAGGGATCACAGCTTCTTACTGAGGCTGACCAGGGAGTTCCTCCAATCATGGGATTTTACTCTTTTTTGCAACAGTTTCTTTCTTCTGTTGTAGAGTTTGTTTATGGCAGGGGACCACCAGATTGGCTTCGTTTTTTTGGAGGATAGCATCTTGGTTCTGTTAGGGATAGCACAATCCATGCACTCGTGTAAGTGCTTATAAAGTGCATTTGTGTAGGATTCAGCAGTCGTACCTCTATTGTCCATCTGCATGGGTGTCATGAAGTTTGCCACTTCTGTCTTAAAAAGTGTGAAGTTGGCTTTGGAGAAATTTTTTACAATGGTTTCCCTAATGGGGGGTGGGGACGGGATGTGGATGTTTAGGGTGATTAGCTTATGGTCAGATCTGACCAACGAGGATTTGACCTCTGGTGTGGAACACTGGATGCCCACGTTGGTAATGACCAGGTCTAGGATATTGCTGCCCCTGGTGGTGGTGTGAATAAGTTGATTCAAGGCACTGGAATTTATGAACTCCAGAAAACATTGAGCAAAACAGTTGGTACATGAGTAGTTTTCCCAGTTAATGGTGGGGTAGTTGAAATCACCCATTATTAGGGTGTTGGGTTGTACCCTAATATTTTCTAGTGCATCAAGAAATGAGGAGTGGGAATCATGGGACATGGTGGGGGATCTGTACCAAGTTACAATTTGGATTGCGGTCTTGCACAGAGTTAGTTGCACTTGGATAATCTTGGATGCATTATGCTGAGCAACTAGCCTGGAGGTGTAGATATCCTTAATGAATATGGACATGCCTCCGCCTTTAGTGTTTCAGTCCAGGTTAGGTGGCCAAAAGGTGTGGTATGAATTATAGCCTGGTATTGCAGGGGTGCTCTCTGGAGCCTTGAACCAGGTCTCTGTCACTGCACAGATGTCGATCTTCTCTATTTTAAGGAGTGCCTCGAGTGAATACATTTTGAGGTTTAGACTTCTAGCACTGAGTAGCATTACCCTCAGATTTTGCTTGCTTGTACCTGTTATGGTGGTGAATTTGTCATTTGAACCTTGCCTAAAAAAGGCACTATAAAGGTGGCAAGAGCCTTAGCCAGTATCTTACATGTCCTCTTCCTCGGAACTTCCTCTGCTGGAGGCTGTGGGGAAGACTTGGAAGAGGAGGGGATCCCTATGGGGGAGGCTCCCCCCTGGGGGCTAGACCAAATAGGCTGACCGGAAGCAGGATGAGTAGGTCCGCTCAAATACTGGGGCTGGGTAGGATGACCGTGGGCGGGGGAGGTAGCTCTGATAGCAGAGAAGGACCTTTTCGCTGCCCGGAAATTGGAGGGGCTGGAGGAGGTCCCATCCCCCTCTTCTGCCAATAACACAGCAGCCGAAGAGAGGGTAGATCTCCCCGGCCCCCCTGCTCTACCAGACAGCAACAGCCCAGAGCTGTTGAAAGCCGAAGCGCCTAGGGGAAGAGACCGGTCCGATAAACCTGGACCTGAATCTAACCCTGTGGACACTGGATCCACAGCTCAGGGTGGAGGGATGGTCTGTCTGGAGGCATAGAAACAGAACCAATCGCTGATCCTGATGGGATAGGGACCAAAGTGGGGCCTGAAACTCCCATCGCCTCTGTACCGCGCACCAGTCCCTGGGAATCCAAACTGAAGGTAGGATGAGGAGAGGTTAAGTGGGGAGTGAGAGACTGGTTTCTCATCCTGTAGGCTGGGGAAGCCAGAAGCCCCAACTCCATCTGAGCATTCAGGAAGGACCACATCATCCTGTCCATATCCATGGGAAAAACACTGCTGGACGATTGAGAGGAGATGGAGGACCTGGCTGGGGAGCCCTGTCTGGACTCAGAGAATCTCCTCTTGTGCTCCCTCATGTGAGGCCTGCAAGGAGGGAAAAACATCTGTTCTGTTCTCAAGGGATCCGACGGAAACTCCTCCACCACAATGGGCTCCAACATGGACTTCATATCAGGCCTGCTTGGAATGGAGAGAAAAGGAGGATCCGAGGTAATTGTTCTCGTATCCCTCGGATCAGAGATGGTTGGATCCGTCGTCGCCACAGCCATCCTCAGATCCATGGGTCTCGAATCTGGATCCTTGGATCCGGGGGTGGGAACCAAAAGTGTCGGATCTGAAGACCTGGAGTCTGATCCAGGGATAGACTTCCTAGAGGCTCTGGAAACCGAGGCTCTCGGATCTGACACCGCCCCGACTGGGGTTGGATCTGAGGACTTGGGATCCGACAGCCGGGGTCATTTGGAAGGGAGCTCCTCACCTGGAGGAACGTTTTTCTTCATCCCTGAAGGGCCCGCCTTGGTCGGGGTAGCAGTGATAAAGGGGCCCCTTTAACCAGACGTTTAATGAGCAATTTGTTTCAACAGTTGACCAGGGCTCTGGGGTTGAAAGCAGAGCAAATACCAGACATCCTCCAGATGGTCGCTGCCGAAACAATACAGACACTCCTCGTGTGACGGAAATGGCATTTTCCTGACTACATGAGGAGCATCTCTTGAAACCCAAGGGTTGTCTGACATGGTTCAAACCCCAACAACACAGCCAAAGGGAAATCCAAAACAAGCCCCAAACACATGCGGAGTCCAATTACCAATTAATCAGTCTGAAACAACTACAATAAAATAACAGGAAACACAATAATAAAAATAATAATAAAACTAATAACAACTAAGACGGCTATTTAACAGAAGCTACAACACCCAAAGGAAAAAGGGTGCCAAATGACCTAAAGTCAAAACCGGGAGGGGGGAAGAGAAATAACTGCAAAAAAACAGCCAAATCACTAACTACCTAAAGGGAAAAGCTGAACGAAAGGGAAAAATCCCCAAAATAAAGACACCTACTTACTACCCACGAGGAGCTGAGCAATCTGTGTCTGTCTAGATCAAGCGGCAAATGAGATCTGAAGGGTTAGAGGGCACCAGAGCATCATGGGAGGGAAGGAGCTTGAGCTAAGCTGTTGTCAGAGACCCAAACATGAGGAATGGTGACTAAAATAACATCAGATCCATTTAGTTAACCTGAGAACCAGATGTCCAGGTGAGGCTTGCTGGATGGATAAGAAAAATATCCAGATTTGGATCCAGAAGCCAAGACTACTTCCTGAGATGTGGCCATAAGGGGAACCAAATGTGCCTACACCAAAAAGAAGCTATGAAGATTAATGAGGTCTAGCACAGAAATGATTTTTGAAGGAATGCCATCATTAAGGGAAAAAAGGAGAAAAGGCATAGATAATTACAGGATGCCACTGACAGACCACAGCATCCCTTGGTGACTGTTGCTATGGAGGGAAGAAGACAAAGTATTTGTTGTATTCTGTACTGGTAGAGTATGCAAACAGTTTGCAGCAAAGCTGGCCCCAGCAGCAAAATGCTAACTGTGCTGCTGCTGTTGCTGTATTGAGGGACCAATCACGAAGCAACAGAATGGATCTGTTCAGCCTGTCTGCAAGGTAGATGGGTTCATCTCAGAATGTGTACTGCTGCAAGAAAGCACTGAAAAGACATCACCCACTGCCACGCTCTCACTGCCTCTCGGCATAATTGGAAAGACCTTCTCTCCAGCCCCCCCCCCCAATTTTTGATATACCAGACAACTGACATGTTGCCTCAGAGTATAGAAATCACAACCTGTGGAAGACAGTCCTAGGAGGCCTGCAATGCTTGGAGAACCACCCTCATCTCCAGGACATTTATGTGAAGATTGGCATTTAGTTTGGCCCACATACCATGTCCCTTGAAATGCTCTCCCCACCCCAGAGAGAAGGCATCAGTAGTCAACATTGCCTAGGGAAGGGGTAGTCAAAAGGATACTCTACCCCCCTACATTAAATGTTTCCTGCAGACTGAAGAGAGATGAATGGGATTGCCAATGGGATCCAATACTTGGGACAATTGAACACTCAGATTCCTTTTTAGAACACTCATTTGAAATTTTGCTTAAGATACCAGAAGTACAGATGCTGCCAAAAGACTGAGGACTTTTAAGATGCAAGAGACTGGAGGATAATGGTAGGCCAGAAGTGTAGAGTTTGTGGTTCCTAATTACAAAAGTCATTCTTCTAGTAGTCTGACAATGCATGACTTTCTGTTGATGGATTCCAATGAAAATTAGGGACTGGGTAGGCTTTAGTGCAGATTTTTCTGTGTAGACCAATATGCCTAAGGACAGAGACAAATGAAATAAATAATTTCTAGCTGACAGAATGTACACTTTTGCTGTAGCAGCTAAGAGCCAGTCAGCCAGATATGGGAATATGCATATTCAAATGAGTCACAGATGAGCTGCGACTACCACCATGTATTTGCTAAACACTCACAATGCTGTTGTGAGACCAAATGGCAAAACCCAAAAATGATGAGTGGTTACCAGTCAGAAGCAGAGATACCTTCCAGATTATTTGGTGATCTTTATGTGAAGGTACGTCTCCTAAAGTCTGTAGACTTCATCCAGTCATTCTATTGTACACCGGGGAGAACAGTTTGCACCACGACCATCCGGAATCATGTCTTCTTTACATGCTGATTTAGACTTCTTATGTCTAGAATGGGCCTGAGGTCCTTTGATGTCTTTGGAACTAAAAACAGCCTGCATCCTCTCTTGTCTGGTGGGACCTACTAGATGGTTCTTTTTTGAAGGATGCTTGTAATCTTCTTCTTTTTTTTTTTTTTGATGGGGCGATACATCTAAGAAGCAGGGATGAAATGTTTGCGATTGATGAAAATGGAATGACATGACCTTTAAATACTGTGCTCTTCAATGAGGTCCTGTATGATGGCCCTCTGTGCAATTGGATGCAAAGACAACTGGCCGCTGAGGGGAGCAGTCAAGCACCCTTTCAGGTACACTGGCGTTGCTTCCGGAAAAAAAGGACTCCTGAATCTCTGGTTCTGTAGACTTCTGCCCCAGGGCACTGTCCTTTAAAAGGGTCTCCTCTGCCATGGTTGCCACTGTTCAAACAGAAGCCAGAAGTGTGACACTGTATTTCTTAAACCAGATAGCTTTGGTCCCTTTCTGATTCATAGAGAAGGATCTTTAGGAGGCCTCAAGGCAGTCTCCCAAGACAGACAGACAGTGCCTTACCTTCTTACTCTTCAGAAGTTTTTCTTTAACCTTGGGACAAGAGAGGACTCATCAAAGGGAACCCTGAGAAAGGACACCTTGAAGTTGTCCGCAAAATCAGTCAGACATGGCTCCTTATGATATTGGTAATTCCTGCTGCACTGTGAATCAGCCTCAAGGAGGTTAGATATGGTTATAATAACTGCTATCTGAGACTCAAGTTGTTTCCATTCTTCAGACATGGCATGTTTCCTCTAACAGTCCAGAGCTTGCTCCACAAATTTTCTTTGGAAATGTGTAGTGTGTGTCAGACAATTCAGTATTCTCAGGGCAATGTGCTTGAGGTGTACCTTCACTTCCCCATTTGATCCACAATCTGAGACCTTGTCAGGATGGTGAACCACTGCACTGTCATCAGACAGTTCCCTCTTAGTGGCCACTGCAACAATAATGGAGTCCTCCAGGTGGACCTTACTCCAGTGTTGTCTGTTCTTAAGTGGATGAAGAATTTTGCCAGTTTATGAGGGATACATTCAGTCACATTGGACTCCAGTCATGTCCTCTCCATCACCAAGTCTATTGTATGGATGTCAGAAAGGACACTCCAGGATTTAGAGGGGGCAGACTTAAAGGTCTCAAAAAAGCATCTCCTCATCCAGGAAAGGGGTGATCCAGGAAACCCTCAGCCATATTAATTCTAAAAGTTTGACAAATTTGGCATCCTCTGAGGAAAACTGTGAGGACCAATCCCCTTAATCAAGAAGGTCAGCATCACAGGTGAAAGATTCGTTTGAGCAGTCTATGTGTCTCTTTTGCACATATGTTTCCTCTATGGATCTGAGAGGGGATGCATCCAAATCACAGGAAAACTCAACATGAGCTTCATAGGGGGAGTTCTGTGAGGCCTTCGGATTTCCCCTGTCCTTGGGAAGGAAGTTGAGAAAAAAAGGTGGCAAACTGACATGTGGCCATGGATGGAGCTAAACTCAGTGGAGCATCTCCAGTCTGTATAGATGGGCAGGTTATCATATGTTATTGTACCTGTGTCTCTAATGGACATGGCAGCCTGTAAATTGTTCATCTCCCTAGGTCCCTGCTTGTAAATGTTTCATCTCCCAAGCCCTTGTGTACACATCAAAAATACCAGAACTTATTTTAGATTTGGGATGCAT
The DNA here is from genome assembly GCF_019279795.1 of Protopterus annectens. Lineage (NCBI taxonomy): Eukaryota > Metazoa > Chordata > Ceratodontiformes > Protopteridae > Protopterus > Protopterus annectens. The sequence goes on along the minus strand of NC_056730.1, from coordinate 750,567,266 downwards.
GGCTAGGCTTAAAAAGGCCCTTGTGGTCATTAGTCCAGTACAAACCTATGAACCTATGAATCATCCTCTCAATGACCTTGAAAGTAGATACCAAACCAGTCAGTACAGAGGACCCCAGTCAGTCCTGTATTGGTGCCCAAAGAAGTTGAAGCTAACAGTATCAAAAATAGATGCACTGATACTGACAGATTGGATGGCTCTGACATCAAGCCTGGAGCAGAAACATTAAACACAGAGGACTCTAACACTGAAAAGGGCACTGAATGAGCCAGTGCTGAAAAACTGGTGTAGAGACCAAAACTGAGTCCACAATTGAGTTTGATGCCATCTGAGTTAAGTAAGTCAAAATGGTTAGTACTAAGTGAGCCAAACCAACCAATACAGACGTGGAACTCTGGAAAGGATGATGGCTCTGAAACCTTCAGTATTGAGACCCGTACCAAGGAAAGAGCTTGCCTGAGAGAGATGTTGGGCAAATCCGATTCGCCCATTTCAATATGAACTTTTACAAAAGCCTTATCATCCTTTCCCAGTCAGTATCAGACTAGTTTCGGGCAGACCTAACAGAAGAAATGGAGAATGTTGGGAAGAGATGAATCTGGAGAGTTCACTTTCGGAAGATCAGCAACTCACCATTATCTGTGGGGAGTGATCTGGAATAACTATGTGGTGAGTGAAGGAAGGTCTCAGCACAGCAGACAAGGCAGGCACCGAAGCACCTAAATAGAATCCTTTGAGGATGGAAAAGGTAGGGAGTGACAGATGTCGGGTTTCCGCTTTCTTTTTTCCTTGTTCTTTTTTCTTTGCTCTTCACAGGTTCAGCAGAGGAGGAAGGGTGTAATGCCATCATGATAAGTTTTAATTTGTTACACTTGTAGTGATCACAGGCTGATACCCTTGCAGATTTTACAGGTGGTCTGTACATGTTCCAGCCCCAGGCATACTACACAGATGATGTATATATCCTGGGGTGAAATTTTACAGCCACAGTGGGCACACTTTCTGAAACCCTTATCCATTTTTACTGAAGGCAATAATAAGAAAAAAAACATCAGTAAGCAAACACAAAACAGTAAGTCTAAGAGCCAATAATTAATAACAGAAACACAAACTTTAAATCTATGATTCCAATAACTTTGTACAGGCTGAAGGAGCCTCAGCACTTGGTTGCAGGAGCAGGACTAAGAATGTTTTTTGTTTTTTTTCTAAATGCCCTCATTGAAGAATGAGAAGTAATACTATAAGATTTAACTGATGACTTATCTGAGTACTGGTGAAAGTGATCTTGTTGCTAAGGCAGCAAATGAGATCTGGGGAGACATGGGGAAACAGCTGCAACATGCAAATAAGGAAGGAGCCTGAGTACCTGTTAGAACAATAAGTTGCAGAATCAGATCTGCTTGGTGGCTGCTTTCTCATAATTTGAAGTGGATGGATAGGATCTTACAGCATCTTTAGTTTATGTTGTGCCAATTAAACGTTTGTATACATTAATTTCAGTAGGTCGAATACCTTTTGAGTCTTAAGCCAAAGTGCAAAATAAGGTGCAGATACTGGTTCTGAAATTCAGTACACTATCTTTCCATGTACCCTGCATAAGGTAAATAAGCTGTATAAAATTATGCAAATGATGACTCAATAGCTATATCCTCACAAGAGTCACTATCAGTAAGTGTCTTCTCCAGACTGTCAACAATAAAATTCTTTTCAATCATTTTTATCTGCTGTTCTCAAAAGTGTGCCTGATTTTTTTTGCAATAATTTAAGGGAAAATATTTCCCAAATGGGAAAAATTAAAGCTTGTTTGTTAGAATAATTGACCTCCTGGTACCTTTCAAAAGTATGTGGTATATGACCTCACAATCTTCCAAGCAACTATGTGAATGAGGAAAAATATATACATATTTCTATCACTGAAGCCCAGTACTTTGGCATAACTAGGATCCACGCAGCATACATTTAAGTAGTGGATTCCACACTGGAAGCACTGGGAGGGGAAGGGTGGAAAATGTGCAGAATATCAACCCACCCATTCTGGAGGGATGAAGATGGTGATCATGGCCAGCTGTTTGTTCTTTTACAAGCAGACTTCCATGCAAGAAATGGTCAAAGACTGGAGCATTAACTTGACACTCTTTAGCGTGTATTAGTTGCTTTAACTATATATGTGGAAACATGTGCATGTCAAGGGGAGGAGCATAGTACTTTCTTGTGGTCACATAGGTGCCTATGCCAGCCACTAGGAGATGGGGTTAGGACCTTATTATAAACATCCCATAATTTGCATTCTACATGAAGAAAATCTGTTAGGGAGCAAGTACTGTGCAGGTCCCAGCCCAAGGGCAGGCCAGCAATGATGGCAAAAGGTTATAGTCTTGAGTAATGTGGCTCAGGGAATAAGGATGTGAGTCACCAGCAAGATGATACAATGGCACTAATAACCATCATTGCTGTCTTGTTGATGGCCTCTCTGGCTGGCTCACCCCCATTCTGTAGTAGGTTTGTCCCTCATATGGGAATGCACAAGCTTGAGTCTGATTAAGCGAGACTTGATGGCTAACAGACAGAGAGCACATAAAACATCTAGAGCAATATTTTCCACTACTGGGAAGATTAACAGATATCTTGTATTACTGAGTAAGTACTTTCCCAGCAATTTTGGGTTCTCTGTGTGACAATCAGCATGTGGTCAGAAATCAATTTACAATGAGCTTATTTTGTTGAATCACCAAGCATTTGCAGGCAAGCCAAGGGATAGAATATCTCCAGTAAGTCCTGCCACAGGACCTCCTCCTAATGGTCAATGCCTGAAGCATCATGTGTGAGAGGTGTCCAGGAGGCATCTTCAGTAGGCACTTAAATCACCTCATGTTACTCCTCTCAATCCATAGGAGCGCTGCCTCTAGTCCAGCACCCCCCAGTAAGGAAACTCTTCACCCTGTTATGGAGGGTGAGTCCAGCATACTTGTGTGCATTCACAATCTTATCCCTTGAGTCACTACTTTAAGGTTATTACTGTACCTAAGGATGAAGAAACAAAATAACTGGAAAACTGACTGCTTCATCCTATGAATATCACTCACATCATCATTACTGAATAGTACAATGCATGCAATACTGCTGATTCTGTAGCCATCCAGTGGTCAGTCTTCTAGGTTCATAGGTTGGTACTAGGTTATCGGCCCTAGGGCCTATACAAGCCTAGCCATAACAATTCCCTGGATATTTCTTCCCACAATATTTACTTCTCTGGACCCCTGTCTAGCAGGGTGACTAATATGATCCCCGGGGTGAATTTCCTATCTCCCATCCAGTCATCAAGGTTCCTTTTGAAGAGGGCCAAGGAAGCGCTCTTCTTGACATGTATGGGCAGTCTATTCCAGAGTATGGGGAGTCTCTGGGTCAGGAACCTATCCCTCCAGCATGTTTTGTTCATTGTGATGACAAGGTTTAGATCCCTGGAGTGTGTGGCTCTGAGGGATTGGGATTTCTTTAAGTGGAGCATGTCCAACAGCTTAGGGTTTGACATGGCCTTGTATGTTAAGCCTCTGAGTACACAATATGCCACAGAGTATAGCTGGAGTTTTTTTAGATGGTCAGCATATGGCATCTGCTTTAGGCCTGTGATTCTTTTAGTGGGGTACTTCTGTGGCCTTTCCAGCTGCTGCAGATGTCTTGTGAGGTGCATACCAAATAGGGCATTATACTCTATACTGGGTCTAATGAGGGATGAGTACAGTGGGACAATTACCTCCTTTTTTCTGGATGAAAAACCCTTAGTGATGAGGTGTGCGACATAGAAGGACTTCCTGACTGTTGTGGTGATGTGGTTATCGAAAGTGTGACCACTGTCCACCTGTGTCCCTAAGTCTCTCATCACACTTTCGATGTTTAGTGTACTGCCACCTATGTGGTAATTCATGGGTACATGTTTTTTTCCAAAGGGGATAACTATGCATTTTTTGGCATTAAGCTTGAGCCCATGGCTCTGGCACCAGGCATCTGTTTCTGTAAGGCCCTTTTGTAGAATATCCACATAATATGGAGATTCAATAATGGCTCCCTGTTTGCAGTCATCTGCGAACTTTGTTAGCCAGAGTCCCTTTGTGTTGGCCTGTACTTCAGAGAAGTAGATGCCAAACAAAATTGGTCCCAGGACTGAACCCTGAGGTACTCCACTTGTCACTTGTCTGGAGCTGGATTTGGAATCGGCTACTTTTACAGTCTGGGTTCTGTCAGTAAGCCAGTTGGCAACCCATTGAGTGATGTAGGGATTTATGCCCAGCTTAGCAAGTTTATCTATGATTCCAGAGTGGGGGATGGTGTTGAAGGCCTTGGTGAGGTCCAGATAGACTTTGTGGACCGCCTTACCCTCGTCCACAGCTCTGGAGACTGATTCAAAGTCAATCAGGTTCAGGAAACAAGATTGGCCCTTCACAAACCCAAACTGGGTGGGGTCCAGTGTTTGAAGGTTGCCAATGTCTTTGTTTATAAGTTCCATGATAATGCGTTCCTTTCCCTTGCAGATCAGGATCATCAGACTGATGGGATGGTAGTTCCCGGGATCCAAGGTGGATCCCCCCTTGTGGAGTGGGATAACTGTAGCTGTGTGCCACTCAGTGGGCACGAAGCCTGAGGTGAGGCTATGATTAAACATGACACTTAGGTGAGGTGCCAGTTAATTTTGTAGTTCATGTAGTGCACATCCTGGGATGTCGTCTGGTCCCATGGATGCTGTATTCTTAGTTTTGGAGAGTGCGGTTTCTACCTGTGTGGCTGTGATTACCGGAATTTGGCAATCTTTTGGAATTAAGATGGGTCCTTTAGGGGGTGAGAGAGGGTTGAAGTTGGCACTAAATCGATCTGCCAGGATATTGGCAATATCCTTGGGATCAGTATATTTAATGCCATTCTGTTGAAGCTCAGAGCAGATCTGAGCATTGCCATTTAGATTCTTGACATAACTGTAGAATGCCTTGTGGTTGTCTTTGGAATCTTTGGCAATTTTATTTTAGTAACTAGCTTTTGAGGATTTTATGAGGGATCTCAGCTTCTTACTGAGGCTGGTGAGGGAGTTTTTGCATCCTGGGATTTTCCTATTTTCTGCAACAGTTTCTTCTTTCTGTTGTATAGTTTGTTTATAGCAAGGGACCACCAGATTGGCTTCCTTTTATTGGAGGAGAGCATCTTGGTTCTATTTGGGATGGCACGATTCATGCATGAGTGGATGTGCTCATACAGTGCTTTAGTGTAGGATTCTGCAGTCGAACTTTCAGATCCCGTCTGCAAGGGTGTCATGAAGTTTGTCACTTCTGACTTCAGTAGCATGAAGTTGGCTTTGGAGAAGTTTTTTAAGGAGGTTTCCTTACTGGGGAGTGGGGGTGGGATGAGGATGTCATGGGTGATTTGCTTATGGTCAGACCTGACTAATGAGGGGGTGACCACTGGTGTGGAGCATCTATCTCCCATGTTGGTAATGACCAGGTTTAGGATATTGGAGTCCCTGGTGGGGCAATAGATTAGTTGATCCAGGGTATTGGAATTTATGAATTCCAAGAACTGTTGGGAAAAGGAGTTGGTACCCAAGTAGTTTTCCCAGTTAATGGCAGGGTAGTTAAAATTACCCAGTATTAGGGTGTTTGGTTGTATCTTAATATTTTCCAGTATGTTTAGAAAAGTGTAGTGAGAATCTTGGGGCATCCTGATTCTGATCATCTCCACCCTCTCACATGACCAGCCTATATGAGGCAGCCTATATGAGGGAGCTACTCCTTCTAACCTATATTGAACAATCTACTCTTTTCCAGAAAATAACCATTACCTCAGACCTAAAGGTATGATTTTCATGTCACCAACTTCCTGCTCATTAGTGACCCATTTAAGTGTACTCTAGAGACCACAGTCACTTAAGGCAAAGATGACAACATTGCCTTCAATCAGCAAAGATGCAGTCCTCACATTTCCAACTGCATACTTCTAAATTTTGAGCTGCATTTTAGTATCTTGACCATGAAAATCATGAATACAAGGACAGATAAGACACACCCGGGGGGCACAGTCATTTGCCTACCTTGCGTGTATCTGACTTACTGACAGGATAACAGACATAATTCTAGATCTGCAAATACAAGGACAGAAAAGCACACACCAGTGGTCCATGGAACCCATAATGTTGTAAGATGTTGTACAAGTTACCGGGGGTACCAAATCATATGTCTTCTCACTGATACCCACAACAATACTGCAAATGTCACTGCTCTGCATAGAAAGCTCTACATTTATGATTTTTAAGAAAAATCTTGCATACGCAACTGCTGTATGCTGTTTAACAGTTTGGGTATGTGGAAGGCACCTTGAAGCTGGTTGGCTGTTATGTCCTTGGCAGGATATAACCTATATTGCTGACTACAGCAGCAGTAATCAATATGAACATTGAGGGGTATTACCTCTGACACCGACAAACCAAGAAGCTACAATGTAGTAGTAGTTAAAAAGGGCATAGCAGGCCAACAGATCAGAAATAACCCTTAAAAATGCATAGGAAGCAGATTCCTTTACTAAGGCATTATTCTCTGCCTATTACATCACCTGAATGCAGCTACATAGCTTTAATGCACTACTAAATATGTCAAATGTATTCCCATAACTGAAAATGCTTCCCTGAGGCTCCATCTACTTCATGGTACTTATTCTGTTCAGAACATCAATGTGTCATGTTCTGCTTCTTTAAACACTTCTGAAGCCACATCCAAAAACCTTCTAGGCATCTCACTATTCCTCCTGTGGTAACTTCACAGCAATTCCTCCCATAATGTCACTCCAGAGAGCCCCATTTATAAGACTCAGAAGGTTCCAGTGCTTTAAACAATTGGAACAGCATATTTATAAGCAGATTTGATCCAAACAATCCCACAACTTTCATGTTGTTATTCCCCCAATGTTTTTATGTTTGGTTATGGTTGACAAAATTTCCAAACTCCTCATATCATTCCAGAACTTACCAACCCCCCATGTCAGACAGAACCCCTCCAAAATTACTAACTTCCCCTAGGTCCTGGTCAAATTACTTTTAGCCAGTATGAATACTACCTTGACTTTGCCCATAAAATAATTCATGCCTAGGAAGGCAAACTCAGTCAACAAAAATAAATGAATCAGTGACCATTGCCTATTTTCTCCTATTTGCAGAACAAGAAAATTAAGCTACAATACAGCACTCTGATGTCAAAACTCTTGCTACAAATGCAGAACATGCATCCTTAAAGGACTTCACCAGAGTAAAGTTAAAAATGTATTAATGAATTCCAATCACACTGAGGATACTCAGATTACTAGCCACTCAGCAACATGGTTTCAGACCCTTCCATAGCACCACCACCGCACTTACATCATTCGCTAATACTGTCAGTAACCACAGAAACAACGGACTGCTAGTATCTGATACACTCTTAGACTTATCTAAAGAGATAAAGCCTTTGACAAGGTCAACCATGAAAAACTTCTTCATACACTAACCACCCTAAACCTCAGTAACTCTACTATTTCTTGTTTTAAGAACTATCTAGATGGTAGACAACAAGCTGTAAAATGGCAAAATCAGCTTTCTCCCTTACTGCTGGTCTCCCTAGGGGTAGCCCAAGGATCCATCCTGGGTAATCTACTCTTCACCCTATTTACTAATCAACTACCATCCACCATTCCCAAAACCTCAATAGTCCAATATGCAGATGATACCACCATAATCTGTGCAGCCAACTCCCTTGACCACCTCCTTTCCCTAACACAAGAATGCTTTTCCCTGGCCGAAACATGGATCACCAACCAAAACCTCATTCTAAACCCGGCCAAAACTAAACTACTCCTCTTCAGCCCTCACAGATCTCCATCTCCATCATCTAACTTTACAATCACCTCACACAACACCACCATCACACCCATCAGTCACGCCAAGCTGCTAGGCCTGGAAATTGACAATAACCTTAAATTTGACATTCACATCTCCCAGGCCATAAAAATGGGTCTACTCTATCGCAACAAACAGTTTCTCACCAGTGACTCTAAGATTACCACAGCCAGGACACACCTCCTATCCACCCTACTATATGCCTCCCCCATGCTTACCAATCTCCGAAAAACAGAGCTCAACAAACTAGATAGCTGTTAAAATAAAATAGCCAGATTCACCACAGGTTCACCTTCTAGAACCCACCTCTGTGAAAGCCTCAGAAAATACAACTGACTAGAACTCCCCTTGACCCTTCAAGTCAACCAGCTATCACTCGCTCACAAAGTACTACATCATCCAGGCAACACCCCTGCTCCGCAGCAACTACTTCAACCCTATACCACTACCAGAACCCTGAGATCAAGTACTCAACACCTCCTTAAGGTAACAAACTTCAAAAAATGAGGCAGGTAGATCCGTTTATAGCCACTGCATCTCTAATCTGGAACTCCCTTCCAGTCCACATAATAAGTAACAACTCCACAACCCAATTTAAAAAACTAATTAGAACACACTTCCTGAATCATAGATTATGTACCTGTACCACCCCTGGATAGTAACTCATTTGTCTCTGTTTTCAGCAACTAGGGTAACAGCTTATCTACTGGCTTTTTTATTGTCTGGATGGGTTAATGGAAACTCTCAACACTGTAAAGTAAACCAAATGGACATAGAATTTCTCTCGTGTAAAAATGAGTTGTGTAGGTTATCAATTCTACCTTCTTGCTAAACTTGCTGTTATATACCTCTATAAGGTGTATAAATAAATGTATCCTGTGAATGTTGGCAAATATACCTTTTGTTAAACTCACTATCTTCTATGTTCTAGAAACAAACAATGTTGGGGAAAAAAGAACCACTGGAGTGTAAAAGCAAATAAAGTCAAGAAGTAAAAATGAGAAATACAACCAGTGGTACACAGCAGAGGTAAATCCAAATCGTAGTTTAATGTAAAGAATAAAACACAGATGAGCTCTTTCGCATATAGCTTCTTCAGATCAAAAAACAGAGTAAAGCACTAGCTACTTACAGTTCAAATTCAATGGTGCATCCAATCAAAGAGGCATTTTCAGGTTGCGAGGTACTTAGAACTAATAATTAATCACCAGCACTTCTTAAAGTCAACCTGGAAATAATATGCTTTAAGCCAAGATAAAAACAAGTTAAAAACACAAGTGCATATGTGTGCACACCAAACATATGCAAAACATATAAAACTTAATATATGTAAAAACTGTAATGTCTATAGTGTTAAAAATAATAGTAATATTAAAAACATGTGTATAATGTAAAACTGTGAATGACATGACTAAGGACTATCTCTGTGTATATGTATATATCTCTCATGTCTCTCGAGACGAAATATTATTCAAATAGTGGAAACAATGTGTATAGCTTAATGTATGGTAACTAAATAATGTATAGACTCACATCACAATAAACTTCACTGTACATTATAGTTAACAGTCAAATACAGCAAATTTGTAGCTAAACACAATAGATAATTTGGTCCAAGACACCAAAGACTAGACAGAAAGAGGTTATCTCTTATTTAGGTGTCTAGCTCTCAGTGCAGGTTGTATCGAGGCATGTTCATTTAGGCCAGGGGAACAATGGGCCCCTAGTCTTAAGATCCACTTCACCTCTGCTTGCTACATTTTTATTAACCAAATCACCTATTCTGACATCTAGGTTTAACACCTCTAACACTAAAAATCTGAAATCATGTCCATTACCAAATGTGTTCATATGCTTCGCTACTGCACTGTAATTCAGACCCCTCCGTGCACAATATAAATGATCTCACGTCCTCTCCCTCGAACATCTGTTAGTCTTGCCAACATAGAAGCTTTTGCAGGTTATACAATGTGCTAAGTAAACTATATCTGAAACCTGAAAATGCCTCTTTCATTGATTGGATGCACCACTGAATTTGAACTATAAGTAGCTAGTGCTTTACTCTGTTTTTTGATCTGAAGAAGCTATATGTGAAAGCACTCATCTGTGTTTTATTCTTTACATTAAACTATGATTTGGATTTACCTCTGCTGTGTACCACTGGTTGCATTTCTCATTTTTACTTCTTGACTTTATTTGCTTTTACACAGCAGTGATTCTTTTATCCCCAACATTGTTTGTTTTTGGATTTATATTGGTTTGCTGTTTGCGGAAACATGGCAGAAGGTGCTGCAGTTGACAATTAATTGGATTTTAATCCACAGACTAAAACCAATAATGGCAACAATCGTCTATTTGATTTTTTAAAATGGGATGACAATCCACTACTCAGTGATCAGTTCAATGCTGGTAATAATGAAACTTGTGAGCCATTAGATCTTAGAGCATATCATGAATCCATGAGAAACCTTGAAAACAACCTACCGTTTGAAACGTATACAATGCCAGCAATTTCACATAGAAGAATGCCACACACTTAAAATTTACCTCAAGGTTTGAGAATTTTTGTCATGCCTACCTATGGAGAACAGCACCCACAACTGTTAGCTCAATGGCAGAAGCTAAATTTAGACACAAGCTTCACCTATATGCGCTTGCTAATTGACTACTTTGCACTCATCGAAAAGGAACTTATCACTAACATACAGAGACAACAGGATGACATTTAGTTGAAATATCCTGTAGCTCTGGTGGTCTATAAAGTTAGTGAAATCATAGACCAAGTTTTGGTCTATGAATGGAAATTGCTTGCACAGAAGAAGAAGAAGAAGAAGATACAGCGTGACAGCAATGATTTTTCTAACAACCATGTATTTACATGGCCGAGGGAGAGGAGTGAGAACTGTGACTGAACAGTCTAATTCCACCCTCAATCACAACCAACAAAGCTTATAGAATCGTACAGGAAATGGAAATGCTGCTTCTGATAGGAATGGTCCTATCACAACTCAATCACTGAGCTATGTGGCAATGTCTACTATGTCCAACTCCACCTCTAATCACACTGAGAGAGTGACTGCAACACAGGGAGCCCCTAATGTTTCTATATTTGTTTCATCCCATGCAGACGTTCCGAATGAAGGAAGCCTGACAGCCATTAGTGAACCTGTAGTGCGCAGGAAAGAAGTTGAAGGAGTACAGACACAGGTTTTTTCCAACCTGCCACTGCCTTACCGACAAAACAGGAAGCGATCGGTAGAAGGCCTGGATAATCGATTGAGGAACAAATGGAGGTTTTTAGGGTCCGAATCGGGCATGAACACCTTGACCTCGATGTGGAAACAGGATTGAAGGACTTAATATGGAACATCTCCAGCAGAAACTTAACTGACAACGAAATACAGGTACTGAATAAAGGCTTGTCCTTTATATCTGCTCAATCTGCTGACATTTCTGAAACTCTGACTGATTTAAGAATGTTTGCCAGGAATGTTAGCTTAAAGGTATTGTACTGTAACATAAACGAGAATGATAATAGCAGCCCAACTACCTTTAAAAAACTCAGTGTATTTGTACCTCAACAACACCCAACAATTGAAACCTTTGTCAAGATGTGTGAGAGAGACATTTATATGTTATTGAATAATAACAAAAGAAGAAAGGGTTTGTCAACCTATCCAAAAGTGAAGAATGTGCATTGAGTGAGTTACAAAATGATAATATTTCAATATTTCAATCAGACCTGCTGATAAAGGCGGTCAAATAGTGATGGACAGACACTTTTATATTGGAAGTATTAATCATATGCTTGATGATATCAGTACCTACAAATTGATTGATAGGAATGATGTTTTGAAAATAAGTGAGAGCATTATAAATTCACTTACAGAATGTTTAGAGAATTATTTGCTGACCAGTGAGGTTTACGAGTATTTTTAGTTGAACATCCTAGAGTACCAATTCTCAAAGGTTTACCCAAAATACATAAGGATGCACTATGCCCCCCTTTTAGACCAATTGTTGCAGGGAGTGGGTGGCTTACCGAGCCTATATCTATATACCTCGACAAGCAATTTAAACCCATTCTATCCCATTGTAAATCTGTGCTAGTGGATACTAAGCATTTTTTGCAGGACCTATATGCTTTTGTACAGGAAAAGGGAGATAGAGATATGGGATTGTTGGTCACCATGGATGTCGCATCCTTATTTACTTGCATACTGAATTATGATGGCATACAGATGATTACACAGGTTCTATTGAATAAGAGCACGTATGATTCTAGACATATAGATTTCTTATGCCTACTGATGGAAATGGTGTTGGAGAACAATGCATTTACCTTTAATGAGAAGTACTACCTGCACACCTCTGGCACAGCTATCGGCACTTCATGTGCCAATAGCTACGCCAACCTGGTCATGTCAAGTTGGGAGGATGATGCGATGTACAACTCTGATTATTATATATCATATGTGCCCTTCTATAGATGATTTGTAGATTACGCGTTTTTGTTGTGGAGAGGTGATTTATTACAATTGCACTGATTTGTCGAAGGCTTGAATACAAGCAGCAGCTTTTTGAAATTTACATTCAAATACTCAACAGGTGAAAATAGAGTTCTTGGATATTTTGTTAGTTAAGAGTGCAAACAATAGCACTAAGACTAACCTTTTTGGAAAGGAATGCTATAGACCTACATATGTACATCGTAATAGTATGCAGCCTGGTCATGTTTTTCGTAATGTCTTGAAAGGACAGAATCTAAGGATAAGTCACCTACATAGTAATGACCAACATTTTGAAGTAGGACTAGATCAGATATATGCTGACTTTACCTCTAGAGGGTACCATGATGATGAGTTACAGTATGCACAACAAAACACTAGAAAGTGTAGGCAAACCAGAGGGAAACCGTATTTTTCTCAACCTCTAATGTCACAACTAGTGGACAACAAGGCTAAGGATATAGTTCCATTTCTTAGCCTTGCATTTTCACGTGATGAAAAGAACATCAGGGAGATTATACTTAGACACAGGCCCATTTTAGGAACCAACACAGAGATTTCCAGGGTGGTGGGTGATAGACCTAGATTTGGTTACAAATATAAAAAATCTATATGGCAAAAATTGTGTTTTCCCCAATGCCATTCTGTTATGAAGACTGAGAATGTAGCACCACATACTGCCAAGTGTAATAATTGCTCTTTCTGCAAGTATATTGATGAATCAGGGAGATATATATATTCTGTCTATGATAAGTCTTTTACACATTTTCCAATGGCACTAAAGATTTAGTTTACTTAGCACATTGTATAACCTGCAAAAGCTTCTATATTGGCAAGACTAACAGATGTTTGAGGGAGAGGATATGAGATCATTTATATTGCGCACGGAGGGGTCTGAATTACAGTGCAGTAGTGAAGCATATGAATACATTTAGTGATGGACATGATTTCAGATTTTTAGTGTTAGAGGTGTTAAACCTAGACATCATAATGGGTGATTTGGTTAATAAAATGTACCAAGCAGAGATGAAGTGGATCTTAGGGGTCCATTGTTCTGCTGGCCTAAATGAACATGTCTCAATACAACCTGCACTGAGAGCTAGACCCCTAAATAAGACAAACACTTTCTGTCTAGTTTTTGGTGTCTTAGACCAAATTATCTATTGTGTTTAGCTATAAATTTTCTGTAATTGAGTGTTAACTATAATGTACAGTGAAGTTTATTGTGATGTGAGTTAGTTACCATACATTAAGCTATACACATTGTTTCCACTGATATTTGAATAATATTTCGTCTCTAGAGACACGAGAGATATATACATATACACAGATATCGTCCTTAGTCATTTCATTCACAGTTTTACATTATACACGTTTTTAATATTGCTATTATTTTTAACACTATAGACATTACAGTTTTTACATATATTTTTATATGTTTTGCATATGTTTGGTGTGCACACATATGCACTTGTGTTTTTAACTTGTTTTGATCTTGGCTTAAAGCATATTATTTCCAGGTTGACTTTAAGAAGTGCTGGTGATTAATTATTAGTTCTAAGTACCTAGAAACCTGAAAATGCCTCTTTCATTGATTGGATGCACCATTGAATTTGAACTATTATGTAGCTAGTGCTTTACTCTGTTTTTTGATCTGAAGAAACTATATGCGAAAGTGCTCATCTGTGTTTTATTCTTTACATTAAACTACGATTTGGATTTACCTCTGTTGTGTACCACTGGTTGTATTTCTCATTTTTACTTCTTATAGAAGTATAGAACGTATATGATCAAGAAGTATAAAAATGTATCCTCTGTATGTTGACTAATGTACCTTTTGTTAAACGAGCTATCTCAAGTTAACAATGTAACTGCTCTGGAGCTTTTCTCCCCAGGCCTCTACTGAAAATGGACATATATCCAGTTGGACTCTCCCGGTTATCAAATATAAAATAAATAAAATAAAATTTTAACATTAATGCTCTTTAAAAGACACTCCCACAGTACAACTTGTACATACAGAGAAGGAAACTGGAAGCAGTTTACTGCAGACATCTATCAATTAACTTACCTAGGAAATACACATATAAAAAGCAGATATACAACGTAACCTACCTGAAAGATCAGTAACTTAGACAAATAAATCAACCTAGACATTTTAGGGAAAAAAAATGAATAACATATTATGAAGAAAAACAAAAGCAACTCCACTACTGTAACACAACTGCAACTAACCCATCTTACACAGTAGGCATACTGTATAGACACTTTAATACTTCTCTGCCTTCGAACACAACAATACAAAGCAACAACAATGAAATAAAAATTACCCCTGCAGGGTAACATTCTATTGAAAGTACAGCCATAAACAAAATACTTAACAAGACAGGAGGTATTTGTGGAATGGTAACTATAATAGCAAATCTTAACATTAGGGTTTTATACCTCCTAACTTGCCTGCAGCTATGGTAAGCTTTTTTAACAGTAGTTCCTTATTCCTTATGTAGCTTTATACAGGTCTTGTGCCTATGTCCTATTGGGCTTTCACATGTACACAAGGATGTACCATAAGACAATTGTTATGAGGAAGCTTCTTGTCTTTAAACCAAAAAAGCAACACAGAAAATTCTTATTGTATCATTCTACAAACCTAAACAATCAGTAACACAAGCAAACTATGAAGTTAAAGGAGTTTCCCAACTAAGTGTATATAATTTTACAAGATGATGGAGTGGGGCAGTTTTACTGTTACAATCAATTACTCCATGAAAACCTATAGCTATATTGACCACTCCTCAGTGGTATACTGTTATATGTATCTTGTCCCTAATTGTACGGTTTTCTTTTTGGAGAGTCACTGCAACATTAAATCATAATATTAGGTTAGTTTCTGAAGCAGTTATGATGCACCAAGGGGAGGAGGTCAGTTACTGAACCCACTGTAGTCCAGCTACACCAAATGTTGTCCTTCATCTAGAATATGCAGCCAATTTATAGTGTTTAGTGATAGTGTAAAACATAATCAGTGTAACAGCTTCTAAAATATCTTGTTCAGAAACATTCCTAATACATGCTGCCAATGTTGCAACACATCAAAAGCAATTAATTTTATGCATGCATGATCTCTCAACTGCTGCTAATTAAATGACTGCTGATACTACACTCACACCCTGAAGATGACTGAATCACTGAGTTGTAAAGACCCTGACACCTTGCAACCACGGCAAACACCCCCTCACCTTGGACAAGCTACAGCACTATGCAGATACTTAATATACTTGTCAGAAGAAATGACAATGCAGTGGGACAGACATTTAGGCAGGGTCTGCTTATTTATTGGCAATCCTTTCTCTTACTTAAAAGAACATATAGTCAATCAGTCTTTCTGACTTATTTGATTTGGTGGTTCTTTAATAACTTCTGAGCAATGCATTTCGAACAAGTACAGGCAATATTCACCATCAATCTGACAGTTCACAAAGAAACTGGTGACCATATACACTGGTCCAGTGTTACTGAGGAAAGAACTTTAGGCATGAAAGTAAGGTTAGTCTTCAGATATACTCTACTTATGAAACAACAACTAAGGAAACTTACACATTAGGGCTTGTATTTCTGAAATCATCCTGCCAGCTGTAACAGCTAGTACAAAAAGTGTTTTTCAGGAAAGATATTTTTGCTGTGCAGATTCGACAGTTTCAAAGCCAAATGCAGTTATCTCCTCTAACATAAATTTCGAATCTCAAGTGGAAAAAATATGTCCTTTTGGTGGCTTCCTCAAAGGAGGCTTTTACAGACAGCTGTGCTGTAATCTGAGGGAAAGTTCATAATCAGGCATATACCATAGACAGAGGGACTTTGGCTGAAGAGTAAGCTAGATGAGAATTAAACAGAAAACTTAAATAGTCAAGTTGCCTTGGAATGGAACATTTAAAGAGGCCCAGGCCATGCAAGAGAATTCATAAAATAAATCTCTTCCACTTTGGAGTGTAAGATTTTCTTGTATTAAGTTGTTTAGCCTATTGTATGATTTGCAAAACCTAGCAAAAGTGATTTATTCAAAGGTCTAGCTTTCATGTTGGCAGATTCAGGGATTTGAGTGGGATTTCTCATCTTCCTGCACTGTCAGTAACAACTTGTGCAAAGGCAAATGGCCATGGCTGGCAAATGATCAAGCTTATCAAAACAGAATACTACAGTTGTCTTGACCAAGAAGGGACTGTAACATTAGATTGGCATTCCCCTGTTATGATCTGTACCAATATGAAAGAGACAGCATCTGCCCTCCATACTGTGTTGTGAAGAACAAATGAAAATGTTCGACAAAGATATCAACTTCTGGGAGTCCATACATTTGGAAGAAGAATGGATCCAGGTTCCATTCATGAGCCAGTGTTATGCTATTCCTTTCAACATCTGGCACGTGTTACTAAAAGATGTCTGCCAAATCTTAGTTGTTTCCTACCATAATCTGAAAGATCTGGTTCCCTTTTTGGTTTATGTATCATATGAGTGTGAGATTGTCTCTTCTGATTTGTAAATGTCCTGATTGAATTTGCTCTGAAAGGCTAACTCAGTACAATGTACTGCTTCCATTTTTAGGTAGATGTTAAAAGGACTCTCTTGATGAGTCCAGTTGCCTTATACTGACAAGTTCTTTAAATGGGCATGTTAGGTATAATACCATCAATTTGTTGTTAAATGCTGATTCTCTGATCAGAGAAGCAGAATGATTTCTATGGATAAACTTAAGTTTGTCCACTATAAGAACTTTTTATTTATGTACTAAAGAAATAGTGCCAACACTTCCAGGGAGGTCCTAGGTTAGTCCATTAAACTTTTGAGATACAATGGTGTCTAACATTGGTCTTGTTGTGCTGTCCTTTGTGGGGATTAAAACAGTTTGAAACAGAAGCTAATCCTCTTTGGCATGATGGGAGTTTGCTGGCTTTTTCAACAGAAGTTAAGCTATCATTTCTAGAGCTTGCTGTACTTGAACAGATTTTAGAAGGAATTCTATGTAATAACTCTGATGAATTGTTTGGGATGCCCATTTGCCTCTAGTAATTGCCTTGTAGAAGGATAATACTGAAACTTGCCTCCAAAGGGTACTAGAACAGGATGAGGGGGCAAAGGAAGGAGAGATGTCATACTGAAGCTCTCTGATTGTAGCTTCTTTTCTCTGAAGAATATGAGTTCTTCATGGACCATTTGCCATTGAACTGCTTGTATCATTAAAAGTTCTAAGAGGAAAGCCCTTCTACAAAACAGCTTCACAAATAGATATACATTTTCATGTTCTGATAAGTCATGGGTACATTGCATCTTACACAAACGTCTTGACAATGTTTATGGTCAACGATTTTATTATCAGCTGATTTACCAAATAAATATTGTTGCGCCACAGCAGCATTCAGCAATCTTCCCCTAACATCCTTACCATAAAGTGAATTCTAAGCCAGTCAAGTCTTTTTAATATAATGTCAGGCATAGCAGCTGATATAGAGGTATTAACAGCATCCTAAATATGTTCAGTCACCTTCCAATCTTTTCCATATTACCAAAAAGTTTTTCTAACCTATTAGTTATATTGCTATGAGGAATAGATTGTAAATGTTCTTGAATCTGTTTTAAAATAGCACTGCCATAAAAACCCCTTGGAGCCAAAAAACATACTTCTCAAATAGTCACAATTTATTGAGTATCGTTGACTTCTTCTAAGGGTAGAGGTGCTCACACTTTTCCCATTCTTATCAAAAGTAGGTGAAGAGAAAATATGATGATTAGTCTTACATGAACTACAAAGATAATCTCTGCCTAAGGGCACATGGACAGCAGACTGTAAATGACCATTAGCATTTAAAATATACTTAAAATATAATAAACTGAGGGACAATCTGGTTTCTACCATAAAACCTGATTCTATCTATGCAGCTCTTTTCATGTGAAGTCAGGTTGCCTGAAGAGTAAACAATTTGTTCATCTAATTTTAAGTATTTGTAAAAGAGATCTTCTGGTGGAGACCCAGACAAATGAGAGGAAAAATGTCTCTATCTGAATCTCAAGTCAAAGAAGGATGCATTTGACCATTGAAGAATCATCATCCTCACTAGAAGAATCAAAACATGGTACTCTTTTTTCCCCCGTTCTTTTTCCCCTTGAAGACTGGCATCTCAATGCCTTCTGCATGGAGTTAAATCAGTCTACACTAGGTAACAAATTGGGTACTAATTTAACTCTGTGCACTAAGCAGAAACAATGGAAATTGCTCTTTTAAAGTGCAAAGAAAGACTCTTAAATTAAGAGGAAAAATTAGGTTCCTCCACCACTGAGACTTTAGGTTCAGGATCTTTAACTTATAAAATTATACTTGGAAAGACTGATGTCCGGTCCAACATGGTAATGATCAATGTGCTTGACTTATTTTGTATTTATATAGCACACACCATCAGTGGAGGCTCGAAGGGCACTGAAATAACAGATGTCAAGTCACTGTCTTTGGAAGTTGGTAAGTGAGAACTGCAAATGTCCAAATCAAATGCTGAAGGTAAAAAAAGTATCAGAATATGATGAAAACTAGCCTGGCTTCATGGTGCATATGGGAAAGTGCCCATACTATGACTCAGGCAACTGGGGTTTGATTAACAGCCCCAGCACTGGAAAAGCCAGGCAGGCATGGAAGGAGAGGAGTGAAGGGGTATGGCTTGTTATCCAGGTCCAGGGTGGAAGGTAGTGGGAGCTCAGGAAGCATATGGGGAAGTGTGATTTCTCTGGGAAAGACAGGAGGAAACCACTTCCTGTACTTGAGGGGAAGGGTGGGGCTGCTTGCTGGCAATGTGTGGACATAAGGAATGACAAGTGCAGTCTCCCTCTTTAGCTCCAATTGCTGGGCAGCCATATGACGGGAAAATTACAGCTAAATAATACAAGAAATCTTCAAGCTACGACTACTAGCTGTCTAAATGATAGCCTCTCCAGACTGACCTCCATCTTGGTGATGGGGGACAAGTGGGACGATTGGCCAGGAGGACGATGACAACCAACAAGCAGGTGGGGCAAAGACTGTTAAAACCAAATGGAATCTGATGAGGACAAAATATTCCTTTAATAGATTCCTGAATCAGATTCTTGACTTCCTCCATTTATGATAGCTGTACAAAACACTTTTTCTTTGATTTCATCTCCAAGGAACCAAGACCTTTTCAGTTAAGAAAAAAGAAAAAACAGAAGCTTTCTTAACTTTTGGGGTTTTTAAACCTGCTACAGTAAAAATGCACAATCATCTGTATTATGCTTAGGACCCAGAGGGGGAAAAAAATCCAATGAATATGAAAATTGATAAGTGTGCTTGCCTATCACAGTCATATTTGGAGAATGACTTATCTATCATCAGGAAAAAAAAGGTAACTAAAAAAAGTACATACACTATGTAATCGAAGCTTTCTTTTGGTATGCTGGAAGATGTGTGACACTAAAAACAGCAAGAACTGAAGACACTATGGAACAATACAGAATGTATAGGGATCGTCTTATCTACTTATGTAAGCACCTAGCCAAAGTGAAACCATATTAGTCCTTCATAGGGAAGATGCCACTGCTTCTATAAGCTCTGGCCAAGAGAATATACAAATAAAATAGGTAAAACCTAACTATTATAATTTACTGCTTCAATGACTTCATCTGAAGAAGATTTTTATAAACTTGCAATAATAACAGCTAGATCTTTTGCTAAATAAACTGATAATAAACCCATGTGTCACCTTCTGGATTGCCAAATGGCTCACAGATAAAATGCAGGAAATCAAAATAGGGGAAGTTACCTCCACAAAGAGAACAGTCACCAGTGGAGTCTGCCAAGCTTCTGTGCTGGGACCAGTCCTGTTTGGCATCTACTTTTCTAAAGTAAAAGCCGGTACTGAAGGACTCTGGCTAAGTCTGCAGATGACTGCAAGCTAGGAGCAGTCACTGAATCCCCAAATAACTTAGCCATCCTGCTTGAAGGCTTGTACCAGATAATTAACTGATGCCAAAATCATGGACTAAAATGAAATGCCAAAAACTGCTTTACTGTATCATTTAGGGAGTTATTTACCCCAGAGAACAACAACATTGACAATCCAGCCTTAAGAGTTGACCCAGTTGTTCAGGATTTGGGAGCTTACATGGACATTGACCTAACTTTTGACCAACATGCATCAGTTGATGTAAGAAAGTCTTTCTATAAGACACAGTTTATAAACAAATGGCCTGTGTATAGATCTAGGGATGTCATTATCCCCCTTTACAGAGCCCTTATTAGGCCAGTCATTGAATATAATGCCCCCATTGACATTTAACTGTCCAGACACATGCAACAACTGGAATGCCCACAGACGTACCTTACTAAAAGGATACAATGCCTAAACAACATGTTCTACATGGGCTGACCACTATACTCAGCATCCTACAGCCTGCTAAAAGGTGACCTTTGTCTGGCATATAAGGCATCTTCCAACCCAATACTGATAGACGTGTTGCACAACAGCAAGTCAAATGGCATTAGTACTTTTTGGTCTAGGGACTTAAACCTCTTCTGCAATATCAACACAACAGTTTGGAGGGACATGTATATCTTGCAGAAGATACTACTGCTCTGGAACAGACTCCCCACTCACATAAAACAAAGTTCATTACTGTCCATATTCAAGTGCAACTAAGATCTATGGATATGAAAAAGAACATTTACCCCAAGACTGCCCCTGTACTAGTAATGGACAGATGTACCTCCTAAATACTTTATCCCATGCATGAGTCCCTCAAATTATCTACGGTATTGGGATGACCCACCACTGGACCCATAATCAAGGAGCCTCATCCTCACCACTGGCACTAGTGGGGGGAAGTACACTGGGAGAAATCCAGGTACACACAGTATTTCCAGATGCAGTGCTCTGCATCATGTGCAATTTCCCTTAAGGGCAGAAAGCGACTACAGTCAGTCCACGGCTGGTTTCTCCCTCTTTCTCCAGATCCCCAATAAGATTCCCCACTGGTACAGCTATAGAGTTGAGATCTCAGCTGAGTGGCCAAGCCAAAACCTCCAGCATCATCTCTGTCCAACCAATGCTTCATGCCCCTGCCCAAGTAGCTGATACACACACACACACACACACACACACACACACACACACACACACACACACACACACACACACACACACCTGGGAAAGTCTGCCACAGGTTTACTAACTATGCCCACTTTTGCCCAGACTATAAGTTAGTTATCATTGCCACCAGCCAACTCATCAGCTACAACAAGAAAATACTCTGTAATATAACGGTCTATATTACATCAGCGAACGCTTACAAAAGCGAACGCTGATTGATCGAACTTATGTAAGCAAAAGCTTACAATCTCGAACTGTCAGAACAGCGATTTTTTTCCTAGGGAAAAAAATCGCTGATCCAAAACACATACACACAACACAAGCACACCAAACAAACAGCAATCCACACACATACACCTAAAATCTGACACCTAACCCTACACTAAACTATACACACACCACTAACTATCCACTTACCTTAACCCAAACCCCAACCCTAAGGTCCGTCACTATCGCACATTCACCTCACCCGCTCCCTAACACTAACTCACCTAACCCGCCCTAACCCTCACATCTACACAACTGCACACATACTAACTTGCGCCCTAACCCTAAGTCACCTAACCCGCCCTAACACTCACATCCACACAATCGCACACTTACCTGTACAAGACCTGTAACTTTCCACCACAGCACTGAAAATACAAAAGCAACATAAACAGACAACTGAATTCTTTCCCTAGGAAAAAATTCGGGTTTCTGTTGCTTCAGTATTTTAAGCTTTCACTTACATAAGTTCGATCAATCAGCATTCACTTTTTTAAGCATTCGCTGATCTAATATAGACCCTAATATAATCACAGTGACATCACAGTTCAAAATCACAGGAAATATTTAAAACAACATTGCAGGACAGTCAAATAAATAAATAAGAATATCAAAACTAAGCTTTGCTATATTCCTGACTATATCCAAGAGAATTGTACTGTTCCCTAGAAACTTACTTCATCAGAGTGAGGCAGATGTGATGAATGGTTCTTGTAGCTGCTGTCAGGTCCAAAACAGAATACAGAATGTTGTCTCTCTCTAAGAGATCTCTCAAATTAATAACTCACATATTACTGCTGGGATAGCTTGCAGAATGACATAATCTCTTGTCATCTGACTGTACCCCAGGTGAAACCCCCACTACTGGAAGCTAGCAGTATTTAACCTCTACCTGTGAAAATACATAGACCTCAGATCTTTGGCAGATGCTGGAAGTCATAAAATAATTGCATTCCCTCACATTCAAAACTAGTAATTATTTTACCTTAAAGACAACACAGAGAGCTCCCTAGTAAAGACATTCTGTCTCTTGCGGCCATAAAGTAATTCAATTTCAGCTATTTTTTCTAAAGTTAAACTCCTGTATTCCAGTTTCCACTGTTGAAATATATACATTTAAACACAACAGTCCATGTACATTTCTGTTCTATTCCAGTAGGGCACTCTGTGGATACATTTCAAACACTTTGCAAAAACCTTTTTCAACATACACGTCTGTACAAATAAGTTTGATATATACATAGCATACAGTTCTAATACAGTTGTAACACAAGAATCTTATATAAATCATGTCAATACTCACAAATGACATACAATTATTTACAAAATTCTAGATAGATGTGCTGGCAGTATCCCCCTTTGTCACAGGTATGACTCCAGTTATTGACATTAGAGATAATATATTTGACCATTGGATGGGTAAGGCCAAATTCTAACAAAATGGGCTAGGTTAATTTAACATCAACCAAAGAGACCCTTGCCTACATAGAAAGGATGTTAAGGGTAAAAGATACCCAGTACAGTGGACCCTCACTAAGATCCATTAACATGAGTACTGAAATATTTGCAGAATCTTACTTCCAGAGACCTTCCAAAGTAAATGGCAATTGGGTAGAATCTCAAGCCATATCCACAGGTTCCAACAAAGCTGAAGCCGGACATGTCATTTTTAAATTCAGAAGATGGAGTCCTGAAGCAGAAATGTGCCAAAGGGTGTTCATCTCCTGAAGTTGAGATCCAAAGCACAGTTCTTGATGTGGTAAAGATACTCAACTAGCAAACAAGAATGTGCAGCCCAAATGTCTGACATAAACACACACTTGAAATAGAAACAAGACACAATCAAGTCTTTAGTAGAATGATCCATGAAAAAAGCATAAGCTTATGGTGTGTAACTACTTAATTCAGAATACATTGCAGCTGACAATCCTTTTGTGTAAGGTATGCTTGGCAAATGCAACATTCATCTTATCAGAGGGATGAAAATTAAGAATTTGGATGATGCTAACCAAACAAAGGGTTAATGGTCATCCTTAGAGGACTTTCTCAAGTAGTAATAATAACAATAATAATAATAATAACAATAATAATAATAATAAAAAGTACTTATATCATTGTTTAATTTTATTTATTGCTTTTGTTTAGCAGGAAAGTGCAACTAGGCACAGGACCAATTTTCAGCAGAGGCCCTGGGAGAAAGGCTACAATATACAAACAACAATAGAAAGAATGACACAAATATTCAAAAAAGAATAATATGCAACATTCCTTACATTTTTTGAAAAGACTGAGAAAGGGCAGCCATAATGTTGCTATTGTCAAAAGAAAGCAATATTTCTTACAAGAGGTATAATGGTGAGAGAGCTACAGGTGAGAAATAGAAGACAAGGGTAGCTAAAGGTGAATAAGTGTAACAAAGGAAGGAAAGGGAGCGAGTTAAAGTACAGATAGGAGGAGAATATGAAGGCATTGAGCAGGGATGAGGTTGAAGAGAAGTGATCTAATAATCAGGTGTACATTTGCAGAACCAAGAGTTGAGTAAGTTGAGACTTTAACTGTAGCTTGAATGACTTTAGCAAGTATTCCTATCTTTATGTTAGGGGAATGGAGTTCCAGGTTTTTGATACTTGATGGGAGGAGAAGGAATAGCATGCAAAGTTATTAGGTTTTGATATATATAGAAGATCTCTGTCAGAAGAGTGCAAACTTCTTGGTGGGTTGTATGGCTGTACAAGGTTGGCTAGAGATGGACAGTCATTTGGTTTATAAATTATACCATGGGTATTAAGGACTTGGGAGTAGGTGAGTTAGTTCAAACTACCGGAGGTCTCTGAGTGCTAAGCAGTGATATCATCTATGGGAGAGGTTGGCTACAATTTTACACTGCTGCAGTTTGTTTGTTTTTTTTTAGTTAGTTGGATGTTCATCAGTATTGGTGCTGAGTAGAGGTGAGTATGTAATAGAAGGATAGTAGCGATATAACACCTTGCAGTGTTACATAGCTAGGAGTTTGCCCTGTGGATGGTGCTTCATTTCATTTTTGGTGTATTTTACACTGTTATGTTGAATGTGGAAGCCAAACATTAGTTTTTTGTCTATATAAACTCCTAGGAGTTTGGTTTGTGTAACAAGTTCTACTTTGGTATTGTTGGAAAGGCAATAGTGAAGGACACTTCTTTCATTGTGAGGTCTTTGGGAGTGAAAAGAATTAGCTACATTAGGGATTAGGAATAGCTTGGAGGTAGTCAGTTTTCTATAGAAGGGAAGGATTCCTGGGTCAGTTTTTTAAAAAACTTTACTGAATTATCACTTAAAACATAGGGAACATACATTTATACAAAATAAAACAAACCATATTAACATGTTCCTGCTTACAAACATTATACATCACTTACATTCTTTTACATAATTATCATCAATCCAACATTACATAAATTGATCAATTCCTGCCTTTCCTTAAACCTCACTCCTCTTCCAATTATTATTCTGTATCTACTGTTCCCCCATTTTCCATTTTTATATAATTTGATACTACCCTTCTCTAAAGATCCTACTTCTACTTTTTATCTATGTTACACTATTCAATACTTCAAATACAGTTGGTTTAGACTTTGGTTTCTATTTTCTAGCAACTGTTTTTGGCAGCCACCAGAATTAAACGTATTAGGGGTTTATGTTTAGGCAATTCAGATCCTGTATCCCAACTAAAAAAAAAATAATTTCCTAAGTTTCACCATTCGCTCACCCAATATTTCTGGCACAATACTCTGTAGGGAATTTTTTTAAATCTGCCAACTCATTGTACTCCCAAAACATATGTTCCAAGTTACCTCTTTCTTCCCTATCATACCTCCAACATTTGGCATCTACCTCAAGAAAATTTCTTTGGAGTCTGCTTGGAGTATAAAACACCTAGGCAAACATGTCCAAACAAGAATCATAAATCTCCTAAACTTTGTTGCATATTTGGCAGCCATGCATACTTCCTCCGTTTCCTTCTGAATTGCTTATCCAGTCCTTCTTTCTAATCTTTTCTACATCTTCTGATTACTATAGTTATTGTACAATATATGTCCTACTAATTACCCCTTTTTAACAGCAGCTTCTGTTCTAGATCTAACTAAAAACTCAATCATAGCAAGTCTTTTACTTAGGATTCTAATATCCCTTTCTCTTTGCTTAGAGCCTAATATCAATCCCCAATAGGAAAGGTAGTCTCTAGCCTGTAGTCCAAATGTCTTCTTGGCCTCCTCCCATTCTGTTACCTTTTCCACTTGAATTATTTGCTCCAAATGCCTTTGTTTCTTTGTCAGCTTTCCCCAGAAAATGCCAGCCCCCTCTTGTCTATTCTCTGTACCACTATTTGCAGTCATCCCTATCAGCAAAACTCTCCTTTCTTCATTCTCACATTGACTTAGTTCTTAGAATACTTTCTGCTACGGCATGAATATATCTCCCTTTTTTAATTTCTCAAAATCTTTTAGATTTCTAATGCTGTAATATCCTGTATGTCTGTTATTCTCTTTAAGGATCTACATAGTTTTCTACTTGTATTATGTATATGAGTCTTAATCTATAGCTCTAAAATATCCCTTCAAATCAGGTGATTCCAAACCACCTTGCTTAACTGTAATGATCAATTTATCTGTCTTGACCCTTGCCCTCTTACCCTCCCAGGTAAAATGTTCCAAATCTTTACTATGTACTGTCCACAACTTCTCCTCCGGTTGATAAAAATATGCCTGACATTTTATATAAAGCCAAAGGGCCAAAAATATTTCACTGCCTGTATCTTGCTATCCATATCCATAAACAAGAGCTTCTCATTTGTTTTTGTATCTTTTGTTTAGCATCTTCCCACAAATCCTTTGCTGCCATAACAGAATCCTTTTTAATCCATAGTCCAAAATACTTAATTTTATCATGCCCCCATAAATATAGGTATTGCTGAACCAAATTCATGTGAGGGTACATAGTTTACAGTTATAGCCTTTGTTTTATCTTCATTCATTTTATATCCCAAAAAGACATGAAACTGTCTCAAAATGTTCCACAACACTGAGATATCATTCTCTGATTTTATCAGGTACAAAATAATATCGTCTGCAAATAAAGATAGCTTTTCTTGATTACCATACCAGTTATATCCTTGAATTTCTGAGTCCCTTATTTTATTTGCCAATAGATCTAAATATAGGGGAAAGAGGACACCCCTGTCTGGTTATTCCTGGGTCAATTTTGAAGGGATTCAATGTTGTTTGCTGAACAGATGATGGTAGAATCATCTGCATACTGTACTAAGATAGCATCCTAACTGGCCAGATCAAGGTCATTAACAAAGATGCTGAAGAGGATAGGTCCCAGTATCACTCCTTGTGGGACCCCAAATGCAAGAGGGAGAAAGGTTGAGATGTCAGTGAGCCACTTGTAGTGCTCAGATTCTGTTTGAAAGGTAAATAGAAAACCAAGATTGAGAGGAATTGTCAAGGCCTGGGCTGGGGAGTTTTTGTAAAAGTACAGGTTGGGAGACAGTGATGAAAGCTTTGGATAGAACAAGAAAGAAAGCATTTACAGGTTTACCACACTTTCTCTTTGTGCCAACAGTATTAACGACGTGAAGGAGGGCAGTGGAGATACTGTAGTGGGTAAGAAAACCATGCTGTGACGGAGAGCAGAGTGCATTTTGTGTGCTACCGTGCAGGAGTTCGGTCTGAATGCACTTCTCAAAATATGAGTAAATGTCCACATCCACTCCAAAATACATGCCCAAAGAAAGAAATAAAGGATGAAGCTCACTATATTTTTAAAAACACTTCAAATAACTAATACACTTATATACTTCAAAGAAGTAATATGTCAAGTTTTCTAAGCTAAATTATTTTGAATTACCAAATTCACTATTTAAAAATTATCCTAAGCTTAGCAAGAGTATGACTAAAGTTATAAAAGTATTATATTAACCAGAGATATGAAATGTTTCTAAATCAAATACAAAATAATCACTCATAATAAAAATAATCTACTACACTAAAGGTATAATTTAAGATTAAGAATACATTTATATTTATGAAATACATAAACAAAAAGAAGACAGATTTTCTTCAACAAATGCTTAACCCATCTGCTGAACAGTGTTTCTCACTTTCTGCAAGGCATGGTCTGCTGAGATGGTGAAAACATGTGCTTTGACTATAAAATAACTAAGGCCCACACTCAAATGGATGCTTCAAATAACTCAAGCAGATGCATAATTTTAGTGCTTTAGGATGTTTTTAATTTATGTTTTGTTAGTTTATTTATATGTTTGTTGACTGGGTTAGTCCCACTAGGCTAGTAGTCTCTTTTCAGTGGAGACCTCAGGTGGTATCTGTACACTTGGGGAAATTTGGCTCAGGCATCAGGGAACTTCCCCTACTCTCTTTTTTGCTAATGGGGACGTTGCTTATTGTTGGACTTTCTGGTCCAGTTGCAGAGGTGGCTCGGAGAAGCAGGAAGGAGAACAGCGAGTGTTGAGAGTGCAGAGGAGGTGGTAGGCAGAATAGTTAAGCGAGAAATGGTGGAATTATGTGCAAATGTGAAAGTCAGTCCTACACAAAAAGAAGTTGTAGCAGGTTCAGAAGTATATGAAGGAGCAGAGAGGCAGTCTGAGAAGGGAGAAGTGAACCAAGGGAACATTGTAGAGGTGGTTGAGCCTTTACAAGATTTGGAGTTCTTGTTTCAGGAGGAGTTATTCAAAGAAGAAAGAGTCTCGCAATCAGGATGTAGTATTACAACCCTTTGATTGGGAAGGTTGTGGGTTGCATATTTAAATTACTTAAAACATCATAGCAAACTGCAAGATGTATGTAATCCTTGATCCTAAGATAGGATGCCTTTCGGTGTTTACGATCATCCAAAACTAACGAACAAGAGGGGGCTAACACTGCAAGGTTAACAGGCCACCACAGTGGGGAAAGACTTAAAGGATGATACAGGCTTAGGCCCTCACCTAATCTCATGCTCACTTAACTTGTTTCTTTCTGGATCCTGCCTTAGACTGTGCCAGTGGGCCACTGGCTGAGTCTTCTGCTGGGAATCCTCAATAAACCTACATGAATTAAGCTATCCTGTACCATAATCTTCTCCTGACTATGCATGTGAGTGGTCCAGTTGAAATGATGATCCTTTCATCTCCAATCAGTGTCATACTTCAGACTTAAGCATCTCCCAAGTTGGTCTTGATAAGTTAAAGGATAACCACAGAAGCACTTACAAAACTGATACTTCTTAGATATGGAATGCAGAAAAGTTCTAATGATGCATGTTAGGATGAGATCTGGGATGTGCAAGCAGGAAATGCAGAGGCAAGATATGACCTTTACCCTGATGAAGTAGATCATCCTGGAGTGGGCTAAGTGGGTGATAACATGTACACTTGAGATGATCAAAAATATACTAGTCATCAAGAAGCCACTCAAATGAATGTTCAAGAATATTTACCCAAGACAGTGGGTAGCATGAACTAAGAGACATCTTTTATATGCATTTTTTAGCAATTTACCAGATATAATAATTTGCAACTGTGATTATTTTTTTGTCAAGAAGACAGTGAGACAATTTAGAACACATCTCCAATGCACTTATTTCATTTCACTGGACTGCATAAGCCTGTAGAACATGAGAGAAAGACTGACAACAATGTGCTGGGTGAAGACCCTGTGAAACAAAATGTCAGTGGAAAACTACAAGATAATGAGAGGGCAAGTATGAACAGTTGCTTCAATTTTGTGCTTTTTAGATAAAAAAGATAAAGATAATTATATCAGAAATATTTAAGCAGTAGTTAGATTACAAAGGGTTCTGTTGTAGTATAATTTTACCTTATTTTAAGATATCTATACTTATTTAAATAAACGTGCTACTACAATCATATTACAATAATGGAAAGTGTTCTACCAAGCAGTATTATGCATATAAGGCTCCATTTAGTTCTTACAGGTTCATATTAAGGAGAGATATAAAGCATAACATTTGTACCCCTTAATAAATGTTTCCAGCTTCATTGACATTGCTTCACTGTTTTGTTAAATCATTACAGCAAGTAGTAATAATTGCAAAATAAAAGGTGGAGGAAGAATGCTCTTTGTTTTTAGGAAAATTGCCATGAAAACGAAAACCTAAAGGCAGCAAAAAGTTATTATGTGATAAAATCCTCATCAGGAATGAGCAGCACCTATATGCAAACAGATGAAGCATCAGATCAAAACTGAGTGACAGACCACAGGGCATAAAGGGATAAATCCCATCTGATGTTATAGATAAACTGTGCTCGATTAGCAGTAAGGGCGCTGGGGGTGGGGGGAGCAGGTGAGTGAGAGTGGGAGTGTGTGGACAGTGCCAGTTTGCCCACCCTGCTTAATACGGTGGACTGGTGACACCTGTAAAATTGCAGATATACTGCCCACAGCAATGAATCTAGCAAACCCACAATGCTCTAGTGTCCTGTTTAGGAAAGGGCTGTTTTGTGTTGCAGAACTTGCATTCCCTCTATGAGCAGCAACTGTGAAGCTCACAAGCCACCAAATGGAGGGGTTAGAAAGTAGGAAGTGTGATCTCTGACATGAGGCTGCTGGATCTTGCTCCAGATTCTTACCCTAAAGGAAAAAATGGGCTGTAGGGTTTTCAGCTTTGGTTAACAAATGGGTTACTCAGGAGTGTAGGGTTACATAGTCAATGAAGAATTGGGAATAAAAAAATCACAATGACTGATTGAAAAGAACTATGTCTTCTACAGTAATGTTTATTAAGTATTACAGCCAGGCTTAGCTAGTCTACTGGCTGAAAGACTTTTCTGAAATGCTTGTTTGGGCTGGGAGGGGGAATCACTGATATCATAATGAGTTCATCTTAAGTTTCATGGACTGTCTATTATTATAGCATCATACAGTCATGGACTTACTACTGTGCAGTCCATCAGCAAAGGGATGAATAAAGAACCCAGTAAATTCCAGCACAAAAAACAAAAGAACTTCACAGAGTTAAATGTTTTATTAACAATTAAATGACCACTAAATTAATACAGCAAATTAAAGTAAATAGCCTTAAAGAAAATGACCAGAATAAACCATTCAGGTGTTTCCCATAGTTTGAAAACTTTTGTTATTTAAGCTAACTGTATATATCATTTAGCAATGTTAAATACAATGGAAATACTTTGAAGTATGTTAATAATAAAATGTTCAAGCAATTTTAATGAAGCACTGATTAAAAAGAAGCATAAAAACCAATTAATGTGCTGCCAAGAAAAATTCTTCCACCTGAAAAAACAGCCACTGGAAATCATTTGGCAAGTTTAGAAAATGCCTGACAGTACTTCAATTAACCATGTAGAAAAATTTTGTTTTGAGACGCAACGAAACGGGAAAATATTTCAAGAATGAGATGTTCTATGTAAAAAATAAAATGATACAAAATTAATGTGAATTAATCTACTTATAAAGAAGTAATTAATCTTATTACACTGTTCCCATATAAAAGAGGAAATCTGACTAAAGAGGGATGGAACCACATTCTTAAAAAAAAAAAAAAAAAAAAAAATTTTGCATTGTTCTGACCTGCCTGAAAAGCAGTAATCTGATTTCCATGTTTTTTTCCCATAAATTTCTTTTGTCTCAGCAGTGCTAAAAACTACATATTGCATACATGATTCACATACATATTGTAAAACAAACTTTCATTAAAATGCAGAATTTAAATGTATGTTATTATTCATTAAAATATGGCTTTACAACAGTCATAAACAACTGATGAAGTGTTCCAAAACTGATTAATTCTGTCAAAACCGATTACTGTTGTCAAAAACAGCAAAAGCTGTAAAGCAGCTTTGTAAAAAGAGCATAATGACTGATAGTATTCTCGATACATAAACTGTACATTATAACTTTAAAAGGCAAAGCCAAGTTCTATATAAAAAAATAAAATGACAGTTTTTTTTTTTTTTGGAACAAACTGCAATAGCCAGGACACGACAGTAAAGATGTCATGCCCTGGCGCTAGCAAGGGGTAGGACTATGTCAGGGCAATTAGAGCTGCACTAGGCTGCACCATGCAGTACCGCTGTCACACTTAATATGGGTAGCACAAAATCCAAGCAATAGCCCACAGGAAGAAAAATCAGCAAATCCATATTGGTTTGACAGCTGCACTCATCTAGAAATAATGCAAAATGCAATTTAGATGTACATATCAGAACCCAGTGCTCTACCAAGAAAACAATCTAATGAGGGGATAGGAGACTGCTTGTGGAAGAAGAAGGGAAAAAAGGCAGTCAAAAGAACATTCTCTCCCCCGCCCTGCTCTGTTTAAAAGTCTTCATGTTTTATTCTGTTGGAACTTCTTGTAGTTACTGTTGGCGTGGATCTGGCTTCTGCATTTGGTGCTTCTAAAGCTTTGCTAAAGAATTTGAAAATCGAGTGAAAGCTCTTCCATGAAGTTAACTCATGCCGTTCTGTACCTGAAAGCAAATGAGAACAAATAGGGAAAGAAAAAAAAAACAGCTGTTATTGCATTATTATTTAACAGTTATAAAACTGCAAAAGAATTAAAGAGAAATGATCAATAGTTCTGCAAGGTAGTGGTTTCCCTCCTGTGATTTAAATCCCATAACTGCAAATGGTTTTACAGGTGTGACTGTAGTAGCTTAAATGATTTATCCTGTTCCTTTTGCAAAGATGATTTTTTTCTAGCCTATAGAAGTTAAAAAAATTATGTTCACCACCTGAGGGCAGTTTGCACTAAATACTGAGAAAGACATGCCAGAAAAGAAAGCATGACAAAGCAGGGATTTTTTACACCTAGCAATAGCTTAATATACTGCATTTGATTTACATCCCATTTTTCGTTTCACTGTGGGCAGACTGACATGACATAGCATTATGAACCCCCTAGGCATCAATGGTCTGTCTGCCTGTCAACAGCAAAAATCCATCTGAAGCCTGTGAGAATAATTGCTTCCACAGAAACTGTGACGAAATCTAACACATGACTGTGAGGATTTTAAAGGCAGGTATGGAAAAGCATACAGAGCAAATGAAGTCGACAACACAATAATTCACCTTCAATGTTACCAAGTACTAAATGTCTTACAAGGGGAAATTCTTACCTTTGTATGTAGTTTTCTCTGTCTTACATGGATTTCTGTCTTAATGAAAAAGGCCACTCTACAGTTCAATGGTCACTTAATTACTGTGGTTTTATATTTTTTAATCAGAATACAAATGCCAAATGATGTTTTATTTTAAATACCTTTATTTGACTAGGCTATGAATAACGAAACATGTTCAACAGCAGTATGTTTATCGGTTTCTACTAGCTGTACTACAAATAATGAGAATAACTTAAAACTTTATTTATGACTTCACTTTCTCACATTTGTGAAGCTTATTCAACACAGTATTAGTGACTCAACAGGTAACATTTGTCTTTTATGCCAGAAAGTTCAGAGAAGCCTGTGAGTTCTCTTCTTGCACTAAGTGACTGGATTGATTCTACAAAACTAATGTCATACTGCCGCAAAAGGATGGCAGGATAGATGAAGTCTGTACTCCAGAGATGCTATATTTCAAATGAGACATTAAAGCTGGGATCCTAGTTTCCTGAGTTGGTGGTTACTCAGGTGGTTGTAACACATCTTATAGCAAACACTGCAAAAGAGTAGAGGGTCATCAATATTTTGAATTTAATATTTCCAAATAAAAAAAAATCATTGTATATCCGTATACTTGGTTACATGACCATATTATCCTTATAACACATTTCCATATTTTTCTTTACCTTTGCTTACAATTAATTTAAG
Organism: Protopterus annectens; assembly: GCF_019279795.1. Classification (NCBI taxonomy): domain Eukaryota; kingdom Metazoa; phylum Chordata; order Ceratodontiformes; family Protopteridae; genus Protopterus; species Protopterus annectens. The sequence continues at coordinate 750,533,609 of NC_056730.1, read as the reverse complement.
CTACATGTGCATTTCCAAGAAAGACTCTCCAATATTTATTGCAGAAAACCTTCTATAACACTTCTTTCTATTATCTTACTACAGTCGGTACGTATATGTTCAAGTATTTGCTTTACAACACTTTCAGGATCAGTTTCCACATACTATGAATGATACTTTAACTTGCCATAACACACATTTAATTGCTAGAGCTTTTATATGCATATCCAATTTCCCAAATTCCCCAAGCCTCATATCAGTTTTCACGTTTAATTTCCCCCCTTCAAAGCCTCAACTCCCACCTAAACATTTCCAAAACTTTTTACATAACTATGTTCCACAAAAATTATAAAATGCTAACCTAGCCCCTCATGGCATAGAAGGATATAGTTCTGAGTATCCCTCAAATGACTCATCCAATTAGCAGCAAACGCTGCTGGGTAGGGTTGGATTGACTGGCTAGTGCCAGTCTGCCTCTATGGGGAAGGACTGAGCTCACTGCACTGGTATCATATCTGCAGGTGTGCAGGTATCCTGCCCACTCTGGGGAAGGGCTGAGTTCACTGCACTGGTGTCATCTGCAGGTATGCAAGTATGCCGTCCACTCTGAGAAAGGGATGAGCTAAGGAACTGGTGACATTTGCAGGTGTCTGAGTCACTCTGGGGAAGGGCACTGCACTGGTGTCATCTGTGGCTTTCTCACACGAATGAGCCTAGCAAGCCCATGCTGAAGCACTATTACATTTTTATTCTAATTCTCAACCCTTTCTTCTACCTTCCAATAATACTATCACACATTTTTTCCACTTGACCTAATCCAAACCAAATATCTATTCCACCTCTCAAACTCCAGACTGTATTTTTGCCTTGTCCACACAAATGAATTTTCTTTTCTCCCTATTCATAACTGCTTTCATATTTTGCCTCAAAATGCCTTTCTACTTCTTCCACTACTCTCAGACAATCCCTGTTTTCCATAAAAAGACACCATCCACCAATTTAAATTCCATACTACTGATATTCCTTAACCCATTTTTTCATCTCACTCTTTTCCGATATCATAAAAAGTACATAACAATAGGCTTACTGGTCGCCCTTGAAAAAGCCCCGTTTTTCTTTCAGCTACATTACTACCACTTCATTATCTATTAGTTTTACTCTAACCTTAAAATACAATTTAACTAACACTGTTACCTCTGTTCTTTGGCATGTTGGTGAAGGGAACAGAGGGGACGAGGAAGTGATGGGTAAGTATGGTGTTAAGCAAAGGAATGCAGAAGGTCAGATGGTAGTGGATTTTGTGAAAAGGATGGACATGGCTGTGATGAATACATATTTTAACAAGAGGGAGGAGCATAGGGTGACAAACAAGAGTGGAGGAAGATGCACACAGGTGGATTATATCTTATGTAGAAGGGCCAATCTGAAGGAGATTGGAGACTGTAAAGTGGTGGCAGGGGAAAGTGTAGTTAGGCAGCATAGGATGGTGGTTTGTAGGATGACATTGGTGATCAAGAAGAGGAGGAGGATGAGTGTGAGGGCAGCACCAAGGATCAAATGGTGGAAATTGAAAAAGGGTAATTATGAGGTGATGTTCAGGGAAGAGTTAAGACAGGCACTGGGTGGCAGTGAAGAGTTACCGAATAGCTGGGTAACTATAGCAGAGCTAGTAAGAGAGATGGCTAGAAGGGTGCTTGGTGTGACATCTGAAAAGAGGAAGGAGGACAAGGAGACCTGGTGGTGGAATGAAGAAGTACAGGAGAGTATACAGAGAAAGAGGTTGGTGAAGAAGAAGTGGGATTATCAAAGAGATGAAGAAAGTAGAGTAGAGTATAAGGAGGTGAGGTGCATGGCAAAGAGAGAGGTGGTGAAGGCTAAGGATAAGGCGTATAAAGAGTTGTATAAAAGGTTGGACACTAAGGAGGGAGAAAAGGACCTGTACCGACTGGCTGGACAGAGGGACCGAGCTAGTAAAGATGTGCAGCAGGTAAGGGTGATAAAGGATAATGAGGGAAACATACTCACAAGCAAGGAGAGTGTGTTGAGCAGATGGAAAGAGTACTTTGAGGGGTTGATGAATGACAGGGAGAGAAGGTTGGATGATGTGCGGATAGTGAATCATGAAGTGCAGTGGATTAGCAAGGAGGAAGTAAGGATAGCTATGAAGAGGATGAAGAACAGAAAGGCTGTTGGTCCAGATGACATACCTGTGGAAGCATGGAGGTGTTTAGGTGAAATGGCAGTGGAGTTTTTAACTAGATTGTTTAATGAAATCTTGGAAAGTGAGAGGATGCCTGAGGAATGGAAAGAAAGTGTTTTGGTACCGATTTTTAAGAATAAGGGTGATGTGCAGAGCTGTAGTAACTACAGAGGGATTAAACTGATCAGTCACAGCATGAAGTTATGGGAAAGAGTAGTGGAAGCTAGGTTATGATGGGAGGTGATGATTAGTGATCAGCAGTATGGTTTCATGCCAGGAAAGAGCACTACAGATGCGATGTTTGCTCTGAGAGTGTTGATGGAGAAGTACAGAGATGGTCAGAAGGTGTTGCATTGTGTCTTTGTGGATTTAGAGAAAGCATATGACAGGGTGCCTAGAGAGGAGTTGTGGTATTGTATGAGGAAGTCGGGAGTGTCAGAGAAGTATGTAAGAGTGGTACAAGATATGTACGAGGGTAGTGTAACAGCGGTGAGGTCTGCGGTGGGAGTGATGGATGCATTTAAGGTGGAGGTGGGATTACATCAAGGATCAGCTCTGAGCCCTTTCTTATTTGCAATGGTGATGGACAGGTTGACAGATGAGATCAGACAGGAGTCCCCGTGGACTATGATGTTTGCAGATGACACTGTGATCTGTAGTGAGAGTAGGGAACAGGTGGAGGAGACCCTGGAGAGGTGGAGATATGCTATAGAGAGAAGAGGAATGAAGATCAGCAGGACTAAGACAGAATATATGTGTGTGAATGAGAGGAAGGATAGAGGAATGGTGAGGATGCAGGGAGTAGAGGTGGCGAAGGTGAATGAGTTTAAGTACTTGGGATCAGCAGTTCAGAGTAATGGTGAGTGTGGAAGAGAGGTGAAGAAGATGGTACAGGCAGGATGGAATGGGTGGAGAAGAGTGTCAGGAGTAATACGTGACAGAAGAGTACCAGTAAGAGTGAAAGGAAGGTCTACAAGAGGGTAGTGAGACCAGCTATGTTATACGGGTTGGAGACAGTGGCAATGACAAAAAGGTAGGAGTCAGAGCTTGACATGGCAGGGTTGAAGATGTTAAGATTTGCACTGGGTGTGACGAGGATGACCAGGATTAGGAATAAGTATATTAGAGGGTCAGCCCAGGTTGGAAGGTTTGGAGACAAAGCCAGAGAGGCAAGATTATGTTGGTTTGGACATGTGCTGAGGAGGGATGCACAGTATATTGGGAAAAAGATGCTAAGGATGAAGCTGCCAGGTAACAGGAAAAGAGGAAGGCCTAAGATAAGGTTTATGGATGTGGTGAGAGAGGATATGCAGGTGGTTGGTGTGACAGTGCAAGATGCAGAGGACAGGAGGAAATGGAAACAGTTGATCTGCTGTGGCGACCCCTAACGGGAGCAGCAGAAAGAAGAAGAAGATGAAGTTACCTCTGTTCTTGCTCACTGCCTTACTTATACGCCTTCTAACTTTCTTAAATCTACCTATGACATGTTTTCTGCTGATTAAGCAAATTTGCAAAACCCCATTTTCCTGCTCTTACCAACAAAAACAAATCCCTAGTATTTACAAAGTTTTCTACTAGACTACAACACGTCACTGAACATATCTGATCCTTACAAATCCTCTTCTACCTATTTTAACCTACTTAATATACATACACAATTAAAAAATCTTAAAATCAGCCCTCATCTTATGAGCTGGCCTCCAAATAGCCATGTTTAAATTAATTATTTTGTATCATCATTACTAAAACATCACTTCTTGCCCTATGTTTTGAAAAAATTACCAAATATTCACTTATAATATCTAATAATAATTGAAACACTTCACCTGGGATCTCATCTAAACTAACACAGCTTCTTCAGTTTTGTCTCATGCATGCAGCAGTTTCTTTTCAGCTGTATTCCTCCTCACTACCTCTGACTTCTTCACTGTGCTCTCTTTCCCCAAACATCCCTGTAATATAGAACTCCACAACCTTTACTATCTCCTTCTGTTCCTTCTCCACCTTTCCTATTCCATCCTCCAACCCACTCATTCTTACATTCTTACGGTTCACTGGAAACTTCCCTAAAGCATACACGCAGCAGGTTCATCCAAATGGCAGTCTGAGTCCACTCAATCTACCCACCATTTATTTAGGACAAACTTTGTACCACCTCTGCCCTTAGGCTTTAAGTGTTAAGGACATCCACTTTTCGGTGCATATTTAAGCCTGCATAGTGACTAGTCTGAAGACAAGTGCTTCAGTGTCCTAGTTTGTAAGCATTAGCCTTATAGTCTGTAAACCCTCCTCCACTGACATGCTGGAAAGGCCACAGAAATACCTCAAAAAGAGAATCCATGGCCTCCAACGTCTGTCCTATCCAGACAAGCTCAAATCACTATCACTCTATTTGGTATCATAGAGAGTGCTCAGTGGTGATCTGTGTTTCACCTACACGGCAATATTAGACGCTGCCCTGCTAGAGATGCTCCATATTCATAAGTCTAACTCCTCGCTCATTTACCCGTTTGATAGGCCTGAATCTAATATGCAACATCAACAAAACCTGCTGGAGAGACAGGTTTGTCTCCCAAAGGCTGTTCCATCTTTGGAATACACTTCCCATACATGTCAAATAGAGTACCAAGTTGACCCTCTTCATGAGCAACCTTGATGAGTGGATGGGGAAACCACAATATTGCCCTATGGCTTCCACCTTTGCCCCTCATTGGCAGAGGCAGCAAGTGCTGACTGAAGTTTCTTTTTGGGGATAAACTCGTGGCTAGATTTGTAAGGGCCCCAGGGCCATTAGCCTAGTAAGCTCCTATGATCCTATCAGCCTGCTGATTAGCTTTTACTCTCTACTTCCTAACAGACACAGACATTTACTCATACTGCTCTTACTCAAACTATTTATTTCTCTTATATTTTCTTCACTTCTTTTAGACTTGCTTCTTCCATTATTTATACCCTCCTGTCCTTCAGTGGAACTGCATGCCTTCAAGGAAACCACCCTTAGTCTCCCCACTTCCTTTCTTATTTCTACTTGCCCAAGAGAGTTACTAAACCAGTTTTAGCTCTGACCTACTATCTGTGCACAATCACCACTGACTCAATGCACTCACTTGCCTCTTTAGGGTTTTTTATTTTTCTATAGAAGCCCCCCTGCAAGCAAATAGACATGTATGTAACAGTGAAGTCTGCAGTTTGAACACCATCTGTAGGCTATATTTTTAGGTAAATTATAAATATTATTGCAGTGTAAAACAAAGAACTTTGTCCACTATAATAGCATCAGTTTGTTAGACCATTGGCATTCCTCCTTCAACTGTGCTCCGCTGATTGTTTTTAACAGACCACTGACTCCCTTTCTTAACTTTTTTCTCCTTTGCCCCAGATGCTTGTGCTACCACTTTCAGTTCTGAGCAAGTATTTTTCCAGAGCTGCAGTCCTGCATTCTGGCTTACTTTTTCTCATTGTTTTGCTGATCTGTGGGACTGGGGGTAGTCTTTGGACTTTCCATTTCAAAGTCCATAGAAACCTCCTTACCATTACACAGCTTTTCAGTCAAATTTCATTTTTTTTTACTATTAGTCAGGTCAAGGTCATGTTGGGCTAACTCTCCTATTAAAACTGAGTCCTACAGCAACAAAATCAAGGCTTTCGTCTACTAGCTCAGAGGCCTTTTAAACTGCATTGCTCCTTTTACTTATCACTCTCAGCAGAGTTGTGGCTGTTTAAGTTTAGTCACTGATTGTTTTTCTCTGTCTCTTTGCCAAGTTTTCAACCCACTTTGTTCAACCTCGCTAATGCTCGGGCTCACTCTGCTCCCCTACCCTACCCTCAATTCTGACCTACCCTTTCCTACTCTGCATTTATACTTTCATAGCACCACCCACATATTTCTCAAACCAATACCATTAGCTCCCTCCAGAAGAAAAACAATCAACAGAATTACTCCCAACAGTCACATCCACTTTACCACCCAAGACTCTCTCTCTCAAACTGTCCTATTCCTTGCCCCTTATAACTACCACATTACATCTCTACAAATAACCCAGTACCCTGCTAACATTTTCTAATCCTAATTTACCACAAAGATATACCCAAGTTAAATAAGACGGCCCTGACTCAGATTATTGTACTATTCCTCCTCACTCTACTAACCTTCATCACCAATCATCATATCCATCTCCTTCAAATACTTAGGACTTCAACCAGTCCTCACAAAGAATATCAACATTTACCCAGCCTATCTTTCTCCATAACACCATATCTTTGCAAACAAACCACATCTGATTTATCTATAAATATATCAAAACTAAGTATTCAAATTTATGATCAAATACCAAACCAAGACCAAAATAAAACTGGCCACATTTTTCCCTCTGTAAAATATCAATTCAAAAAATTAGGAGATATTCACCCTAACCCAGGTCCCAGTGTTCGTAAAACCATCACTTCCAACCCCAAAATAAACCAATTACCTAATAACGTCTCAACAAAAACAGAACCCAAACTAACCTTACAATATATGTGCAATAAAATCCACAACATACAGGCCTACCTTGCCTCATACACTCCTGATATAGTCATAGTTACTGAAACCTGGTTAAAAAACAGAAATAAAGGATAGCGAGATCCCCCAAGGGTACAATATACTCAGGCATGACAAACAAAACAAAAATTCCCTGACCATCACCTTACTCTCCAAATGGCGAGATGGTAAATCAGCAAGCAAAGGAGAGTAGTATTTCTGTAACTGTTTTCATCCTCAAAAGGTGGACCCTGTTTTTTCACAAAATCTCACCAAGATGACACTGATATATAGACTGAATTTTATATAGCATATATCACGGACAGAAGTAGGTTAAAAAATAAAAAATATAGCTAGTTGCACGAGACCCAGGATAAAAAAGTGCCCAATCCTGGAAGGCGCACTGGTGCCAGGACTGGAAAAAATGCCAGTGGAGAATCCTGAAGAAATGGAAACATTCCTACAATGGGGCTAGGCCAGGCTCAGGGGGAGGATGCCCCCCATTATAGAATGAGGTAGCAGTCCACAAAAATCATAAAAACCGATAGGCCAAAAAAAGCACCATAAAGATGATAGAGTGGATTCACGAGGATAAGAAAGAAATTATGCATTGTTACTATTATGAAAGAAGCCCAGAATTTCCAGACAGAAAATACACAAAAAGATTAAGAGAGAAGTTACAGGAAAGAAAAAAAATACTTGCACGTGAAAAACTGCCAGAAGCTTCAAATAAAAATCTATGTTCATTAAATACAACAGATTTTTGAAAAACATACAGACCAAGAAACTTTGAGCTGTTTGGAAAAAGAAGTGACTGGGGAAGTGTGAAAATATAAAGAACAAAATCTAGAGATTTTTGAAAGTTATAAAAAAAGAAATATGGACATGGTAAAAGAAAGAGATCTGATATGTTGCAATATTTATGCAAAGAAGAAAGCCAAATTAATCAATATAAAGAAAGCAGCCCCAAAGATATTCAAAGAGAAATACAGGCATCCAGATATGGAAAATTTCACAATACAAAAAATAAGATCACAAAGAGGGAATGTAGAACAGAAGATCAGTAAAGCAGAAGTTAAAAAATAGAAGATGAAGTTATGAAATACTGCAAAGTGAAGGATTTAGTGTAGGAACTCTAACACCGGTTATATCACAGCACGATGCAACAACGAGTTCCCCCAAGTAAAGCGAAACAGGAGGATCAGGAGATATCTGAATAAGAAATATGGACATGGGAAAGAAAAAGAGATTTAATAGTGTGCATCATTTATGCAAAGGAGAAAGAAAAACTAGCAATACAAAAAGAGCAGCACCAAATATATTTGAAGAGAAATATAGTCAATGGCACGCGGATATGGAAAATTTTATAATACAGAAAATAAGAAAACAAAGAGGAAAAGAGGATTAGTAATGGAAAAATTAAAGAAATGTAAACTTGAGGTTATGGATTACATGTGAAGTGAAGGATTTAGTGTGGAAAATTTAACTCTGATAGCATCACAGCAGGATAGAACAATGGATCCCCAAATTAAGGAGAGACTGGTGGAGTGGGAAACATCTGATCAGCTGCCATATGAAGATAATTTGGAGCATTACATAGGAAACCAGTACAAAAGTTCAGTTGGAGCTGCACTGCAAGTGAAAGAACAGGAAACTGTGGCAACTCTGACGCAGTCAATGTGGTGGAGTGATAGGCCAGTGAGTTCCCATACGAAAGAGCAATGGATGACACAGGATGAAACTGAAGAGAATGTGGGACAGGAAGAAGATCTGAAACTTTCTGTAGAATGCTCACAGGAAATGGAGAACAAAGAATGTGCCCTCAGTTTAGAAGAAAATGATCTAAGAGAAGAGTTGCTTGATTTAATAAAGATGGCCAGACATATAAGATCAGTGAAAGAAATAGACTACAGAAACTCAATAAAACCTAAAAGGTCAGAAGTCTGATAAAACAAATGAACACAGTAATTAGGACTGTTCATAGAGATTCATGCGATATAACAGAAGTAAACAGGGTATATTACTGTGCAGCTAAATTAATAACAGTTAAAGTCTTACCACAAAATCACAGGGGAAAGGAAGGGGAAAAATCAAATGCCATCACTGAAGTATCGAATAGAGAAAACTATAAAGCAATTAAGACAAGTGTCACTGTTAGAAGAGTATAAAACAGGGAACAGATCAACAAAAATATACAGAAAGACAGATTTGGTAAAAGCAATGCGAAGTATCAGAACAGATCAGGATGTATTGTGCACTATGGCAACTAATGAAATAAAAATATCAGTACAGGCAGAAAAACGTAGAAGATTTGCAGATAAATACAAAGGAAAAGTACAAAATAAGCAATTTATTGATAACCCAAAAAAGTTTTATAGAGAATTAGGAAACAATGTAAAAAGAATTGAAACACCACCAAAAAAGGAAGAAACAGATGCATTTTGGAGAAATTTCTATGAAGATCCTATGGAACATAACAAAGAATCTGAATGCATAGAGGAAGTAAAAGAAAGAATAAGAAGTTCAAATGTACAGAACGTGAAATGGGATGATGTAACGGCCAGAGAGATTGAAACAAAGTTAACAAAAGCACCTAATTGGAAAACCCCAGGCCCTGATTCAGTACCTAACATCTGGCTAAAAGTATTAACATCTTTACATGAAGATTTAGCCATGAGTAAGAATTATTTATATGTACACCCTGAACAGACACCAACTTCATTAACAACAGGAAAAACAATACTCCTACTTAAGAGCAAACCTGCAAGCTATCCTATAAACTACAGGCCAATAACTTGCCTTCTGATGACGTACAAATTATAAGCTGGAATTGATGCTGACAGAGTTTATAGTCATTTAGAAGAAAACTCAATCACAGCAATAGAACAAAAGAGTAAAAAAGAAAGTCATATGGAACAAAAGATCATTTATTTTTAAATAAAGTCATAATGGAAACTGTAAAAATGGGAATAATCTAAGTATGGCATGGATAGACTACAAAAAGCACCTGACAGTGGATATGAGTGCTTAAAAATAAATAATATATACCCTATACTGATTGATTACATTACAGCAACCATGAAACAGTGGCAAACCACTTCGCAGTCAGGCCAATGAAAAAGAACAAATTATTATTTCAGGGATGAAAATTCAAAGTGGGATATTCCAGGGTGACTCTTTGCCAATGCTGCTCTTTTGTCTTGTCCTTAACCCATTAAGCTGTCTACTTAACAGATTAGGTAAATTAAATTAGGTAGATACATAAATAAATAAATAAAGAATAATTAGGTCATGGCTACAATTTGCCTCCCAGAAAACAACAAAGTGTAAAGACTTCTCATTTTCTTTTTTGTGGATGACTTAAGACTATGTAATTCATCAGATGAGGAACTGAAAGCACAACTGTAAGTGGTCAAAACTTTTTCAGATGATATAAGAATGTCATTTGGTTTTGATAAATGTGCAAAGGCAACCTTTAAAGCAGGAAAGCTACAGCACCAAGAAAACATCAGCCTGGGACAAGAATGTGATATAAAAGAACTTGAGCAAGAGGGAGTGTATAAATATTTGGGAAATGATGAAGGATCAACAATAAAACATGAACAAATGCAAATAAAACTTAGTAAGGAATATTTTAGAAGACTAACATTAATACAGAAAACAGCACTGACATATAGGAAAAAAGTCCAAGCTATAAACCAATTTGCTCTTACTGTCCTAACTTACAGTTTTGGTGTGACTGACTGGCCCCAAAAGGTTATGAATCGGTTGGACAGGAAAACAAGAATGACTTCATGCTTATTAAATGATTTATAAAAATCAGTGTATACCAAGGCTATATAGTCCCCATTCTGAAGGAGGTATACGCTTCCTCGAAAATGATTACATGTATAGATCAGCAATAGTGGGACTGCATACATACCTGCTGACCTCAAAAGACCCAAATGTAGTGAAAGTTTTAAAACTTGCAGAGAATAAGTCTAAGATGACTTCCCTGCTTATTTTAGCAGAAGCATATCAGTGTCAAATGGGACTGGAAATCAAACCAGAAGGAGACAAAAATCAGGCAGCAACTGAATGTGCCAAAAAACAAAAGAAAGAATAGAAGGTGAAGGATCATATGAGAAGGCAAGAAATATGGAAATGCATAAACAGAGTTGTAAGTATGGAAAACTCTTGTAGCAACCTCATGTTGATCAGGATTGAATGTAGGAATGGTTAAGGAGAGGTGAATTTAAACCAAAAGGCCAAAGGTTAATATTGGTGGCCCAAGATAGTGTATTACGTACAGGTTGGTTTACAAACTCCATTGAACATGTGGGAGAAACAGACAAATGTAGGTTTTGTGAAACAGAATTGGAAACAGTCGCACATCTTGCTGCTGGTTGTGATATAACAATAGCAGAAGGACTGTACAGTGAAAGGCATAAAAATGGGGACTGTGCAAACATTTCAATATTAAAGTAGTGGAGAAGCATTGGAAACGCGAGCCACAAAGCATTATAGAAAATGATAAAGTTTATATCACATGGAATACCAACAGTTCACAAAATAGATGTGTGAAAACTAGATATAGTGGTCCATGACAAGAAGACAAAAGTAGCACTGATTTTTGAAATCACTACACCCAGTGACTACAGTGTTTTATGTACAGAGAGACACCAAAGTCATAAAGTACCAGGCTTTGCAGGCAGAAATGAGGGGAATGTGGGTGAAGGATACACAGTTCCAATAGCAGTAGGACCAACGTGTCTTATAAAAAGAATTTACAGTCATACTTGGCTATGTTACCAATGCATGTAACTCCATCTGAATTGCAGAAGGAGGCAGTACTGGACACATTGAGGGTGCTGCGAAGGGCACTTCTGGCTAACATCAAAGACTGAAACAATACTAATTTCATGAACTTTAATTATACTTTGACTTAAGGTTGGGGTCCACTCCCACCATGGTATTGGAAACTCAAAAGACTAGGAGAAATTAAAAAAGCGAAATACCCAAATTTAACAATGATAAACTTCTAACAACACTGCTAAAAATCATCAATAGGAAAACTATATGTTTAACAGCAATTTATATATCACCAGGGAATAACATTCATACTGCTGAAAACATCACATCATGTATTGAACATCCAAACAAAATAACCATGAAACTATAATACTTGGAGATTTAAACATAGACTGGCAACTCATACATTCCACTACCCTCACTGAATTGATAAACATGTACAACTTTAAATAATTAATAACCACACCCATCAGAATCAATAAAACTTCAGGGAGACACTCAACATTAGACTGGATTCTTGCAAATAAACCAGCCAAACTGACAAAAGTAGGCTGCCTCTCAGCGTAAGTGACCACATACCAATTTATGCCATTAGAACTCACCATAACCTAAATAAACATATTATGTGTAATCAAATAAAAAATACAACCGATTTCAGCAAAGATATTTTCAATGGAACACTAAAGCAATATAACTGAAATGTACTAACAATGTCACTAGATACTGCTGTAGAACACTTTAATAAGGTATTCGTACAGACCCTAAATAATCTAGCACCAGTACGTAATGAAAGCGTAAACCACAATCTTACACCATGGCTAACAACAGAAATAAAAAACACTCGTGATAAAAAGTGATAAAGCATAGAAAAATTGGTATAAAAATAAAACTCAAAATGCCTTCTAGCAATTTAGACGTCTTAGAAACCTTGCAAAACTCCATGTCAAACAGGACAAGCAAACATACGTTACCAACCTACAATACAAACATCAAAACAACCCAAAACATTTTTTGGTTATCACTAAATACTACTCCACCCTGGCAAGACCACCACTCTCTACAAAAATAGACACTGTGACAGCCTCTATCCCCACACAGTTTAATCCATATTTTATACATTCAATATTATATTTCTTAGAAACTAATACATCTGCCCCTTTCTCTCTATCTCTGTCCAGTCAAAACAACCCATGGCTCTTCAGTTTTAATCCAGTGCCCACCTTGGTCATAATGAAGTTACTCCTTAAACTAAAAACTACCTTCATAACTGTAGACCAACTACCATCAGGCTACCTAAAAATGGCCACAGAAGTCATAGCCATACTAATTGATAGGTCCATAGCAGAAATGTCCCATCACTGTGGAAAAAAATCCTACATCATAAAACTGCACAAAGGTGCCCATCTACACAGTTTAATAACTACAGACGAATAGCAATTCTCTCCCTTTCTCCAAAATATTAGAGAAATGCATTCATATGTAACTGATGCAATACCTAACCTAAAATAACTTGCTCTCAGAAACACAACATGGCTTTAGGCCCCAGCACAGCACCACTATTGCTCTGCTACATTTTACCAATGTAATAAACCAACATAGAAACAATGGTTTGCTTGTGTCCACCATGTTCTTAGACTTGTCAAAGGCACTTGATACTGTCTCACTCCAGCAACTGCTCATTTGACTCTCCTCACTGGGACTTTCACAATACACCTTGTCATCGTTTCTTAGTTACCTATCTGGAAGGCAACATGCCATTAAATGTCAACAAACCTACTTATCCTTTCAATCAGTTATTACAGATATCCCGCCAGACTCTATCCTGGGTCCTCTCCTATTTAATATATTTATTAAAAATCTCCACATCTCCACTCCCCATGTCAGTTTAGTTCAGTATGCAGACAACTCAACATTAATATGTGCAGTTGCAACAATAAATAAGCTACAAGACATTACCCCCAAATCTTTCTCCACTGTAGAAACCTTGTTCAAAGAATCTAACCTCCTACTCAACCCCAAGAAAAATAAGTTAATAGTTTTTACATCAAAAAGTTGCCAAAATCAAAAGCAATCTTTTACCATAAAGTGACCAAATAATACTGTCATCAAAAAGTACAGTTGTGTACACTTACCATAAATGTAGATGTTCGAGTGTATTCACTGTTGCAGTCATCACACCTTGAGTTATCTGCCTGCAGGTAGCCCTCAGTCGGCCCGAATACCAGAGTCTTGGGATTTCTGTGTTGGATGCTGTTGCGTCTTCCATGACGTCAAGTCGTCAGGGGTATAAAACATGCAGCTGACGCCATTACATCACTTTTTTCTTGCCCCAGATGTCAGGAGCCCCCAAAATAGGAAGCAATCACATGGTGTGGAACACCTCCAGTAAAAAGTAAATACCATTTCCATAAGATATGGCCAAAAGAGAGGATAGGTAGAAAGTATAGAAAAGACAGGGGGCTTGAGGGAGGGTAACCAGGACTGTAATAGTGAATACATTCGAACATCTACATTTACTAAGTGTACACAACTGTACTATGTCTTCATGTTTCACTGTTGTAGTCATCACACTTGGGTTGATTCCCAAAGCTGAGGAAGGGTGGAGGCAGTCAAGAAGTATTAGGGCTGGCTAGCAGGCCTTGTAAGACTGCTGTGGCAAATCCAGCTCTGGATTTAGAAAAAGATAGGTAAGTGGTAATGCTTGGTGAAGGTGTGTACAGAACTCCAGGTTGGAGCTTCCAGGATGTCTCTGGTAGGGACTCCCCTGAGAAATGCTGTAGAGGTAGCCCTAGTGGAATGAGGTCTGATCCCCTGTGGGGTAGGTTTTCCATGGTGTTTGTAGCAGAAATTGATGCAGTGTGCTATCCATTTAGTAATGGTATGCTTTGAAATGGCCTTACCCTCTGCCCCTGTTGCAAAGCTGACTAGCAGCTGGTCAGATTTTCTGAAAGGTTTAGTCCTGTCAAGGTAGAACCTGAGCTGTCTGTGCACATCCAAGGAGTGCAGGATCCTTTCCCCTTTATTCTGAGGATTAGGAAAAAAGGTTGGTAAATGGATGGATTGGTTTAAAGCCACACTGGATATCACCTTGGGCATAAATGATGGGTTAGTCCTGAGAGAAACCCTGTCCGCATGGAAGATAATGAAGGGTTCCACAGCCATAAGGGCCATTAACTACTCTTCTTGCTGAAGTGATGGCTAGCAGTAAAGCTGTTTTCCAAGAGAGGAATTTTAACTCTGCTGTAGCAGCAGGCTCAAAAGAGGGGAGCGTGAGCTTCTCTAGTACAAAGTTAAGATTCCAGGCAGGAGTGAGAGCTCTCTTTGGGGGTCTTAAATTGTTAGCTCCTCTCAGGTTGATCAGAGGGTGAGAGAAGAGGGGTGGCTCAGTATTGTAATGAGCTGAGATGGCAGAGGCATGAATCTTAACTAATGAGAAGGATAGGCCTTTGTGGAGCAGCTCTGCTAGGTAATCTAGGATGTGAGGTAAGGTGGGCACGGCTGTGTCCTTTCCTTAAGACTGGCTCCAAGAACAATCTTTTCCACTTTTCTGAATAGGATTTCCTAGTACTAGGCCTCCTGGCCTGAAGGATAACATCCAGCACCTGTTTGCTGAGGGTTGCTGGTGAGGTATTCAGGGAATAAGCCAGGCTGCCAGGTTCGGGGTTTGCAGCTGAGGATGCAAAATCTGCCCCTCCTGCAGCTGAGGATGCAAAATCTGCCCTTCCTGCTGGGACAGCAGAGAGAGGGTCTGATGCAGGTGTCAAGGTGGCACTGCTATCAAACTGCATAGGAGTGGGTACCAGTGCTGGCGTGGCCAGTCTGGTGCAATAAGGATTGTCCTTGGCCTGTCCTGTTTGATATTCAGTAGTACTTTTGGAAGGAGGGGCAGAGGGGGAAAGGCATAGACTGAGAGGTTTTCCCATGTAAAGGATAGGGCATCCACTTTCCAAGCTTGAATGTGGGAATTTCTGGTGCAAAATTTGCTTAGTTGATGGTTTTGGGGGGAATGCAAAGAGGTCCACCTCCGGTGTCCCCCACCTGCGTAGTAGAAGTTTGAATGAGATGGGTTCCAGTTTCCACTCATGTGGGTCCATTAGACTTCTGCTTAAGTTGTCTGCCAGTGAATTTTGTTTGCCTGGCAGGAATTGAGCTTGCAGGTGCACTTGGTTGCTTAAGGCTGTGTTCCACAGAGCCATGGGTAACCTGCGGAGTGGGTAGGAGTGGGTTCCTCCCTGCTTGTTTATGTACCACATAATAGTGGTGTTGTCTGTCTTTATCAGGAATTGTCCTGGCAGGATAAGGTATTTGAAGGCTGACAGTGCATTCTGTACAGCTAACATTTCTTTTTGATTGATATGCAGGTGAATTTGTCCTAGGCTTCATTTGCATTGAATGCATTTGCCTGCCATGTGAGCCCCCCATTCATAGTCTGATGCGTCTGTTGTCAGGGTTTGGGTGGCGGGGGGTTGACAGAAAGGGAGTCCCTTGTTGTGGTTGCAAGCCTCTGCCCACCAAAGGAACTCTGTCCTTAGGCAAGGAATGATAGAAATCACTGTTTCCAGGTCCTGAGAATGTTGACACCAGAAACTTTTTAAGTACCACTGAAGTTTCCTCATATGTAGTCTTGCATATGGGATTAGTAGAATGCATGAGACCATGAACCCTAGGGCTTGCAGTATTTTTCTTGCAGATAGCTGAGTTTGGGTGGCCAGTAGTTTGAAGTAAGTTGTCAAATACACCATCCTCCACCCAGGGAAGGTTGATACCCCCAAGCCATCTATTCCCCCCTCCTCCAGTATTGCTGAATCCTTCAACAAACCCTTCACTGAAACTATAATATCTCTAAACAAACAACACTTCCCTACAACAGCCCCCCAACTCCTAACCTTAAACCCACCACTCCTCTTTTCTTCTTCACCTCAGTACCTGTCTCCAACATAAAAAGACTACTGTCAAAATTTAAACCCACCAAACTCGCAGCTGACAACCTCCCCTCTGAATACTGAAAACTGCAGCTGATACACTAACCTACCCAATTTCAATTCTGGCCAACCATTCCATAACAGAAGGCTATGTTCCCTCAATATGGAAAATATCCCACATCATTCCCCTCCACAAAGGCACCCCCCTCCACCAACCTCTCCAATTACCGCCCCATTGCTATCCTCTCCACTCTCGCCAAGATACTTGAAAAATGTATCAACACCCAGGTCTCCAACTACCTCCTAGCTAATAATCTCTTCTCCAAAACGCAACATGGTTTCAGGGCATATCACATCACTACCTCCGCTCTACTCTGCTTCACCAACACTATACTTCATCACAAAAACAATGGCTTCTTCTGCCGTATTTCTAGATCTCTCAAAGGCCTTTGATATGGCCTTTGATATGGTATCTCATGAGCTACTACTTTCTACTCTCCCCAACCTCTCCTTCTCACAATCAGCCTGCAAATGGTTCCACAGCTATCTACACGGACACCAGCAATCAGTAATCTGGGATGATAACCTATCACCTTGCCTCCCAGTTACTCTCGGAGTTCCCCAAGGACTATCCTTGGCCCTCTGCTATTCTCACTTTTCACTAACAACCTACATACTACCACCACACAAGCATCTCTTATGCAGTATGCAGATGACTCTGCTCTGCCCCCACTCTATCAGAAAACAAATTACACAGAATCATTCTCTTCTGAAGAAAGCTGGCTATCCAATGCTCAGCTCCTACTCAACCCAAGTAAGACAAAACTTCTCCTGTTCCAACCTTCCAAAGGCACCCAAAACACCTCCCACTTCAACATTCTCCCCAAAGACAATACTATCATCTCTCCATCAGAACACACAAAATTACTCAGTGTGGAAATCGACAACAAACTTAGATTTGACACCCACATATCTCTCACAATAAAAAAATTCACAAGAAACTTGGTGCATTATATTGAAGCCGCCAATTCCTAACTAAGGCTACTAGAATCACAATAGCCAATTCCCAGCTAATCTCCACCCTAATCTATGCATCCCCCATACTTACCATCCTTAGACAGACAGACCTACACAAGCTGGTGCTTGTTACAACAAAATTGCTAAATTTGCCACTGGAACCTCCAACCGCAGCCATCACTGTATCTCCCTTAAAGAACTAAACTGGCTAGAACTCCCACAACTCCTTCACTTTAATCAACTCACCATCACTCATAAACTTATTAACCACCTCCTTAACATCCCTTCCTTTCAAACCTTTCTCAAACACTATCACTCCACTAGGCCCTTAAGATCAAGCAACAAAAATCAACTCACTGTTATCAAACCCAAAAACTCAGCAGGAGAAGCCATATTTTCATGTACCATATCTAAACTTTGGAACAATCTTCCACCCTCTATAACTACTCTACCTTCCAGCAGCCTTTTCAAGACTGCACTCAAATTTCACTTAAATTTGCACTGGCTTTGTCCTTGTTCTAATCCAGACTAGCATCCCCACCCTTACCCCCCCCCCCCACACACACACACACACCTAGACTCTTAACCCAACTATACTACCGCCACTACTAACCACAGTCAGAATTAGCTAGTTGTCTTTGCATACTTTAAAATCTTGTCTGACAACTTTGTTACTAATATTATAAACAACAAGAAACTTTCTTAACTTGCAACATTTACTGTATATATTGTTGATAATCAATATCTTGTTATTGTATTAAAGCCAACAACCTGTAATGTTGTTTAGTATTGCTGCAACTTTGTATTTCTATTTCTGTACATGATGTGGAGCTTTTCTCCTGCATCATCCGCTGAAAAAGGACCTGCATCCAGTCGGAATTTCCCGGTAAACAAATGTAAATAAATAAATAAATAAAAACAAACCTGCTTTTCTGGAGTGAGGAATGCCATCTGGGAAGTTGTGTTCAAGTTTGCTCTCAGGAATACAATCTTTTGACTGGCTACCAGATGTGATTTCTTTTCATTGACAGTATACCCCAGAGAAGTTAGGAGTCTCTTTACAAATGCCAGGTGCTGAAGTAGCAATTCTGGACTGTCTGCCTGAATCAGGCAATCGTCCAAGTATGGGTAAATTTGAATATTTCTCTGCCTGCAGTGAGCAATGGCTGGAGCCAGGCACTTTGTGAATACCCTGAGCACAGTAGATAAGCCAAAGGGAAGTGCATAGACCTGAAACGTAGATATTTCCTGCAAGATTCTCCTATGGGGATGTGCAGATAAGCTTCCTTTAAGTCTAGGGTGACTAGCCAGGAGTCCTTGGCTAGCATAGGAAGGAGCTGCTGGAGTGTAAGCATTTTGAATTTTGGTATGACCAGGAAGATGCTGAGAGATGACAGATCCAGAGTAGGGTGCCAAGAATTCTCTTTCCTTGGCACCAGGAACAGTCTGGAGTAGAAAACCTGTCCCCTTTGCTCAGTTGGAACAGACTGAATAGCCCTGATACTGAGAAGAGAAAGTACTTGCTTTTTGGCCTCTGGTTTGGAGGAAGGTCTGGCAATCTGCTTGGGGTTGGCAGAGAGTGGAAACAGAATCTGTATCCCTGGGATACAATGTTTAAGACCCATCGGTCCTGGGTAATATACTCCCAGTGTTTTGCATGCAGGGAGAAATTTCCCCCTAGGGGTGCAAGTACTTGGGCATGGCCGGGAAGGATTAGCGCCAAGTAAGTCATTGTGATCTTTTTCCATAAGGGGATGGCTTACCACTCCCTGTTTTTGAGGAGGGAGCACTCCATTGTTTAGATCTGTGCACACCCTGAGACTGTAGTCTTTGTGGTCTGTTGCCCCTGGGTTTGGGCTGAGAAGGTCTGGGAGGGACTGGAAAGGCCCAGTGTTTTAAAGGCCAATGCCTACTGAATCTAGGTGGCTGTACCTGTAAGAAATCTTTAACAGTTTGCATAGATTTAGCTTTTCCTCCATCTTTTTAAGAACTTCTGCTTTTGAGCCAAACGTTCTTGGTTTAATGGAGCATCTAGTAATTTTGCTTTGACATGGTCTGGCAATATTTGTTCCTTCAGCCAAGCATGCCTTCTCAGAACAGACCCAGTGACAGCAGCCCTGCAAGATGCTTCTAAGGCATCAAAACCACACTGCAAAGTATGTTTACCAACTTGGTTTGCAGAATGCATTAAGTCTTGCAAGTCTTTATTTTCTGTAAAATCGGGAATCAACAACATTTTTTCTTTAATTAGCGCCATAATATGCTGCTGGTACTTCAACATGTGAAATTGGCAATTTAAAGCCCTGATGGCAAGAGTTGCACAGGTATATACCTTCTGACCCCATCTGTCTAGAGTCCTAGAATCCCTGTCCGAAAGGGTAGGGCTTTTGGTTGTAGAAGTCTTAATACCTTTAGTTCCCTGGGAAATGGTCTCTGGATCCGCAGTGGGATTTTTAGAGAGAAATTTGTGAGAGTCAGGTACTCTGTAGTACCTGTCAGGCTTTCTAGGAGCTGGTGGTAAAGTATCAGGGGTAAGGCTGGATTCCATGAAGACATCATCTACAATATCCAGGACAGGGGGTATAGCTAGAGGCCTATGCTGAGGCAAGTCTAAAAATTTCCCGAGTCTCTTTTTGGAATGTGGGTAGTCCAGGCCTTCCCAGCGGAAATGCTCTCTTAGGGTATGCAAGGTTTCACCGAAATAAAAGTCCTCTGGGGGGGGGGGGGCAGAGGGAATGGAATCTGCTGCATCTGAATCCTCATAGGTAGACAAGGGTATGTCCTGGTAATCACAGGGGTCAGAGTCATCAGACTCATGGTCTGAAGAATCAGAAGGAAAATTAATTCTTTGTCTTTTAGAGGGGGCAGGTTGGCCTCCCCTAATTAAACTAATAAGGTCTTCAGCCATTCTAAGCATTTGTTTCTGTGGCATGGGAGCTTGAGAATGCGCTTTGGTCATCGGTTTTCTAGGCGTAGTGTGAGCTCTGGGTCTGAGAAATTCGGTAGTTTTAGTCATTAATGAAGTAGTCAGTTTAATACGAACATCGGAAGGTCTGAATACACCCTCAGAAGCCGGTGCCTGCACAGCGGCTCCGGACCCATCCAAGGTAGAGACATCTGCAGGTTCCATAGTTGAAGAAGCATCTTGCGGCATACCGGACTATGAATGGGCCTCAGTAGTGGCCTGCAAATCTGTAGAAGTGGGTAACAGGGGCTGCGAAAGTGCCTCACTGAGTACCGGCAGGCTGGCGACTAGCTTAACGGAAGCATCGTCGGCAGTTTTGGACCTATGCGGTCCGTCTCTGTCTTTATCTTTGCGTTTTTTTAGAAGATCAGTAGTTGGATTGCTTACTGAAGCCATTTTGGAATACACAGAATGAGAACAAAAGAATTTAGAGACAGAAATAGCTCGACAAATAAATTGGGTGTTGAACAAGGCACAAAACCGACAGCAAGGGATGTCGTGGTCTGGGCCTAAACAGGTGACGCAGTAAGAATGAAAATCTCTGTGAGGTATTTGCTTTCCACAGGCAAGACAATTGTTAACATTTTCTGACATAGGTTAGAGCAAGAAAAAAGGATCCCCACGGGGTACTTAGCTTTAGAAGACTTCAGGTTTGAAACTCGAAAAATGAAAATTTCCGGTAGCTGCCGACCGGCACTAGCTTACTGCTTTGAGTTCCCGCGCGGCAAGATAAGCTGATGTAATGGCGTCATCTGCATGTTTTATACCATGGAAGAGATGACAGCATCCAACGCAGAAATCCCAAGACTCTGGTATTCGGGCCGACTGAGGGCTAACTGCAGGCAGGTAATCCCAGGTATGATGACTGCAACAGTGAAACACGAACATCTGAAACTCAAAGTAAACTTCTAGGCATTATTAGGCATTAGGAAAGCACAGTGGAACAGCGGTAGCATTGTCACATCACAGCAAGGGGTCCTCCAGTTCGATTCTTGGCTGGGGTTCCTTCTGTGCAGAGTTTGCATGTCCTCCCTGCCTTTGTGTGCGTTTCCTCTCACGTTAAAAAGAAAAGCATCTGGAACATTTCTCCCCAGACCTCCGCTAAAAATTGGCTTAGTTCCAATTCAGACTTTCCCAGTAAACAAATGTTAAATAAATAATATAAGATGACAGTCTCAAATATGACCAGCCTACACTGTACACCATTAAATCTACACACCAGAAACTAGGCTCCATTTATAGGCTCAATAGATTTCTTACAGATAGTGCAAGAAAAACTGTAGCCATTGCCTTCTTATTGCCAGCTCTCTCATACACTGCTCCTATCCTAACAAACTTAAACAATACTAAAAGAAAGAAACTTGTTTCCTGCTATTATAAAACAGCTAAATTTGCCACCAGTCTCCCTCATAGGACCCAGCATTGTCATAGCTTAAAGCAATTAAACTGGATTGAACTACACAACTACCTAACGTATTTACAACTACAGCACACAAACTCATTCATCATCCAGAAAAGTGTCCTGCCCTACAAAACTTATTACTGCCCTACTGTCCAGCAAGGGACCTCCGTTCTAGCAACGTATTCTTACTACTCATAGAAAAGTCAAATAATGTTGCAGGAGACTTGCTCTACTCCCAGTACTTTGCTTAACTCTGAAATAGTATCCTCACACAAATAAAACTTAACAGTTTTAAACCACTTCTTAAACAACATCTTAACCAATCCTGGTCCTGCACATGCTCATAACCAGGTTAAGACTTTGTGCCCACCATACGATATTCTCCAAGTACTCTACTTAAATAGAATACTCTCTACTTCTCTTTGAAATATCAAAACAATTTTTATACAAAACTGCTGCCCGTACAATCCACTAAATTGCACATGGGCTTTCTCTTTAGTAACTTCTACCTCTGTAAGATCTTAGAATGTATAAATATAACTACTATTTCTATATAAATGTAAATAGAAATGCAACTACTCTGTTTATATGGAACTTATGCAATGTAAGCAAATGGAACTTTTCTCCAAGGGCCTCTGCTGAAAATGAATCTGTGTGGCCTATCAGATATTATGCCACATTTAGTGAGACAGTCCAATGTCTGGTTGTAAATAAGGGACTTGCATAGTTTGGCTACGGGGTCAGTGGACGGACGGACACACACACACACACCAAAATGTGTTTTTCATAGGTAAGTACTAGGCTAGCTGCCCTTGCAGGCCATTTTTTAGCCTACACAATTCCCCTTTTTGTGCTCAAAACAACCTATCCCATTTGGTTAGAGACTGCCTTTACCCATCCCATGGTTGATAATTATACACATTACCCCTAATGGATATAACTGGGATCATACTGTAGATAATTTGAGAGGACGCATTAATGGGATGAAGCATTTAGGAGCTGCATCTGTCCATTAGTAATACAGGGGGCAGTGCTGGGGTAAATTTTCTATTTCCCATCCACAGATCTAAGTTGCACTTGAAAATGTACAGGGATGAACTTTGTTTCTGTTCCATAGCAGCATTTCGTATTGTTCAGCGTTTATCATTACAGTGTCAAGTAAATAAACAAAAATGAGATGTCTTTATATGTGGGAAGGGAGTAAGACATGAAAGAATGAGAGAAGTAGCTAGTACTGGGTAATGCTAGTACAGCATGGAATTCTATCTGAGAGACAGGATCTGTAGTAAAGTCATGTGCAATAACAGGTTGATATGACAACCTGATTTTGTGATTGAGGACTGTAGTAAAGCTGGACAGAATGACAGGGAGAAGGTGACGGGGACAGGAACAAGAAGGTAAAGAGGGGTGTAGTTTGAAAATGTAGAGAATATATAGATACAAATAAGAGAGGGTAAAAGAACAGATAGGTGGTTGAACAGCTTTTAGAGATCTGTTTACATTAGGAAAGTGTTGGGGTAATTTTTATCCAGGGATATCAGAGCCAGTGCTCTGTGAGCTTTGTTTGATGTATTTTATAAGTTGATTCTTGAAGCTCTAAAGGTTATACTTAACTTTGATCTTTTCTGGACTTGAGATACAGACTGTAAATGCAAGTATGTCAAATTAATTTTCAACCTCAGTTACAGTGAATGGGGGGGGGGGTCTACCTAGAGACAGTCACTAGAGAGTATAAACTATAGCTATAAGAGCTCTAACAACAAAACACCTCTATGTTAAAATAGTACAAACTATATCTATAATTACACTAAACCTTATACTAACGTAGTCTAACTATAAAAACTACTGAAACTCAAATTCTATTTTAATAGAGAAACCTTAACCTAACTATAAAACTAATGAAACAATACTGAAGAGGAAAAAAATCTCTCAGTAGGAGATGGAGAAGTAATGAATTTTATCAAAGGATATAATGGCAAGAGAGAGCCCTTAAAACACATTTGAAGTCATCAAACAAGATTTGAGTTATAAGAGCACAGTTCAGGAAATTACAGGTAGGGGAGGAGTCACAGTCATGGAAATGCAGAAGCTTTGAAGTCAGTGCAGAGGCCGGATCTGCATGTTAAATCGGATGAACACAGGATAATGTTTTAGGGGAGGGCAGTGATTGTCATTGATTAACTTAGAAGTGAGTGTGTTGAGGAGGAGGGATAGCCTGGCATGGACTGGCAGACAACTGGGTTTTGAAAAAATGAGGCAGTGATGTTCATTGTGAGGGCTGAGGTGAACAAATCTGAGGAAATTATTTCTGAACATTTGCTGTAAGTCCATATTGCGCCTGAAAGGCAAAGTTATAATGGGAAGTTCACATTCCATAACATCAGTACATTTATGGCAATAACTTGTCTAGCACCCAGTATGAGAAGATGAGATGTTTTTTATGTTACTCTAAACTGGGTGAGAGCTTTGCTGAATTGACCCTTGATGATAGCCAGAAGCGTAGCTAAAGTGGGGTGAGAGGGGCAGTTACCCCGGGCACAAAGAGTTGGAAGGTGCAATCAACCATCCCTCATCACTTTTAGTGCAATACCAGCTTTTAAAAGTCGGTATTGCATTTGTGGTGAAACCTGGGTGAAGCAATGCTCCATGTGTGGTCTAAACTGTAGCAAGTGTTTCCTAGCAAGCAGTTTGCTACAATCTAATAGAAAAAATGTGTTTTTTTTTTTAAACTAAGACATGAATACCATAGCGCTCTGTGCAGGCAAGGTATAAACTATAGCAACTGTTTGCTGGGCTAGAGTTTAAAAACAATCTTTTTTTATAGATGGATGTGTGGAGTGGAAGGAACAGGAGGAGGTTCAGGGGCACGGCACAGAAACGGGACTTGAATGGCTGGGGCAGGAGGGAGGGGGAGTGTCAGGCATATGGCCACCTGGATGGTGTGCCAGTAGAAGGAATGACAGGTTATTATTTTTTTTGTTTATCTTGAATGGAAGAGCTGGGGGTGGATCTAACTGCAGTAAGCTAATCTATAAAATGTGGAGTACTTTATTTTTTGAGCTGAGTGGTGGGGAGCATGGATCTGAATGTAATAAGACAATGTCTAAGATATAGAGATCAGCATAGTACAGTGAAGTGCTTTTTGGTGGACTGCTACTTTGTGGCACTGGTAGAGCCAACTACGCTTCTGATGTGAGATAAGAAAGTGTGGGCTGTGTCATATTTTAATCCTAAGTATTTTTGTGATGTGACTACTGGCAAAGATGCATCCTGTGAGTTAGTTATGTGCAGTGGAGGAATGCTAGCAAGTATTTCACTTGTGCCAAGTAACATGATGGTGTTTTTTTCATGTTTAGTGTTTCACAGACTTTCAAAGTTGTTTTTGTGAAGTGATATGAAGCTCAGAAACTGTTTTGACTGCCCTACTAATGACAATGTTATCGGGGTATAATAGGAAGTTTGGTTTATACAGACTCCAGGACAGGTCATTAATAAAGAGGGAAAACAGGAGGGGCGCAAGTGCTGAGCATTGTGGGATACCCAACGTGAAGGTCTCTGAGATTGTATGACTTTGTCTAGTACTAAGGAAAAATTGGTATGGAAGAAATTGTTGAACCAGAGGCAAACTTCATTGAAAAATTGGCACTGTTTACATTTTTCTACAAAGATATGGTTAATGCATCTGTAAGCTTGCCATTTTCCATATTGGTATAGATTAATAAGGCAGCTGCTGTATTTAGGTCTGAATCAGATAGTATGCCACATTTAGTGAGATATTCCAATGTCTGGTTGTAAATAAGGGACTTCAGTAGTTTGGCTATGAGTTCAGTATTTGTTATAGATCAGTAGTCAACAGCAGTTTTACTGTGGAGTGTTTTAGCCACAGAAATTACTGTGGCATATTTAAAAAAAAATCAAGCACCAGCTTTGTTGTGAGAGTTAAGATGTGTGGTAGTGAGGACAAAAGCAATTTAAATCCAATTTTTAAGACACTAGAGTGAATTGCATAGATGATGTAGTGTTTTTATTGTGGAATTTTGTTAAGTAAGTCTCTGACCTTTTTCTGTATGCTGCAGCCCACCGTCTAACAGTTTCAGAAACATGGAAGCACATAGTCTAACTATTTCCATTTTCTAAAATGTTCAGGCATGGCAGTGGTACCTATTTTGCTTAAACATTCTCTATGTGGAAAAGTTCCAGGTATACCATGGTGTTAACTGCTAATCCTCTGCAGATGCAGGCAGTTTGTGGACCAAGAAGGTGTCTGATACCTGTATCTAATCATGTGCTAGCAGCCAGCTCACAACATTTATAAATACTGGGATCAGTATGCAACTTTCCCAAGCACAGTAATAAAGGTAAACAGTTAACTGAGGAAACGCCATAGGTTCATAGGTTGGTACTAGGCTATCGGCCCTTGGGCCTATGCAAGCCTAGCCATAACAATTCCCTGGATATTTCTTCCCACAATATTTACTTCTCTGGGCCCCTATCTAGCAGGGCGACTGACATGATCCCCGGGGTGAATTTCCTATCTCCCATCCAATCATCAAGGTTCCTTTTGAAGAGGGCCAATGAGGCGCTCTGCTTGACATGTATGGACAGTCTATTCCAGAGTATGGGGAGTCTCTGGGTCAGGAACCTATCCCTCCAGCATGTTTTGTTCATTGTGATGACAAAGTTTAGATCCCTGGAGCGTGTGACTCTGAGGGATTGGGATTTCTTTAAGTGGAGCATGTGCAACAGCTCAGGGTTTGACATGGCCTTGTATGTTAAGCAGAGATTGCCTCTGAGTAGACGATATGCCACAGAGTATAGCTGGAGTTTTTTTAGACGGTCAGCATATGACAACTGCTTTAGGCCTGCGATTCTTTTAGTGAGGTATTTCTGTGGCCTTTCCAGCTGTTGCAGATGTCTTGTGAGGTACATACCAAATGGGGCATTATACTCTATAATGGGTCTAATGAGGGATGAGTACAGAGGGACAATTACCTCCTTTTTTCTGGATGAAAAGCCCTTAGTGATGAGGTGTGCCACATAGAAGGATTTCCTGACTGTTGTGGAGATGTGGTTATCGAAAGTGAGACCACTGTCCACCTGTGTCCCTAAGTCTCTCATCACACTTTCGATGTTTAGCATCCTGCCACCTATGTGGTAATTCATGGGTACATGTTTTTTTCCAAAGGGGATAACTATACATTTCTTGGCATTAAGCTTGAGCCCAGGGCTCTGGCATCAGGCATCTGTTTCTGTAAGGCCTTTTTGTAGAATATCCACATCATTTGGGGATTCAATAATGGCTGAACCACATGTTCCCATAAGTAACTCCTGTGTTATATCATTTTTTATCTGGTGCAGTACTTAAATTAGTTTCATACTCAATCTGCACCACATTCATACGCGGTCCATATAAGACACACAGCATTCTTTACCACAGTCTGCTTCTTATTCTAGTTAACATTTATCTTCTTTTGTCCACTCTTCATTATAACAGTCCAAAGTTCTTCTCCAAACCAGCAGTACATAAAATAGTCTCCAATGACCTTTCAATATAAATAGCCAGTCTACTTTCCCTTTGTCGATCACAGACTAATCTCCCTCAACATTGCTGATCATTTCTTCACAGCACACACTTAAAAATACATCCTGATGTCCCCGTGTCCAACAGCAGCTAAAATATAACTGGTCAAATCACCTGTTATTATAGATCAAATTCTGGAAGTGTTAAGCACAGCAAAATTACACATTTTGGAAGACTCCTTCACATTTTAATGAGGAATCTCACTTTTCCTCACTGTTGTGCAACTGTAGAGTTATTATTTATAAGTCCAGGAGAATGGGTGGATTTGCACCACATGTGCAGAGTGCAAGGGCTTCTAAATTGCAACAAAATTTATTAAGTAGTTAAGTTTTAGGGGAACTGTATTCCCAATCTGTCAAGATTACGAAGTGTTTATTTGACTGACTGTACGCTGATCTTTAATAGAAGCAGAAACAGTACGTGTGTAATTTGTTCTGTTTCCACCATCACCTCTGTTATGAAAACAGCTCTTGATATGAATTCTTCCTCTTGCATAACAAAGTTGTTTTATTACATGTTCACTAACATTCATAAAAGCATATATGCTTATCCAATAATAACATCAACACAGAAAAATACTTTTCAGAGCCATCATCACAAACTAAATCAATCTCCCATTCCTTACACTGAACACATTTGACTCTGTCTTGCCAAATACTTCATATATAGTCTACTAACAAAGAAATATTTTGTATAGTCACTGCTTTCAATGAACTCCCATTCGTTGGTGCATAACGTCCCTAAAATTTCCTAATGCATTATACCCAAAAATACATGTTCAACTGTTTTCTCACTAATACTATAAGAAAAAGTGCAACCTATCAGTTAATGCTTATGCCA
The DNA here is from genome assembly GCF_019279795.1 of Protopterus annectens. Taxonomy (NCBI): domain Eukaryota; kingdom Metazoa; phylum Chordata; order Ceratodontiformes; family Protopteridae; genus Protopterus; species Protopterus annectens. The sequence goes on along the minus strand of NC_056730.1, from coordinate 750,505,393 downwards.
TTTCTGATGTGCCATACACCCTAGAAAATCATCTACTGCTGAACTTTGTCCCACCCAATTAAATATCCTCTTAACATACTCTTCAATAACTAAGGGAAAGGCTTCCTATGAAGTCACAAAAATAGCTCCGCATAGCCTCCTATTTGTAATATTTTTACCCTGTACCATAACCAAACTTTCCACTTTTTATAATCAAACATTTGACTGATAACATCTATTCCAATCCATCAACCACATTGCTCCTGCCATTTGCATACTGGCCCCTTCCCCTCATGTTAACCTTATATAACACTGAGAAAATTCTACACTACCAAATAGTCTTTTGACAAAAATGGTAATCCAGCAAATAAAACTTTTAAGACTGAGTACTGAGGTCTAATTTCTCAGGGAGGGGTACTGGAGCTGCTAAGACATCCTGTTGATAACGTACATTGATAGAACTAGCAAAAAGTTTACATTGAATATTCACAGAAAAAAAATCATTCTCAAATTCGTACTTACACTTTGACTGTTGTCAACCATATAAGCAGAAAATTAATATGGTGAATGGCCAAATGATACACTATCTAGGCTATCAGAAGATGACAGTTTTTGACAGGATTTGAGAAATTGAAACTGAAAGATATGTTTAAAAAAGAGTGTATCATAGTGATTTGCTACATTCCATTCCTGAGAAAATAGTACAGGGGAGAAAATGGGAATTTAAATCCATTTTATTATTGACTAAATGAGAAATATTGCCCACAAACATACGAGATGCAGATACATGGAGGACTTTGATTATTATCTGTTATTATTCTCTAAACAATCAATACGTTAATGATGTTATTGAGAACAACTAGAGATTGTTTTCTCAATGTTTTGTTTTCTCACTTTGACAATGCTAGTAAAATTGTGTTGAGATCAACCAAAATTTATATATAAAAGGGCATGTAATATGAAGGGCCTTTTTGAAACTTGGAAGTCTTACAATAAGAAGAGGGTAAGCCCAAATTCTGCAAGGAAATATGGCATGTGCCATCAATCTAGTTTGAAATGAAGCTGACATTTTCAGTAAGATTCAACCACCTTTGATGTCTGGGCAAATCACATGTGCAAGCAGGAGCATGGTTTATTTTGCCACTCATACCTCCTGTCAGGAGTTCTGTGTTAAAACCAACAGGAGTTTGAGAGAGCTGGTACCAATTTCACCAGTCAGAGTGACATAGCAAATCTACTGGCTGATAAATTCAGCTCAAACTTCACCACTCCCAGTTCCTCTAAGCGAAATCCCTCCAATATACTTCACCCTATTATTAGCAGCGACCATGTACTGCCAGCACTTGCTAAAGCCAAGAACACTGTCTCTATGGGTCCCAACATCATTCCCGGTTGCCACCTGAGCAAGCTAAAACATGACCTATCAAGACCACTTGAGGCACTCCTCAACTGCAGCATTTCAAGTGAATGGAGGATTGTAAGTGCGATTACCCTCCATAAGGGTGGACCATCAACCAAGAGAACTAAAGACTCATTAGTTTAACAAGCCTAATACGCAAAGCCGTAAAATAAATTATCATGGAAATAATATGCATGGATATTGGCAATCTACAGACATTTGACCCATCCCTATTTGGCTTTATTATGGGAAGATCATGCCGACTAAACCTGGAAGACTTCTTTTTTTTTTTTTTCAATATTTTTATTTAATTTTTTCATAACTTTTTCCATTCAACAGATAAACCTGTAGACAACAGTGATTGATCAGACAAAAAGAAAAAAAAAACAGTTGCAAACTAGAGAATAACAATAACATCAACTGTATACAAAGTGCTGAATGTCTATTACTCTTTCCAGTCAAAAATTGATATATAAAAGTAACATACAATCCAAGGAGTAAACACTCCGTTGCGAAAAAATAATAATAATAAAATAAAGTGAAATAACAATATCACAGCAGAGTGGCCAGGCAGGAAACACACCAAAAACTCTGAATCCTTCACGTATGAAAAAAAAAAAAAAAAAAAAAATATATATATATATATATATATATATATATATATATATATATTTATTTAAAAACTTTTTTAAAAAACTTATTTATTTAATTGATGTACCTTTGTAATTGGATGCTTGAAATTCAAATGTTTATAAATGGAATGTTTTTTCTGGTTTTAGTAAGGTCTGATGAAGCTTGACTGTGAAAGCGCTTACCGTTTGTTTTTAAATAAATAAATATATATATTTTTCATACGTGAAAGATTCAGAGTTTTTGGTGTGCTTCCTGCCTGGTCACGCCACTGTGATATTGTTATTTCACTTTAAAAATTAATATAGACTACAATTGTAAAGTTTTAAAGTTTTTCCCAATATTGCTTATAATGATTGTCTATTAGACTTGGATACTAATAATTTCTGTGCTGATGAATACTTTACTGCCATTTGTTTAAATCCATCCCATATTATTTTTAAACCTGGTAGACTTCTTTTAGTGGGTCATCAAGGCAATGGATGAGGGGAAAAACAATGCAAATTGTATATCTTGACAGGGCCAAGGCATTCAATAAAATTCTCCACTCAGGCATTGTTGACATTCTGTCCGAGCTAGGTATAAATCTCTACGTAACTCACTGGACTGACGGCTGTCTCACTGACAATACCAAAGAAGTCAGAAGTCAGGATCAGTTTGACCACCTCCACCAAGAGACTGGTCACCAGCAGAGTACTCCAGGGCTCCAAGCTTGGCCCACTCTTGTTTGTCAACTACTTCTCGGAAGTCAAGGCTAACATTCAAGGCCTCTGGCTCACCAAGTTCACAGATGGCTGTAAACTGTAAGCTATTATAGATCATACTTTTCAATCTCTTAGATCAGGAAATCTGGACAAATATGAAGCAAAAATCTGGACATTCTGCGAAAATCTGTACAGTTGAGAGGTATGGATTCCCTCCAAGACACTGACATCTTGCAAGACAGTTTAACACAGACAAATGACTGCTGCCAAAGCCATGGCCTAAAACTCAAAGCCAATAATGCATTATAATGCCCTTTGGGAAACTGTCAACCCAAGTTATTCTACTGATAAAACATTCCTAACAGTCAATCCAGAAGTAAGGGATCTGGGACATACCTCTCAACCACTTAGCTCAAGAAATCTGGACAAAGCCTAAAATAATGGGAGGACAAAGGCCCAAAAACAAGGACATATTTTAAATATTGCACTTATGAACTTAGAAAGTTGATAGAATAGCAGGTTTTGTATTAACATGCATTTTTCTGAAGGATATAAAGTCTGAACCTTAAATGTTTGACATTAATGACTTCAATTCTCATTGATTTGCCAAAAAAATAAAATTTTATAAGAAAAAGAACAAACATATAGGCAAATATTGTGTGAAAATATGGACAGTTGACTGGTATGATTTGGAAACATATGTTAACAGCAATCTAGCTTTTGACCAAGTACCAGCTAAGATAGTAAGAAAATGATTCTATGTCACTCAACTTATAGGTAAGAGTATGGGATCCAGTTCCAAGGAAATTATAGTATCACTCTACTCAGCCCTTATCAGACCCATCACTGAGTATAATGTCCTCTTTGGCATGTACCTAACCATACACTTGCAACAGTTGGAATACCCACAAAGATTTCTCACCAGGAAAATTCAGGGCATGAATACCATCATACACTGACCACCTAAAGGGTCTGTCTCTGTATTCAGTCTCCTTCAGGCTGCTGAGAGGGGATCTTAAACTGGCTCATAGGGCTTCCTCAGACCCAGCCTTGATGGATCTGTTGCACATGTACAAAAGCAAACAGCACCAGGAACACTAGATCTAGGGATCTGAACTTCACTTGTGACATAAACAGAATGAGCTGGAGACCCATGTAAAAGTACATCCCTGACCCTACTCAAACAAAACCTTGACAACTGGATAGGAAATCTTAAATTTACCCCCCCAGTCTTTAGGGACATAGGCCATCAATAAAAAAATTATTATCCTAACTAACCCTCTCTCCAACAAATTCCTTAGTTACCTCCATACTAACATATAGACATCCATGATACTCAGGATCCAAATGGGTTTGGGGTGTCCAGCTAGGCTTGTAAGGGCTCTAGTGGTCATTAGCATAGTAACAACCTATGAACCTATAAGAATGAATTTATGTACATTATTATTGAATATGTAAACAGGATAACAGGAATGCCCTCTGTAAACATGCATAATGGCGTTACCTAATCTACCTGTCCTGAAACTTCACCTCCTTCCTTACCTATTATTCTATAACCTTTTCCCACTGTTTAGTATCTCCTGTTAAGCAGTTGAATGTCCTCCTCCTTTCTGAAAAATTACTCAGTGCCCCTACTACAACTACTGCTACGCTGACTATGGCTTATAAAATTCCTGATAATAAAACCTCTGCATATCATGTATATGTGTAAAGTGTTGTCATTTATGCTATTCATTTTCCAGCAGTATCTAACAAAGATGCTAACTTGATAGCACAAAAAAACAATACGCATATAATAAAATGATGCCATAACTTTCTGCACGTTACTCTCTTTTTTTTTTTTTTTGCCTGCCTCGTATATACCACCCATGGTGTTTTCCTCTTTTCCCTCGTCATTAGGCTAAATAATTTCCCTACTTACTGGGCAAGAGCCAGTTGTTAAAAGTGGAAGCGGGCATCCAGGCATCCATTACTGATTTTATCTCTTTAAAACCTTAAACCTGCCCTCTGGCAGCTGACCTACTCACTCATTGGTGTGAGGACCCTGCTATGGTTCCTTCCTGGAGTATAGTCCGACAAGGCCACCTAACAGAGATCATCTCTTGAGCAAGACATGGAAGAACCACATGCATATCCCAACAGTATGTGATGCATGTTGCACACCTACCTTGCCAGTAGGTGTCACAAGGGAAGTGAAGTGGACCTCCTCCCTCCACCCAGGATGAGTAAGCCAACTTCTGCCACTCACTCCTACTCTTCCTTGACAGATCCTTCAGTGTCTAAGTTGTTACTCGATCCATCCATGACTGCCTGGTTCACACTTACGCATGTAACCATCTGTGCCTTACAACAAATACTGCCTGATTTTTAACTGTGTCGCATGCTTGCTAATAATTTAATTATAAAATGTATCCTAATCTGATTGCATGTTTTAGCATGCTACTTTTCTGCCCAGACCCTGAAAAAAAATGGGTTATGCCCACACAGATTATCCAGTTAACGAATACAGATTGTCATATAGTTGAAAACTGCTGCACTGTTGGGGTTCAGTGAGTATCAGTATTCTTGGTAGAAGAATACAACTGAATATACAACAATAAGCACAAACTTATGCAAAGTCAAACAAGTTTTTCAGGAGAGGCCTTATTCTGGCTTAGAAAACCTCAGGGTGGCAAACAACAATAATTGAGACTGCATACTGCCTCATAAATACTTTTACCAACAAAGTTGCTGCTGGAATGAAACTCCAGTGTTCTGGACATTAAAACGGCTACTACTGTTTCTTTTAATGATGAGTGGCCAGAGGACATATTGGAAGCAAGTCCTTGTCTCTTCAACTTTACACTTTTCAACTTTGAGAGGTGGGATTCTTGAAGTAAGAGAATACCCAACTTTTGCCATTTAAAATATGTTAAAACCATGGCTTCTAACAATGGAATTTTAAGCCCATTAATATTTAAGGAGCAGACAGACCTAGCAGTTTCTAGAAGTAAAATGTGATACTGTATCCCACAAATTAGCAGAAACCCAAATCTTAAATTATATTTGTATTAAGCCCCACTATTATATAACCACTAATGCGGTCCAGTAAATGGAAGCACAGTCAGACTAGAAAGGGAGCACTGAAGTATGTAAGAAATTTCCTGGTATTAAATATCTCACAACAAAATTAACTAAAAAACTAAATTCCGCTTATAAACTTTTAGAGGCAATTAACACATTTACTGGTACTCAGAACAAGGTGGATTACATTCCAATCAATAAAATATTAGGGTAAGACATGCTGCCCCTGAAGAGTATGAAAGTAGCAGAATAAAGACATTTGCAGGGAAGATGCAACTGAACAACTCGAAAGGTCACCACAGCAAGCACAATTAAAAAGCAGGAAATGGAAAAGGTGCACTTACAAAGATTATGCCCATGTGTCCCCAACATGGAAACAGCAAAAATGAATTGTAAAAGAAGTCAGAATTAAGGGTTAATGTTAAGAATTTTACAAAATTACCTGTAATAAAGCTTTGGAATTCCCAGGTAAACAGCTACAAAATGTCATATGAACTTACTACAAGCTAAGAGACTAAGACAGCACGTACACGCTCTAAACTTTTACTTCATACACAAAAAAGAAAAAAAATGCCCATGATAAAATAAAAAAAAAAACTTTTTACTGTTACTCATGAAGCAATCACATGAAACAATAAAAAGCTACCACAGTCAGGCTATATTATTCTTGTTTAAGTAGGTTCTGTACCACTCAGATTTTCAGAAACATTTATGCTTCAAGGCAGATCCAGCTGCTGACGTCCCTAGATAAACACTTAGCCTGCAGACACCTGTGGTTACAGCAGCCATGAAGTAGCAGGTATGACAAGCTTAAATTTATTCCTCTAGGCTATTAATATCCCACAGCTTTAGGTAATGGAGCCAACATAAACAGGGGTTTCCATGGATCAGCTATGGAAGCTTTTTCTATGTGTGGTTTTCCTGGCCTCAGGATGTCAGCATGCCAGGAATGCAAATGGGTAGTAAGAATAACCACACTTTGGCTGAAAGCCCAGTAATGAGTTTATCCTCACTACCACAGTGCACCACTAATTTTGTGAATTCCCTTAAAGTCTTTCTGCCCTGTGCCAGCATTCAGATGCCCCAGAGCTGGTGTAGGATGACAGCCACTTTAAGTACCCTGCTCCTCAGCAAGAAATTCTAGAGTCATAAAGCTTACTAACAAGTAGCTACCTGTTAGCCTAAGTAACTGATTAATCAGCAAGGGAGAATTTGATATGTCTTCCATTTTTTCATCCACATTCAAGGAATGTAAATGCAACATTTATTGATGTTCCATAGCAGCTATTACCTACCAATACAAGAGCTGCACATCTAACTATACAATTCTGTATTTACATTTGTGTGTGTGTGTTGATTAGGTCAAATGATTTGCTCAGTACTGTGAAGCATGCAAATGAAGTTTACAGGAATCAAACGCATGTTTGCGGAATTACAGGCCTGTCAAAGTTCATTACTTTCTCATCACCATATAGTCAGCTGGACATTAAACTGGTTGAGCGTACTGTTGAATAAATGACCAGCAAGCAAAGGTACATGAAAAAGATATTTACAAGTTACCCTTGTTCAAGGCATGTTGAAAGATATTAAGTTATGCCTGAAAATAAAAATGATTCATCATAAATGGATCAAAGATGCTCAATGATGTACAGTTATTTAATAATATAACCAGTTCTGAAAACCAGACTCTTCTATAAATGGACAGATGTTTGTGTCATGATAGCCTTATCAATCACATGAACAAATATAACAGCAAGCAGATAAAAGCTCTGCTTTATGTTTTATAAACAACAGATACTGAGAGCAGACTGCCGCCCCAAAATAATGCCAGCATAACTTTTAAAATGGAGCACTGTACAGCAGCATGCAATGCCTGCTGTTCACTATACCTTCCTTTCTTCAGAAATTTGAGGACTCAAACATCATACAAGCAATGTTGTTAAGTCACATATAACATATTAATGGCAGTCAGGTTCTTTAAAATTATCAAGGGCAATACTTAAAGTGAGACACTATCAGTTCACTGACAGATCAGGGTTCATGGGAATCAGCTCTCAGAGTGAATTAGCATTTCTTTCCATTGGTTATGCAGATGACTACTAGTAATGAGAATGTGCATAGCTTAGTTGTATTTTTACATCTTTAACTCTATTCTGTAACAGCAGGTCATTGCCATGGTTACACTACAATGGTGTAACACTTCTCTTTTTTCCCCTCAGATAATCACTCAGTCCTAGTAAGCATATTTGCTGCCTAGCAACAGTTTTGTGACAGTCTCACAATATGGCAATGCAACAATAACTACATTACTGTATAAGAATGAGAACTCTCCTTGGTTTAGGATACATAAATCATGCATCAGGAAAGAGATTACAATGGTTATGTGCATATTACAATTGTGCTTACATACACACACACACGTGCATTCAAGTATATATCAGCATAATATAAATCAGTACACAAGCATATAAGCTATATAAAATTAACTAAAATTGATATCAAGAAAATAAACATTTACTTATGTTATCTTCATATATGTTGTATAATGTTGCTCAATTTTACCACACGACAGATGTAATTAGAGTGCTAGACCACTGCTGTAGCAGTGAGTACATGATGATCGTGCAAATACTGACCCTCTATTTATTAGGTTGACCTCCTGCTGGTCTGTGTTAATAAACACTGCTGAGAAAACAGATTGGTGAATCATTCCAGTCTTTTAGGATTTTATGGACAGTGGTGATCAGAGCTGCAGGTCAAGTTTACCAATCCAGCAATCATCAACTTAATAACCTTCACACTAGCATCCTTTACCTGTGGAAGTCTCAGAAGAATGTACCTTTTGTAACTCACAGCCTTTAGAGTAGTTATTTATAATTTATATCCAATTTGAAGTGCACAGATTTTTTTTCTGTAGGGCAAAGTAATCAATACATCCCCACACCTATTAAGAGCCATGGCAAACTATGATGCAAACATCTTTCAGACTGATCCAAACATTTCAGGTCATGTACAGAGCACTATGACTGAACTGCAAATGAATCAGCTATCTAAATTGATTTCCTAAGTCCCACATACAATTCTAGGTAAGTAACATCCTTGTTTAAACTTCAGCAATTCTGAAACAACTTGCGAGTCATTCAGTCAGGCTTGATACAAAACTTTAAAACTCATTTTAAATGACAAATGTTTTTATATAATTAAGTAATAATGCACAGTGAGTATTTTCACTTATGTGTACTGTAAAATACTGCTCTAATTTTCATTAAAAAATCATATCTGAGTACATAGATCTGCAGTAACTTGGAAAACGTCCTTAAGGCTATTAAAACTGTTGCCAAAACTATAAGCAGAAGTACAACAAATAAAGAAATACAAGCAGTTTGATGTTACTGTTAGATGAGATAGCATACTTGCACTATTTTTTTACTGCTTTCACCTGGACTGTTGTCATATCTTTGCAATTCTGTTCAGCATCTTCTGAGATTCCTCTGAGCAACTGCAGGTCACTACATGGATAGAGGGGAATTTCTCACTAACCCTTACTAAATCCTGCACTGCGGGCATTGGTTATAAACCTGCACTGGGAACCTGCAATGGTAGTAGGTCCATTTATATACTTATTTAATTTACATTTGTTGAAACCAAGATTATCTAATTCCTCTTTAATGGAAAACATTGGCAACATTGTAAATTCAACATGAAGTTAGCAGTACTTTATTTCAAAGGAACATCATAGCAATGTATAAAATGTAAAATCAATAGTTGTAACTTTATTCAAAGAGAAATCACAGCAATGTCTAAAAGTTCTATTTATACTACGGACAGTATCTGTTTAAAAACAGAAGTCAAGAGACAATAAACAAAATTATGCAGGGGAGCAGAGAAAATAAAAAAAATAAATTAAATAGACAAAAGTGACGACTATGGTAGATAAAAAAGGCAGCACTCTGATGAGAAGAGAGTATGTTGGGATCATGGCAACTGATGAGGTTCCCTGAGGGGCATGTCATGTCAGAAGGTTTAATAAATAATCCACAAAGATAGTAGACATGATCTGATGATCCATGAGTCTATACTCCCAACTGATTTCACTAGATCTTCTGTGGACCATGTAAGAGGACTAATTAACACCATAAACCTGGTATTGCTTTTAGGACACATCCTGTTGCACAACAGCTTCACTTATAGAGACAGCTTAAACCATCATTCTCTGCAACTCTTACCAATCACAGTTTTACAGTGTCTGTTTTCTTCTAAAGGACTGGTTGTGACACTTCTGGCTGCCATATTGGTCTTGCCCAAATATGTTTGATTTCTATACAGCATACCATCTTCCCAACCAGCTGTGTAGGATTTTAGCTAATCTGCTGTACTAAATGTTTCAGTTTCAGGTTAATGACTTGCCCACAGCTTCGGTATTTGTACTTTTGTCTCCAGGCTGAATATCTGGTAGTCTTCAGCTCCTCTCACAGTACTATTTGGTCTTATGTTTATATTCGGGAATTAGCAATGTACAAAAAGTGGTCAGTCTGTTTTTCAACGTTCTGCCTATCAACATCTGGACTGGAAAAAGAAAATCTCTGAAAACAGAGTATTTGCATATTCTAGAATTGTGAAAAGACAGGCATCATAGCATTTGCTATAGCTCCTTTTCCTTACAATCTTCAATGTTTGTACAGTTTTCTACACTTGTCCACTACAATAAGATGACATGGACTAGATGTTATATGTCTGAATACCCATTCACACATACATTTTCTAAATTCTTAACTTATGTTTAGTGTATCAGTGTCAGATAAGACAACATCAGTATAACCTATTTTGAAAATATAGACTTAAACGTGCTAATTACATTTGCAATTGTTTCTGTCCATTTATTTTAGGGAACTTGGAATAACAATCTGCATATATGAGACATACGACTTCTTTGAACTGGAATAAATCAGTACTCATCCAACTCCAGAAATAGTATGGAATTGAGCATGCTATAATTTTTATTTTGGAGTGTGGTTATTGTATGTACTGCAGATGGCACAATTCTGTAATATTTGTTCTGAGGTGATGCATTGCCAAAACATTACAGATCTTGTAACCTTAGCTGACCATGAATTATTGCCTATTTATTTATTTATTTAGCATCCAACTTATTTCTTCCTTGAAAGAAAAGTTTTCTTTCTGAAATCATTTATTTTTTCTCTCACTTGTAACTGCAGTATACTTGGTGTGTAAGCTGCAGTTACAGACAGAAATGTGGACAGGGTGGGGTGAAGGGGGTACTTGACCTGAATGCAAAGTATTAGTAGAGCAATTAGGAGGAGCATATCTTGCACTCTCTCTCTCTGCTGGCATTTGCATTTCTGAATGCTGGTACAGGAAGTCACAATGGCTTATTATGTGTTATGCTGTAGCAAGCCAACACTGGCTTGCTACAGTTTAAAATAACAGACTTTTTTTGCTTTTCAATGAAAGAGCTGGGTGGGTGGGGAGGGGCACGACTGTAATAAGCTGATCGCTACAAATGTTGCAATTGGCTTACTACAGAAAAGTCCTTTTTTTTTGCTCTTAACTTTAAAAGCTGAGAAGGGTGGGTGCCTACATCAGGGACCAGGAGTGGGTTTTAGACAAGACGGCTACAGCTCTGCTTATCCATAACAGTAGATGTTTGAATTCCTCTCTGCTGCAGTAGCCTTCAGGCTATATGGGCTGTGTTCCGCTAGGACACAGCAAACAACCAGCTTTCAAAAGCTCTGGCTCCATCCCACACCCTCAATCTGCTGATTTGGCAGCACTTTGGAGGGAAAATAAGCAGTCAGAGTGAAGATTTCTTCAGGAATTTCTTGCCCAAAAGTTAAGAGGGAACATATTAATCCTGAACCAGTAAAACACGTATTAATAAATAATTTTATATCCCAACAAATAACTACATACTAATATAGGGCGATAAAGGGTGGGTGCATCTGACGCAGCTGTTCAAACAGCTACTGTTATGGGTAAGTGCAACTTACAAAACTGTACTATGTTCATCATTCCTACTGCTGCAGTCCCCTTTAGGCTACATGGGTTGATTACCAAAGCCTATCCAACCTGGAAGAGGAAGGATATGGATCCAAGAGGCCCTGAAGAAGCAAAGTCTATCTCAGATCTAGAAAAGGAAACAAATCTGTAATGCCTTGTAAAGGTATGTACAGAGGCCCATGTACCTCCCTCTAGAATATTTCTAGAGTCTACCCTTTTCAAGTATGGCAGTGAATATGACAAGGCTCAAGTGGAATGAGCCTTTATACTGCCTGGAACTGGTTTATTATGGTGGAAACAACAAAAGGTAATAGCTGAAGTCAACCATCTGGAAATAGTCTGTTTTGACCTGGATCGTCCTTTTTTGTCCTACTATAAGAAATAAACAGCTGATCAGCTTTTCCAACGAATGAATTCTGCCAACACAGTACCTGAGCTGCCTATGTACATCAAGAGTATGTAGCATGTTTTCACCTGGTTCTGAGGAACTGGATAGATCACTGCGAGATTGATGGCTTAATTCAAAGTTAACTCTGAAACAACCTCAGGCATGAACCAGAGATTTGTTCGTAATGAGCCCTATTTCTATGGAAAACCAGATAGGGTTCACCCACCATGAGAACCTGCAAATCAGATATATTTCTTGCAGATGTCAGAGCAATGAAAAGAACAGTTTTCCATGTAATAAACCTTAAAGCTGCTTGATGAGCAGATTTAAATGGACACATAGTTAACATTTAGAGCACAAAATTAAAACCACAGGAAGAAGCAACCTGTTTAAGAGGATATCTCACATGTAAATCTTCTTTAAGAAACTGTTTCACTAAAAACATAGAAGAAAGTGGAGGATCAATGGGCAGACTTGCTGAAACTGCAGCAAGATGTACCCTGACACAGGAGTAAGAGAGGGAGAGACCAGATCAAAGTAACTCACAAATACAGTGGATATAAAAAGTGTACACACTCCTGTTAAAATGCCAGGTTTTTGTGATATAAAAAATGAGATCACACTAAATCATATCAAAACTTTTTCCACCTTTAATGTCACCTATAATCTGTACAATTCAATTGAAAAACAAATCTGTTAGGGGAAAAATATATAAGTGTGCACACCCTTAAACTAATACTTTGTTGAAGCATCTTTTGATTTAATTACAGCATTTAGTCTTCTTTGGTAGGAGTCTATCAGCATGGCACATCTTGACTTGTCTATATTTGTCCACTCTTCCTTGCAAAAGCAATCCAAATCTGTCAGATTGTGAGGGCATCTCTTGTGCACAGCCCTCTTCAAGTCACCTCACAAATTTTCTATTGGATTTAGGTGTGGGATCTGGCTGGGCTATTCCAAAGCTTTAATTTTCTTCTGGCAAAGCCATTCTTTTGTTGATTTGGATGCATGCTTGAGGTCATTGTCATGTGGAAAGGTGAAATTCCTCTTCATCTTCATCTTTCCTAGCAGATGCCTGAAGGTTTTGGGCCAAAAGTGATTGGTATATGGAACTGTTCATAATTTCTTCCATCTTGACTAAAGTCCCAGTTCCAGCTGAAGAAAAGCAACCCCAAAGTAAGATACTGCCACCATCATGCTTCACCGTGGGGATGGCGTTCTTTTGGTGATGTGAAGTGTTGTTTTTGCTCCAAATGTACCTTTTGGAATTGTGGCGAAAAAGTTTAACCTTGTTCTCATCAGACCAGAACACATTTTCCCACATGCTTTTGGGAAACTTGATGTATTGTTTTTCAAATTTTAGCCCGGTCTGGATGTTCTTCAGTGTAAGAAAAGGCTTCTGTCTTGCAACCCTACCCCATAGTCCAGACATATGGAGAATACGGGAGATTATTGTCACATGTAGTACACAACCAGTACTTGCCAGAAATTCCTGCAGCTCCTTCATTATTGCTGTAGGTCTCTTGGCAGCCTCTCTGACCAGTTTTCGTCTTGTCTTTTCATCAATTTTGGAGAGACATCCAGTTCTTTGCAATGTCACTATTGTCCTTTATTTTCTCCACCTTTTGATGACTGTCTTCACTGTGTTCCATGGTACATCCAATGCTGTGGAAATATTTTTGTACCCTTCTCCTGACTGATACCTTTCAGCAATGAGATCCCTTTGATGCTTTGTAAGCTCTCTGCAAACCATGACTTTCGCTGTAGCAGGCAACTGAGTAAATGTCAGGAAAATCCTACTAGGGCAGCTGAACTTTATTTGGGGTTAATCAGAGTCTCTTTAATTGATGGCAGGTGTGTATCTAAGAAGACTGAATTCTGTAATTAAATCAAAAGTTGCTTAGCAAAGTATTAGTTTAAGGGTATACACACTTATGCAACCAGCTTACTGTATGTTTTTTATTTTTTATATTTTTGCCCCTAACAGATTTGTTTGTTTTTCAACTGAACTGTACAGGTTATAGGTCACATTAAAGATGGGAAAAGTTTTGAAATGATTTATTGTGGTCTCATTTTTTTATATATCACAAAAAAATGGCATTTTAACAGGGGTGTGTACACTTTTTATATCCACTGTATTTGAGCAACAGTGGTACATAATCTCTGATAGGTCCCTGGTTATTGCTTTGACAGCAACTAGAACATCTTTTCCACTTACCAATGTAAGATTTTCTAGTAGGTTTCTTGTCTCATTAAGTACCTGTGGCATGTCCTCTGGAAAGAGGTGTCTAAAAGGAACTAAAATTGAATCATTCAGCCATTCAGTTAAAAATGTTTGAGAATGGGTTTGACTTCCCCACTCTGGGCCAGTAATCAAGGAGCCTCAATCCTTACCACTGACACTGGAGAGGGAAGTTCACTTGGAATACAAATGGGTATACTATTTTCAAATGCAGACCTCTCTGCATCAAGCTCAATTTTCCATAACAGCACAAACAACCCACTGGTACAGCTGCACAGTTAAGTACTCAGCTGAGTGCCCAAGCCAAGTCCTGCACCACTCTCTCTGTGAAACCAGTGCTTCGTGTCATTGCTCCAAGTAGCTGACACACACTGTGAGATTTGATTTTCACAGACACACCTGGGAAAGGCTGGCACAGATTTACCCAGTGTGCCCCCTCCTGCCCACACTATAAGGTAGTTATCACTGCCAGCAGGCACTACAAAGCCAGCTACTTAAGGCTCTTGCAAGGGTACCCAATTATACCGAGTTAAATTAATGTTAATAGGAATGATAATGTTGACCAAGCAGCCAGGCTTCAGGAGTGGCCAGAGTTATCACCAAATACATTCACATGCTCTCAAAGGTTAAAATATTTCTCTAAAAGGACCTGCCACAATGAAAAAATTAAATATATTTAATAATAAAAGAACATGAAAATATGAAATATCTATTTACTAGAGTTTCAGTCACAGGAAATATTAAAAATAACACTGATGGAAAGTTTCACACAGATACAGAAAAACAGTATTTAGCTGACCTCACTATCTGTTCCTGACTGAATAAAAGAATTACTATTCCCTAGTTAAATTACTTACTACCTCACGGCAAGATGATGTGGGAGAGGGTCTTTCTAATCAGGTTTCCAAGAACAGACTTCAGTCTCCTCTAATATTAAAATATTATTTCTGTACAGAATGACATCAAATGCATCTGGTCATCTGATTCTGTTTCCTGCACTATCTCCCATCACTAGAAGCTGCCAGTGTTTAACACCTATGTGCTACAATACACAGTAGACCTGTAGCTAAGTTTTATTAAAGCATCTGGAAGCCATAAAACAATAAAAAATATTCCACTATTTCCGCAGTAGCTGCAACCTATTCTCTAGCACAGACATGGTGTCTCTGGCTCCATTCAAAACTGTGGGATACCATATTTATGGCTTAAACCATAAAAATAATTTAATTTCAGATACATTTTAAACTTTGAGATTAACCTCTTCTCTTCCAGTCCTCTGTTAAAACATATACATTTAATTCAGTTACAATAATACATGTACATTTATTTTCCTTCCAGCAGGGCACACTGTTGATACGTTTTAACACAAATAAAACCTCACAAATATATTTTCAGCACAAGCATCTGTACAAATCAGTCTGATATACAAATGACATATAATTATTTACAAAATTCCAGCCAGCCGTGCTGGCATATGTTACACATCCACTGCCCCACTTCCCTGGTATGACTGGCAGTATCTCCTATCTTCACATCTCTCCCCCTTTTGAAGAATCAAGCTAGTTTTTCAAGTGCCCCTTGAGAAACATTGCTTGACAGAAATGAGCCTATCTGGGAAAACATTATCTTACACCCTGTCTTGACAGCCTAACTCTATTGGCATTGCTAACCCCACTACAGTGCTGTACTGTCATACAATATGCCTGCAACCCTAGGCTTTACCTTAGTAACTTGGGGTTTTGCTGGCTGGCTCCCTCAGACTCTTCCTGCCTCCTAATGCAAATACTTAGCACCAGGGCCTTCATATCATGGTAAGGTTTCATCATGTTAACATGGTACAGTATGGGCCCCTGCCTCCTGCCTAGCAGTTCTGCCATGTAGTTAACATCACAGACCCACCTTACCACTTTGAAGGGTCCCTCCCAAGCTGCATGCAGCTTATTGTGTCTGACAGGAATGAAAAACATAACCTGTTGCCCCACAGCATACTCTCTGGCTCAAGCATTCCTGTCATACCAGACGTTTTCTACTGTTGGGCTCCTGCCAGGTTCTCCTAGGCCAAACCCATGAGCTCCCTAAGACTTGCCCTATGGTTTAGGACATATGCCACAACAAAGTTCTTGTGGGATTCTCACACACCCTCCCACTCATCATGAATCAGATCTAAAGGTCACCTCACCCTATGCTCATACAGCAACTCAAAGGGTGAAAAACCTGTGGATTCCTGGGATAGCTTTCTGTAAGCAAACAGCAGATGGGGCAAATAGTTGTCCCATTCTCTTTTAAACTGACCTGCAAATGCCCGTAGCATGGTATTTAATACAGAGTTTAACCTCTCCACAAGACCATTAGAGTCTGTGGATGGTAGGAAGTGGCCTTTAGGTGCTTCACCCCACAGTGCTTCCACAGACAAACCAGCAGATCTGACATCAAAAATGGCATCTCTGTCAGTATTTCTCTTGGAAAACCTACCCTGCTGAAAATCTTTAGCAAAGCATTCATTACCTTCTCTGTCTCAATGGAAGACACAGCCACTGCCTCAGGGTATCTAGTAGCAATATCACCCCACACTATCCATAGCTACCCTCTGAAATGGCTCCTCAATCACAGAAAAAGGCAGCAAATGAGCTCTGATCTTGTTTCCTATATTGCCTACTTTTTGGCACTGCTCACAGGTCCTGCAGTACCCTGTTACATCCCTTGCAATCCCAGGCCAATAAAGGTTCTGCATAATACATCTCTTGGTATGGCTTATGCTTATATGACCTGCGAAAACAAGGTCATGGGCTATGTCTAGAACTACCAAATGATAGGTTATAGGCACTACCAACTGCTGCATTACCTTACTCTCCAGCCCTCCCTCAAGGGTCTACTCTCTATACAGTAACTTTCTGTTCCAGTATACAAACTCCCTTTTTCCTTGAGAATCAGGTGCCTCCCTGGTTACCTCCCTCAAGCCTCTTAGTGTAGGATCTGATAGCTCAGACGGTCTCAGCTCTACATTTGTGACTCTTCCCAGCTCCCCTTCCACAGGAAGTCTGGTATCGTCTGACAGCAGTGCCTCACTGTCAGCCTGGGTACTACCACTCACCTCTGCCCTCACAGTCACTCTGTCCAAGGGAACATCAGTACCTACCAGTAGCTGTGGCTCACCTTCAGACTCACTACTATAGGGTAGCTCCCTCCCTGAAATAGCCATACCCTGGCCCTGGCAGCAGGTGTGGTGTCTGTCTGGGTCTCCCCCAGGCTACTAGACCCACACGTCTATCTCCAAGCCTGACTGTGTGTAACTGCATGCATACAAGGTACTGCATTATGAAAATCATTCCCTATGAGGACATCTGCAGGAATATCTGAAAACACACCTACTTGATTGCTTCGTTTTCCACCCTCCCAGTCAAGGTGAACCCTGGCCAAAGGCACTTGGAATGGGGTCCCTCCTGAAGCTCTGACTGGAGTACTGCTCCTTTTTAACCACTGCAGGCTTCACAATGGTTATGTCAGAGGCTGTGTCTCTCTTAGCAGTGGCCTGTTCTCCATCCACTAAGATAGAACATAACTTCTTGTGATAGTTTGGTACCCATGCTGTCTCCAGACAACTTACCACTGGCATACTGTTATTCCCACTTGCTGGCTCCCCCACCTTTTGTTCTCCTCCTTGTCTCTGTTGACATCTGTATGATACATGGCCCCACTGGTTAAATTTGTGACACTGCAGCACTGACCCAGTAATCGAGAAGCCTCAATTGTGGCAACAGTGGGGGATGTACACACTGGGAGGATGACAAGTACACACACAATAAAGTGGAATTTCCCTTAAGAGCACACAGAGATCACAGTCAATCTGGAGCTGGTTTCTCCCTCTTTCTCCAGATTCCCAATAAGACTCCCCACTGGCACAGCTATAGGGTTGAGATCTCAGCTAAGTGGCCAAACCAACACCTCCAGTAACCTCTCTGTCCAACCAGTGCTTTGTGTCCCTGCCCAAGTAGCTGACACACACACACACCTGGGAAAGGCTGGCACAGGTTTATTAGCTATGCCCTCTTCCACCTAGACTATAAGGTAGTTTTCACTGCTACCAGCTAGCTCCTTATCAGCTAGTTTCAGGCCCTTAGCAAAGGATGTTCAATCTTACTGTGTAATGTTACTATTAATCCAAATGGTAGTTTGACCAAGAGACAAGGCTATTATGAGTGGCATGCACAATGTCACAAATAGATATGCAAGTAATGTAAGAGCTTAAATGTGTCTTACAAATATCAGCCACAAAGATAGATTTAAATATATTTAATAATAAATAATAAAATAACAAGAAAAAACTCAGTAAATCATCACAGTAACTTTAGAGTTCAAAATCACAGGAAATATTTAAAACAACATTGCATGGCAGTCTCAAATAAATAAATAAAAAATAAACATCTAAACTAATTTTTACTATATTCCTGACTGATCTAAAAGAAATTACTGTACCTTAGTTAACTTACTTACAGCAAGGCAGGAGTGGTGAGCAGATGTTTCCAGATCAAAGGCAAAATACAAAATGCCCTCTCTCTTTCTCTCAGAGAGTTCTTAAATTAATATGAAATATTACTGCTGGGTTAGCTTGGATGACATCACTTTTTGTCACCCAACTTTAGTTCCCAAGCTAAACCTCCATTGTCAGAAAATATCAGCATTTTAGTATCCCCTGTGAAAAATACATATCTTTCAGATTTTTGCAACTGCTGGAAGACATAAAACAATAAAACACTTACAAAACAATGCAGAAGGCACCCTAGTTCTAGACATCCTGTCACCTTGCTGCATTGAAACTAACTTTTATAGCACAATCATAAAACAATTTAATTTCAACTATTTTCTTGAAGTTTTGCAAGTTAACCCTCTATTTTCTAGTTCCCACTGTTAAAACATATACATTTATACAATTACAATAGTTTATTTACATTTCTATTCTAAGCCAGCATGGCATGCTGTGGTTACATTTTAGCTCAGTACATAACATACACTTCTAACACAGTTGTAGCACAAGCATCTAACATGAATCATGTTGGCAATCACAAATGACACATAACCACTTACAAAATTCCAGACAGCTGGGCTGGCAGTATCTCCTTCTGTTGCACTTCTATATAAATCATATTAATATTCACAAATTACATATGATTTTTTTACAAAATTCCAGATAGCATGCCTGGCAATATTTCCTTTTGTGACAACAGTTAAAGCATTTAACCCTTGATCCTGGCCATGTACCTGAACTAGTGGCTTCCCCTGTTACTGATGGACTCTCTTGGGGTGGTTTAGACTGCCCACCACGGGTTTTCTTATATCAATGTGCAGCACTGGGTATTCCCTTTTTGTGCAGTGATGCCCTGCTTGCTAAGTAGAGATCCCCTTTCTTCACCAGCTCATCTGCAGACTTACATTCTTGGTCTACCAACTAAACTCTCATATTCTCAGGCAATGTGCTCAGGGCTTGCTCCCTCACCAAAAGGTCTACCAGCCCTTCAAAAGTGGTGACCTGACACCCACTCACCCAACTGTAAAAATAAGTGCTTAATTCAGCAATATAATCACACACACACTTTCATCTGCCTTGGGTCTATGCTCACGAAACTTTTTTCTGTAAGCTTCACATGTTAACATAAACATTTTTTGACTTTTTCATAGTTTAACCAATCAATATCAGACAATTTCAAAACAGCACTTACAGCTTTATCATAGATTAAGGAATCAGGAACTGTACCCAGAGCCCTTGGTTAACATTATCCTGTTTGCATACTCTTTCAAATATATGAATAAAACTATCACAATTGTCACCCTCTGTAAACTGTGGAAGAAATTTACTGACCTTTATTGCTTCTGGGGTTTGGTTATTCCCTTCCCATTACCTCCATGACCCTGGCAGAGAGTCAGCATCTCCTTCTCATTTTCTTCTCTACTGATTCTACTTTGACCTCCAAATGCTGCAGTCTTTCTGTTGATTCTAATTCCAAACGTTTGGTCTCCAGTTCAAGTCTCTTTAACTCCAGATGGATTTCTAAGTCCTCTGAGGAAATGTTGAACTGTCCTGTTCCTGAGGGCTGCAAATTCCCATCACCAGACTGCTTATGCTCCTAGATGCTGGTCTGAGCTGTGACTAAGGCTGAAATAATTTTTTCTTTAGTCAGGTTGGCATGCACCAGTCCTTTGGCTAAGTACACCTTGGTCAACTGGTTCTTTGTCAGCTTGCCATAATCCTCTGCTGACATCTTTGCCTGCTCTTCCTGACTAAGCTAAACTAACAAAAAAATAAATTAATAATATTGTTGTGATATGAAACTCTGAATGTCGACCTTGTGACTGCTGAGAGAATGCACACCTTTAGTGACAACTGCTTACAGGCTACATAAGTTCAATATCCACACCACTGCTCACCAATATGTGACATCCTCACTCTGGGCTAGTAATCAAGGAGCCTCAGTCTTTACCACTGACACTAGAGAGGGACGTTCACTTGGAATACAAATGGCTACACTCAATATTTCCAGATGCAGACCTCTCTGCATCTAGCCCGATTTCCTTTAAGAGCACACAGGGAACACACTCAGCCTAGGGTCTGGGTTTCCCTATCTGTATCCCTCTAGTTCCCCCAATAAGACTTCCTATATCACATCAATATTGTAGCAGCAGCAGTGGTCCTAGACCCAGTATCTGTACAGCTGCAGAGTTAAGTCCTCAGGTGAGTGTCTAAGCCAAGTCCTCCACCACTCTCTTTGTGAAACCAGTGCTTCACATCCCTACTCCAAGTAGCAGACACACACACACTGTGAGATTTAATTTTCACACACACACACACACACACACACACACACACACACACACACACACACACACACACACACCTGGGAAAAGCTGGCACAGATTTACCCGCTGTGCTCCCTCCAGCACACACTATAAGGTAGTTATCACTGTCACCAGGCACTACAAAGCCATCTACCTAAGGCTCCTGCAAGGGTACCCAATTATACTGAGTTAAAATAAAGTTTATACAAATGGTAATGCTGACCAAACAGTAAAGCTTCAGGATTGGACAGAGCTGTCACCAAATTCATACAAGTACTCTCAAAGATTAAAATTTTTCTCTAAAATGACCAGCCACAATGAAAAGTTTAAGTATATTTAATAATAAATTATAAAAGAACATGAAAATACAAAATATCTATTTACAGTAAACACCAGAGTTTCAGTCACAGGTAATTTTAAAAATAACACTGATGGCTTTGTGACCACTGAGTGGCGCACAGCTACAGTTATCCCACTCCACAAGGGGTATTCACCTTTGATCCTGGGAACTACTATCCCATCAGTCTGACAAGCCTGATCTGCAAGGGCATAGAACGCATTATTATGGAACTTATAAACAAAGACATTGGCAACCTTCAAACACTGGACCCCACCCAGTTTGGGTTTGTGAAGGGCCGATCTTGTCTCCTGAACCTGACTAACTCTGACTAACTTCTTCTAATCAGTCTCCAGAGCTGTGGACAAAGGTAAGGCAGTCCACACAGCCTATCTGGACCTTGCAAAGGCCTTCAATACCATCCCCCACTCTGGAATCATAGATAAACGTACTAAGCTGGGCATAAATCCCTATGTCACTTGATGGGTTGCCAACTAGCTTACTGACAGAACCCAAACTGTAAAAGTAGCCGACTCCAAATCCAGCTCTAGACAAGTGATAAGTGGAGTACCTCAAGGTTCAATCATGGGACCACTCTTGTTTGGCATCTACTTCTCTGAAGTACAGGCCAGCACTAAGGGACTGTGGCTAACAAAGTTCGCAGATGACTGCAAACTGGGAACCATTATTGAATCCCCAGATGTGGATATTCTACAAAAGGGCCTTACAGAAACAGATGCTTGGTGCCAGAGCCATGGGCTCAAGCTTAATGCCAAGAAATGTATAGTTATCCCCTTTTGGAAAAACCATGTACCCATGAATTACCACATAGGTGGCAGTACACTAAACACTGAAAGTGTGATGAGAGACTTAGGGAAAGAGGTGGACAGTGGTCTCACCTTCGATAACCACATCGCCACAACAGTCAGGAAATCCTTCTATGTGGCACACCTCATCACTAAGGGCTTTTCTTCCAGAAAAAAGGAGGCAATTGTCCCACCGTACTTATCCCTCATTAGACCCATTATAGAGTACAACACCCCATTTGGTATGTACCTCACAAGACATCTGCAACAGCTGGAAAGGCCACAGAAATACCTCACTAAAAGAATCACAGGCCTAAAGCAGATGCCCTATGCTGACCGTCTAAAAAAAACTCCAGCTATACTCTGTGGCATATCGTCTACTCAGAGGCAATCTCTGCTTAACATACAGGGCCATGTCAAACCCTGAGCTGTTGGACATGCTCCACTTAAAGAAATACCAATCCCTCAGAGCCACACACTCCAGGGATCTAAACCTTGTCATCACAATGAACAAAACATGCTGGAGGGATAGGTTCCTGACCCAGAGACTCCCCATACTCTGGAATAGACTGCCCATACATGTCAAGCAGAGCACCTCCTTGGCCCTCTTCAAAAGGAACATTGACGATTGGATGGGGGATAGAAAATTCACCCCAGGGATCATGTCAGTCGCCCTGCTAGGCAGGGTTCCAGGGATGTAAATATTGTGGGAAGAAATATCCAGGGAATTGTTATGGCTAGGCTTGTATAGGCCCTACGGCCGATAGCCTAGTACCAACCTATGAACCTATGAAAAGTTTCACACAGATACAGAAAAACAATATTTAGCTAATCTCACTATCTATTCCTGACTGACTAAAAGAAGTACTGTTCCCTAGTTAAGTTACTTACTACTGCAAGGCAAGATAATATGGGTGAGGGCTTTTCTACTCAGGTTTCCAAGAACAGACTGTCTCTGAGACTTCAGTCTCCTCTAATATTAAAACATTATTTCTGTACAGAATGACATCACATGCATCTGGTCATCTGACTTTGTTTCCCGCACTATCCCCCATCACTAGAAGTTGCCAGGGTTTAGCACCTATGTACTACAATACACACTAGAACTGTAGCTAAGTTTTATTAAAGCACCTGGAAGCCATAAAACAATAAAAATATTCCACTATTCCTACAGGAGCTACAGCCTATTCTCTAGCATAGAGATTGAGTCTCTGGCTCCATTCAAAATTGTGGGATAACATCTTTATGGCTTAACACATGAAGTAATTTAATTTCAGATATATTTTAAAGTTTGAGATTAACCTCTTCTCTTCCAGTCCTCTGTTAAAACATATACATTTAATTCAGGTACAATAATACATGTATATTTATTTTCCTACCAGCAGGGCGCACTGTTGATACATTTTAACACAAGCAAATCTCACAAATACATTTTCAGCGCAAGCATCTGTATAAATCTCTTTGATATACAAATGACATATAATTATTTACAAAATTCCAGCTAGCTGTGCTAGCATATGTTACATATCCACTGCCTCACTTCTCCTGGCATAGCTGGCAGTACATCCTATTGTCACACTAGGGTATATTAAACTCTCCTTGTCTTACGTGACGTAGCTCCAGTTTGTGAGGAAGCTTGTGGTAATTGCCTTGTCTAATTCCATACAAAGAGAGAACCAATGTTGCCTTGGTCAAAAGGAGATTACCACACTCATATACGAGAAGTCCTTCTGAAATCCCTGGATATCAGTGGAAAGGCATAAAGTAAAATTCCTAAGCATAGTAAAATGCATCTGTTTTCCAGACCTGTTTGTATGGATTCCTGGAGCAGAATGTTTTCAGTTCTACTTAAGGTGTTCCCCACAAATGAATCAGATCCCAGAAGACCCCCCCCATTCATTCGCCATTTGTGAGGCTCAGTCCTGGTCCTGTTCAGCTTGTCTCCCACTATGTTTTGTTGTGATGGAATGCAAAATGCACAGAGGGTTAAAGAGTGATGAAGAGCTACCTCCCAAGCCATTACAGCCAACCTGCACAGAGCTGCACACTGTTGCTTGTTAATTTACTATCTATGATGTTGTTTGTAATCATCTGAAGAGGTCCACAGATAATGATGACATTTTAAGGCATGAGTAACAGCTGACATCTCTTTTACACTGATGTGCTTTGGACCATCTGAGGAATTCCACATGTCTAGCACCTTCACCCTCATACAAACTATCCATGAAGAAAAATATGAGGTGTCTGTAGTTACATACTGGCTTCGAGGAACAATATAAAAGGAAAGACCTGGATTTGCTTATATCTGTACTCTTCACTAATGCAGTTCTTTTTTTACAAAGGCAATAATGGAATCTGAAATACCAGAAGATGCAAATGCTTGGTCCATGTCTTTTTAAGAAATGGCTGAATGACATTGATTTGAAAAGCAAAGTTTCCAGATAAAAAATCCTTCTCGTGTCAAAAAAAAAAAAAAAAAATTCTGCTGCAAGATATCTATAAGAAAGCCTGAAAAAAGATAATTCTGTGTAACATGGTCAAGGAGTTCTAAACATCTAACTGGAACCCAAGATTGGTCAGAAGAGACGAAACTCATTACAATGACGCCTGACATGTGGGAAATGATTCTGCAAAGATAAGTAAGTCATCTAAATAAGGAAATATGCCAACATCATTCAGTCTGCAATGAGCTATGGCTAAAGTCAGACATTTTTAAACACCCTTGCAGCTATAGAAGACCCAAAGGGTAATAGACAAAACCGATAATGTGACTCCGACATAAAAAAATCTGAGAAATTTCTTGATGCCTTTAGCTATGGGAATGTGTAATATGCATCTTTTAGATCTGATTTTACCAGAAAACTTCCTTGGGGAATGAGATGTAACAGATTCCGAAGAGTCAACAACTTGAATTCTGGAATCTTTGCAAGCAGATTTAGAAAGAAAATATCAAGAACTGGTCTCCAGGAAGACTCTTTCTTTGGTACCGGAAACATTCTGGAAAAGAAGCCTTTGCCCCTTTGATTTAATGGCACTGGATGTAAAACACCAAGGGTGAGGAAGTGCTGGAGGACCTGAGAAAAAACTGTTTAGTTCAGAGGCTGGGGAGGAACTCACCTAAAAGGAGGTATTTGTGTCTAGTGTCAACAGTACCTCTTTAGAACCACTTTTCAAACATGTGACAAACATCTGAAACAATCTGAAACCTCACTTACGCAAATCCCGAAAATCCAACACATACACAGCGAACCGCAAGAACACCGAACGTCCTTAAGCGCGAAATTCAAAATATCGAATTGCCATAGTTGGCCAACTCCACCGCCCGCTATGCACTGCCTACCCAAACAAAATAAATATGAATGTATTACTACATATGCATTTACCTTAACCCGCACCCTAACCCTAAGGTCAGTAACTATTGCACATTTATGTTAGGGAGCTATACCGCATAAGGGAATCTCCTACTGATGTTTTACCTCACTAAACATGGTATGGACAACTATGGAGATTTGCTATTTTGAATTTCACGCTTAAGTACGTTCGGTGTTCATGTGGTCCGCTGTTTATGTGTCGGCCTTTTGGGATTCACGTAAGTGAGGTTTTGACAGTCTAAAATAGACCCATTGCCAAAGGGGAATATACAGAGAGAGTTTCTGGGCCAGATTTTGAGAGATAGGGGAAAGAGAAGGTAAAGAATGTTGGTAGAGTACTAGACTGTCCCCTTTTTGTTTCTTGTTGTTCCCCTCCTGCCATCTCTTTTTAGTTCCCTGTTTGGCTTGAGAAGGTAGAGATTGTTTTCTTTCTTAGATGGAAAGGATGATTTGGGAGATATGTAAGGGAGGGTGATCTGAAAAATCTTAGAAACTTCGTGCACTAAGTTTCCTCTCTCATCAAATTGTTTGAGGAGCTGAGTAGAAGACGGACCAAACAAAACCTCCCACTCTAAAGCTGAATTTAAAATTTCAAACTTTACCTAATCAGAAAACTTTTGATTATGTACCCAGCTATATCACTTCAATATTGTAGCAGCAGCAGTGGTCCTAGACCCAGTATTGTATAATTATACACGTTCCTTAAGGCATGTTCTGATACTTGAAAAGTGTTAGAAATGATGGAATTCAGAGGGGCCATGGTTAGGATGTTGAGAGGCTAGCAGCAGATTTCTCCTGCTCTGCTGTTTCACTTACATTTTCTGACAGCAAATTACATTTCTAAGTTATTCTATTAGATTTTTCAACTAAATACTACTAATTCCAGTTGTTCTGAAGGATAATATCAACATTTTTTATATATCTTTATTTTCCAGTCAAACTACTATCTGGAAAAATCTCTATATTTAAAATTCATAATAATTCACACAAATGCAAGCTCTCATGATCCATTACTAAAGAAGAAATTTCAGGTTGTGCTTACTAATATTATGAACTCTCACTGAAAATTAACAAAAAAAAGACAATTTTATGGAACAATGCTCAAAACAAATAGAACAAATACAAGAATCTATAAACCATCAAAAAATACAAATATCCAGAATAGAATATGTCTTAAATAACATGGGAGGGAGATTATCAGAAGATGGAAACAACACTGAATTATTACTGAAGCAAAATACTCCACTCTTAAAACAAAACAGATGATCTAGAAAACAGGTCTTGTTGAAACAACATCTGTATCTTTGGTTTACCTGAAAAAATTGGAGGAAGAAGCATGACAAACTTTATAACATCCTGGATCCCTAAAATTCTTGATTTACCTGAAGCTATGTCCTATGACATTGAAAGAGCACATAGCTACTTGATTACTCCTTCTTCTAAAAATAATTCACCACAGAGATCTACTATTGTGAGATTGTTTTCATTACAGGACAAATAATTAATCCTTAAAACTGCCTGGCTAAAATCTCCCATCAAGGTGGAAGATAAAATAATAAAATTTGATAATGACTATTCTCTAGCAGTGATGTCCAATAGGAAATGCTTTCTACCTTTAATAAAAGAACTTAAGAAAAAGCAGATTAAAGTACATTTACTTTTTCCAGCCAGACTTAAAATATTCCTACCTGATGACACCAAAATCTTCAAAGAAATAGACAATGCTTTGTCAGTTTTAAAATAAAAAAAATAATAGATAGACTAGAAGATATGGACTGGAATGGCAATTCCTTCAAAAGACAAACTGAAAGAAATAAATGGAAAGTTAATGAAAAGTAAAATAAATTAAAAGAAAAATGACTATTTACTTAAGCTCTAATATCAGTCAGCTTAGTATCACTGTAAAATAATATCTTCATATGCGTTTCTTTTTTCTTCTTACTCTCACATACATACAACCAAAAAGGAAACCTGGGTAAATTTCACATTAAGGTAACTATGTTTTTTTTAACCTCTTTTTTCTTTTTCTTTCTTTATCTTCACATTTAAAATTAATAATTACATTACATCTCTATAACATTAATATACATATATTAAGAAATAAATAGTTAGCAGTTCAATTATTTTTATTATACCATTAACATTTTGCTCTGTTTTAATGTTAAACATGCATGCAGTTTTCCTATACATATATATGCATAATAAGTCTTATTATAATATATTTAAACAAAGAATCATAGATAAATTAGTTTATTAAAATGGGTCACAAATATACATTTTTTTTTTAATTTTAGCAGTCCCCTTTTATTATTTAATGATTACTTAGCTATAGTTCAACATAAATATAAAAATTCCTTTGAAAAAATATGGATATAAAAGTAGATGTCATTTATTAGTGCATATGTTTCTAGTTTCATTGTACAACATTGGCATGGGTTAACTTTGCACATCTTGATTTTCTGTTCTCTGACAGGGGGTAGAGATTGCTTACAGTAATTATTTTTAAATTATATTTTGTACATTTTTGTTGCGTGTAGATCTGATGGTTCTGCTCAGCATCTATGTGTTTGATTCATTAATTTATTGACTATTGGTGATAAATGTGGTGGATTGTTGTGACTTCAGAAAGTGTGGAATATAGACATGTTTGTATGTGTGCTGTGAGTGAGTGAAGACATTTTTTTTTAAATTTTAGAACAGACTAAATTTGACCGTTAAAAGCTTGAACACTTGTTCCAGCAGTGTTTGAGGCATCTTGACTTTTCTTGTGCTTTAGTTTTCCTGCCATAGTCACAGGATATCTCGCATAGCAAATTAGACTTTATATTTAACATTTGTGTTCAGTAACCATCAATGGATTAGTGCGGCACTTGTGTTTGATATAGTGGGTGAAAGGACAGCTGCACCAGCTAAAATTAAAAGTACAGTTTGTTGGTGAAATACTTTCTTAACTATAAAACTTCTGAGTTAGTTTATTTAAACAGTTCACTTTCAAGTAAAAAAAAGTGATCCATTTTTGATCTTCCTGTTTGTAAACAAGTTAACTGTGGGTGAAAACTGAATTGTCATCACTCCAGACACAGTTCTATCTGTTGCCTGGGCAGCTTGCTACCCATGGTTGAAGAGCTGGTGGTGCTGACTGATGCTAGAGGCAAAAGTTTTTTTTGTGTGGATTGGATTCAGGCATGCATTTGTTTATCTTTTTTTCCCCTCTGGCACGTATATACTCAGTTGTATTGTTTTTGCATTTGATGCTCCCTGCGGTTGAATTCTGTTGCCCATGCCGGGGGTGGCCATTATGCTTGGACAGGGTTTCTCCATCTCATCAGATTTTTTTATTTTTTTTGGAATGGGTGAGGATGGTTGGAACTGTGCAGTATGGAGGCCTGAAACTCTGGTTACAGGGTGGCATTTTTATTTGGGCCAGACATTGCTGTTGAGGAACTGGTACATTTGAAATGGATAGATTCAGATAGTTAACTTGTTGCTACACATAATGATACCTTCTTTACTAATTTGTATCTGAAGGTGAAAAAATATTCAAAGTTGTAAAAGACAGGCTTAAGTTTTCTGAAACAAGAAGCTGCAGTTCTGAACAGGGTTTTTACAAATTTGAATATATAAACACAGAGGAACAACGGTTAAAGCTTTGAAGGGTGTATTTTGTTAGGGTATTTTTCACTGAGTCAAATAATATATTATGTGGCTGTATTTTAGTGGGAATGGTGGTAAAAATCAGCAAAATATTAGGTAAACTTGATAAGTTTACTGTAGCTACAAGGTCCTTATATAGATCATAATACCCGTAATGGAGTAGATTCGTTGAAAATAAAAATAAAATAGTAAAAGTTAAAGAAAAAGAAGAAAGAGAAAAAAATCATCACAGTACAGTAGCTTCAGAAGAGAGACTGGACTGGTGGGATGAAGCAGAACAAAAATATGCTATGCTGGTGTTATTATATTGCAGAAGGTAACTTTTGAATAATTCTAGGAAAGATAACTGTCTTCAAAAATGCAATGAAGGTAGTTATCCTATTTTGTTCTTTGAATATTAGTTAAAAGCTTTGAGAGCATAGTTCTATGATGTAGGTGTAGGCTAACATTTTGGATAACCTCATTATGTGAGAAGCTTAGTGACAACCTCCTTCAATGACCATGACACAAAGTGGTGAATCACTAACAGGTTATAGGCATACACAGTGAGACTGCCTGTAATTTGAAGAAGGTTATTTATTGATGGCCAAAAAATTAGAATAGATGAAAACTTTTTCATAGAGGTACACAATAAAATATCAGTGGAGACTGGATAAAGCTGTGATTAGATTGCTGAATCTCATCTCTCATCACTTTACACACCAGGGAAAAATTATTTATCTGCAAGACAAAGTATTTTTATGTTGTCAATGTATGTCAGGACAAGAAAAAGTGTTAAGACTTTCTCTTCATAAGTGAATACTAGATTATTATTTTGCAGCTATTGCAGGCCTAGTCGGTAATTAGGGGATATGATCAGAGTCTGTGCTTTGTATCTGTGAGGTGAAGACTTTAACAATTGTGCCAACCTTCACCTCATTTATATTTATCTCAGCTGCTGTTGAACAAAGGTGTTTTAACCTTTTTGATGAACAAAGTTAAAGGTTTGAAAAGAAAAGTTATTGAAAAATACTCATTAAAGCCAATTCATTTATAAAAAAATTATTAAAATCTATATATTTAACAAAAATCTTAATCACATATCTTGTTACATATTTTATTGTGCTTTTTGGCAGGAAGGCACAGTAAGTAACTAAAAAATGCATATTTTATATTAAATTATGATAAATACACATCATAGAGGTGTCATTTTCAAGGAGATAGTGAATGGTTATATGTCACACAAAGTTAGAAATGTATGTTTACAAAATGGTTACTGAAATTTTTTTATTTGTGCTGTTTTTAACAAACAGAAAACAAAAAAACAGGAAGACACTTTCCTGATTACAGATTTTGAAATTTTTAACTGTGATCTTGTTTGATTATTCATGGGTACCACACAAATGTTATGTTATTCGTATTACTGTAGTAAGTTAATGAAATGCTTTGGTTGATTGATACAATTGAATTACAATAGTTCAATAAGTATGAATAACAGAGATGCAGAGTAACCTGCGGCAAAGGCAACAGAAGACCCAGTCACCACATAATAACAATAGCATTATATACAACACTAATATGACACTTATCTGTATCCTACATAGATCTGACTTTAGTCATTGATAAAAATAAGTAGTAGTAAATTAATAACAGATAGCATGACATAAGATGACAGTAAAAGGTTATACTAGCTAAAAATGGTATTTGAAGTTGAATGCATTATAAAACATGTCTTCAACCATTTAGAGAGAAATTCATTGTACAAAACAAGAAAAGTGATTACTATAAATTGGAAAAATTAATTGACTCCTACTTTGAAAGAATTTATAAATATTGCAACCATTTGTCAAACAGAACTTCTTACAATCAAGAAGAGAACAACCATAATTACCACTTCTTATAACTCCTGGATAACATTTAAAGAAATGATAAATAAATACTAATATGTCAGTAACATAGACTATTTCATGAATATTTAGATTTTTTTGACGTAGAGTACACACCTTTGTAAAAAGTTATTTTTGTTATGTTTTGATATTCTTTTCTCATTAGTTTGTTTAATTAATTTCTACATATATCTTAAATATAAAAGTCTGTTGATTAATTGTTAAAATTTAATAAAATATTTGAGAAAAAAGAAACAACTGATTTCAGATAGGCACTACCTTCGGGGGGAACAGTAGTCAATAATTATCTCTAACAGTCTGTCCACAAAAGAATAAACTACCACATACACATGATAGTTAAGAATTCTATATGCTAAAGTGGAAGAAGAAAATATTCTCTTACCAAATCTATCAAATACCTTTCCTTCTTCATCCACAGGGGAAGGACTGGAGTATACCAAGAGTCTGTTCTCAGCTGGTGAAGATGCTTACATGGCTGTATGGTCAGATCTGAGGTAGGAAAACAAATGTTTGTTAGTTTGAATACCCTTGTAAAGCCTATCTACATTGTGGTGAACTGAAAGTTGTGAATCAGGATTGTTACAGGTAGCATTAAATATATCATCCAAGGCTAACACTATTGGTGGTATGGGAGGGGAATGAGGCATATCTATTTGTAAATATCATAATATCTCTTTATTTCAGGGAGAACATACATTTGTTTCCATAAAGAATGTTTCATTCATCCTAGCTTTTGTCTGCAAATAGAAAAATTCTTCCAAAGGAGGTTTTGAGGCCCAAATGTCCTCTGAATCAGAAATCTGGGCTTGCAAATATGTGGGAGAAGAAGCCTTGTCCCTATTCTATGTCAGAAATCCAGTGAAATATCTTCCAGAGGAATATCTCTGCTAATATCTTTTTTTCGGGTAAGGATTTCTTAGCACAAGGATTAACAGCCTGTAAAAACTTCCTAGCTAAGGAAAGGCAATCATATTTTCTAACAGACTTCAGGTCTTCAAATGAATGATGTTTAACCTTTTATTTCTTTACAAGTATAACTGAAGACTGACATACAGAAGCTACTTCTGCCACATCAATAGGGCTCTTTCCCTGGGTACAACAAGAAGATCTCCCAGAGTGCCTACCTGACCAAAATTTAGCCTGGATGGGACACTTGGAACAACTGAAAAGGATAAGGCTGAACTCTGGCATTGTGATGACTGAAACAATTACAGCAGAAGAAGCCAGAGAGGTAAGTGAGGGCTCTGAGGAATGCTAATGGCCAATGCAAAGTCATCCGTCATTACCTGAGGCACTGACCGGGCCTGGGGAGTTGGTAAGGTGAGCTGTTTTTTCTTTCCAGGTGCAGGGAGACATGGACTAGCTGATGTGGGATAAGTTGTGCTGTGACTGAGGAGGATGCCTTCACTGCAGTAAAATTCACTGGAATGTGTTGGTTGGAGGGCAAGTTGCCAAACTGTGTTCTCAAGTAGAATGGTTACACTTACATTTACATACAGAGTCCACCAAACACACTAATGCATAAACACATGTCAGAAAATCCCTGTTGCAATACTCAGTCTAACAGAAAGGAACAGCAGGCAGGTTGTCACACAATGAACACAAGAACTAATACACCCCTTAGTATTCCTTCCGTACAAAACACTTCCTAACACCAAACTTTCAAATAAAATACATAAAGTTTACAAAAGCAGTACATTTTCTCACAAAAATAGCCCCTAAAGTAGCTTAAAGCTAAGAAGAGTGGTCCCTGTCAGGAAACTTCAGATATTTGAAAGACACCAGGGTCTCTTAAAGGGGAAATACTGCTAAACAGCCCCAATAAAAAAAAAATAGCAATGTATCTCTTACATGTTTCTACTACTCCTTTCTTACGTCCAAAAAAGTAAAATAGTTACACTTTTTGTGGCTTCTTTTCCAGCAACAAGCAGGAATGCTGCACACAGAATTTCTTCAGAATTTCAGTTAATCTATTTATGGTGAGGAATCAAACAAATTTCTAGAGCCAAAGTTTCCAAATTAAGCCATATACCCTTGCAAAAAATATTGCTGGTGGTTACTGCTTCCAGATGTGACATATTTCATATGACAAAAATGTTACAGAATTCAAATTGTTGCACCAAGTAAAATGCTCTCACTTTACTGATTTGTTCTGAATTAACTCAACAATCAAGTAAGCCAATGAGTCACACAGGCTTCTTTCCATCGGTGACTAAGACCACATACCATTTTTTTCCTGAAAAAGTCTGTGTTAATCAGCTCTCTACCCAGATTTACAAATACTAAGAAATAAATAAATCAGGAGAATGGATAATTGGTGAATGTGAATAGAGCTGTATCATCCCTAAAAATAAGTAACGGTTAAATTTAGAATACAAATGAAAAAAAAATGATAGCAAGATCTATGTTACCTCTGTGCCACAGAATGTGGTACAGTTTGTGTAAGAAGACATACCTTTTATCTTAAGGTTTTTAAGTAAATATTAATTCAGTAATGTACAATGCTATCCTGTAGCTTAGCATCTGTTGAAAAGATGTGTTGTGATGTTACCTCTATAGATAATGGGTTTTTGTGTAGCTTACTTGACAAGGAAAACAAGCATATATTTGACACAGACACAGACACACACACACACACACACACACACACACACACACACACACACACACACAGTGGAAAATCTCCTTCCTAACTGTTCATATTATTTTTCACATTTGCGGTACTTCTTAAAAAGACCACAAGTAAAAAATTCCAGCAGTAGCAACTATTTTTACTTATAGTGTCTGAAGTCACATGCTATTTGGCTTTTTTTTTCACATCAGTCAAATAAATGAGATGCTGACATGATCTCTGGAATAATGAAGGATGGCAGCTTCATGCAAAGGGTGATATATCAGGCAATGCTGTTGAGTGCTAGAATCTAAATAAATACTTCGAAACGAAACAGAGTTGGGTACACAGTTGTGCTCATCCTTGCAACATTGTTTCCTCTTCATTATTTAATGACATACACAAATCCATTTTATATATATATATATATATATATATATATGTATATGTATATATATATATATATGTATATATATATATATATATATATATATATATATATATATATATATATATATTTTTTTTTAACCATCAAAATGCTGAAAATAAAAACAATTTTCCATCACAATATCGACAAATTTATTTTTTATTATATTTAACATTTGTTAACCTGGGAAAGTCCGACTTGGAACAAAGCCAATTTTCAGTGGAGGCCCAGAGAGAAATGCTCCAGATGCATGTCTTTGTAACATGGTAACAACTATTTTTACTTACAGTGTCAAATAATGATGATTTCAAAATTGCTAACAAGTTACATACCCGAATGCCTTGTTTTCGCTGTCCAACTATTCATTTTGCTCGACAAACCCGAACGGGTATTTTGAAGCATTCACATGGTCTTTCATTGTTTACTAGACTTCCTGGTTCTGCTAACTTTCTTAAAGGTAAAGTACAAAATCAATTTATAGCACTAGTATTTCTCCTGAAGCTGCTGTACAATTTGTACATCTGCAGCACAAGTTTTTACAGTTTTGCACTGGGGCAAGCCCTCCTGCACCCCCCACACCCCCTGCAAATTATAGATTCCAACTCCGAGATCACACTACAGTGAGGAAGGGGGTAAGTTCCCTGATCCCTACTGTAGTGCAATGTGTCATCAAAATGACGAATGCACATTAGTGAATGCACACTACCATTCGCTAATGTGCACTCGAACATATGCAAAAAGACATTACGGAAACTGGAAAAGACACATTTATCCATTCCAGTTTCATGTAAGTGTCTTTCCACATTTTGATGGTAAACCACACACACACATACACACACACACACACACACACACACACACACACACATATATATATATATATATATATATATACACACACACACACACATGTATAAAACTACATACAAACATATATCTATGTTGTTACATGTTATTTGATCTAAAGCCCATTTGATCAAAAAAAAGAAAAGGTGACACATTTTATATAAATCACAAATGCCTGAATCACATCTGATTGAAAAATGTGCATCCATCCATCCATTCACAACCTATTTTCCTGTTTTTGCAAACAGGATGGGGTGTCACTGCAACAGTGACAATCATCTACAGCCAAGGTTCACACCGGCCGGTGGCTAGCCCTACCATGACCGTTCTTCCATAGCACACACTTGCATGCACACTCACACCTATGGCCAGTTTAGAGTGTCCAATCCATCTAATCAAAGTCTTTAGACTGCAGGAGGAAACCGAAGCACTCAGAGGAAACCCACACGGACACAGGAAAGAAATACAAACTTCACACAGAAGGCACCCCAGCCAAGAATTTAACCTCTTGCCATGAGGAGACAACACTATCCACTGAGTTGCCCTGAAAGATATGTATGTCTGTATAAAATGACTGGGTGTGGTTTTGGGGCGTAGGGATTACAATGTAAATTAGTGTTGATTAGTATTAGTTCCTTGCTAATGCACACTGTTATGTTGTACCTCCTTGTCTAGAAGTTTGCGTATGTGCATCAGCAGTGATTTTGTGTGTCTTTTCTCTGTGGATGTTTAACTGCAGAGTTAGTATATTTATGATGGGGGGATGTGGGGTGCTTGTTCTCTAAAGATATATTTAGTGTGTGTGACATTTTCAAT
Source organism: Protopterus annectens (assembly GCF_019279795.1). Classification (NCBI taxonomy): domain Eukaryota; kingdom Metazoa; phylum Chordata; order Ceratodontiformes; family Protopteridae; genus Protopterus; species Protopterus annectens. The sequence continues at coordinate 750,469,388 of NC_056730.1, read as the reverse complement.
GAAATGCTTTTTGACATTTTATGGTTTTGATATAATGTATTTTAGATCAAGTGTGCCACTGTTTTTTTATTCACTGAAATGTGCTTCAGTTCAAATGAAACATAATAATTTATCTATATCTATCTATATGTATGTGTGAGATTTGGAGCTCAAGTGGTACTTTGTCAAGGTCCAGCTCATTAATCACATTTCATCGAGTCCCAAGCTACTGCATTCATGTAGTGGGGAGAACATGGTTTCCCACACCTGCAGGATCAGCATCAGTACTGGACTGCTAGATTTGCTAAACTCAAAAAAGATAAATATAAATATGTTATAAAGTTATCATAACATTAAAAATTTCAGACTTATTAAACATTTCAAACTACAGAAACAAATAATGAAAAAACGTTAACTTAAACATATATTCAGTGCGATCCTTGTGCTTGTTTTGAGTCGCATAGTTTTTTTTCAAATCAGGTTCAACTGATGTAAAGTGTAATCGCAAATCTGGAACTGCATTGAGCTTATTATGATATTTGTTTTTAATAAAGATATAAGAATAGAAAGCTCCCTCTGTCAGTTCCAAACCTGCAAATCTCAAAAGAAACGTGAAGGCTTTGCAAGAAAGCCTCTTGTATTCTCTACTGATGTTTGCCCAAAAGTTAATAAGAAATTGCCCTTTGAATTCAGGTTTTAAAGTCGTATCAGTTGAAAGATCAATCAGCTTCTCTTTCTCCTTGACTGATAATTTAGCTGCCCAGACGTATTGTACTTCAAAAGGATTTGAAATCCAATAGTTTTCTTCTTTGGGTTTGCAGCATTTCAAATATCTCAGGTTGGCCATTTTCAAGACATGACCTCTAAAAATCTATTTTTTTAATCATTGATTAAATTTTGTCAGAAACACTGAAGATTGTTACTGAGCTATTCATGAAGTGTCAAATTTAATTTGTTTATATTTTGGAAAATATCTGATAAATATGCAAGTGCCTGAAGCCAATTACAATCATGTAACTTGGAAGCAAGGAGGAAAGGATGGTCTTCAAAAACACCTGAATTTCATGTCTAAGTTCAAACAACCGGGTAAGTATTTTACCACTAGAAAGACACCTTATTTCTGTATGAAGGAGCACAGTAAAATGATGACTCATCATCTCTTCACACAGAGCTTTGAAAATTCTTGAATTTGTGGACTTTGACTTTATAAAATTCACCACTTTCACAGCCTCATCCAAAATGAGTTTTAATTCACCAGGGAGGGCCTTACATGCCAGACTTTGTCTGTGGATGCAGCAGTGGCTCCAACTTATATTGGCAGCTAGTAACACCGATCCAAACTCACTGAAGAAGACGGTCTCGATGGTTAAAAAAGTTAAATCCTTTAACAGAAAATAGTATTAAGCGCTTTCGTCTTGACAATCCAGGGACTTCATTAGAATACAACGTCATACTCACAAAACATTAGTTAAATACACTGTCTCATCACCATGAATTATATCTATCAACAAATTAACACAATTAAGTAATTAAGAAAATTAAAAATATCTATTAAGTGCATATGCATTAACCCTGTGCCAGCCATATAAAATACCATACCATAAAATGACACTTTATTAATTTCCATTCTTAATCCATTATAAAATAAATAAAAAAATGAACAACTTAATTATATAAAAATAAGCAGTATATATAAGTATAAGTGGGTATAAATAAGTAGTGGGTATAAAAACCTTTGAATCCTACTGTAGAATTGTACCTAAAATTTATAAGCCCAATTGTTTAGTACTTGCAAAATAGATATAAAGTCATTGCCAAAGTAATTCTTTATTATTTAATGCATTCTTCCAATCTCCACTCAGAGGATCCAAACTTATCTGATCAATAATCCCAAAGGTGAATTTAGTAAAGATTTACAAAAAGAAGAATGCTTAAAATGAGCATTCATTTGCTTGCCATTTTTCATATCATATATATGTTCATAAATCCTTGTCTTAAGTGCATGTTCCGTCACATTTGATCAAATACACTGTTTTACATGTACTACAATTACTCCTTAAAAAATAACTTTAGTTCTCATAGCATTCTCTAGAATAATTACAGATTCCTTTATTATGTATGAACACTATCTACAATTGCCACAGGCTACAGTGCCTTGATTCACCTTGTAATAGGTTTATTCTCAAGTAGTCTCTTTAGATTAGCTGCAGTTTTTGTAATAAATGACGGTTCGGGTCCTACCATTTTAAAAATGTCAGAGTCTATTTTAAAAAATGCCATTTTTTTCTAATAACTTCCTTAATCTCCTTGGAATACTGATTATATCGTATAACACATGCCTTCTCACATTTAGGTTCATAGGTAGGTACTAGGCTATCTGCCCAAAGGCATTTATAAGCCTAGCCGGAATGTGTTGGCTTTCGCCACCCCCTTAGATTAGTTCCTTGTGCCTTTGTCCAGCAGAGCCAATGAAGTGATCCCTGGGGTAAACTTTCTGTTTCCCATCCACTCGTCAAGGTTTCTCTTGAAGAGGGTTAGCGAGCAGCTCTGCCTAATGTAGATTGGAATATTGTCCCAGAGCATGGGAAGTCTCTGGGACAGGAATCTATCCCTCCAGCACATCCTATTTATTGTTGTGGTGAGGTTTAGATCCCTTGAGCGTGTGGCTCGAGGGGATATGGTTTTCTTTAGGTGGAGCATGTCCATCAATTCTGGATTGGACATGGCCTTGTATGTCAGGCAGAGATCACCTGTGAATAGGCAGTATGCAACCGAGTACAGCTGGAGTTTCTTCAGTCGAGCTACATAGGGCATCTGCTTGAGGCCAGTGATCCTCTTGGTGAGGTACTTCTGTGGAATTTCCAGTTGTTGCAGGTGTCTTGTAAGGTACATCCCAAATGGGGCATTGTATTCTATGATGGGTCTGATGAGTGATGCGTAGAGGGGCCCAATTACCTCTTTCGATCTGGATGCAAACCCTTTTGTGATTAGGTGGGCCACATAGAAGGATTTTCTAACCACTTTGGCAATGTGATTATCAAAGGTGAGGTTACTATCTACTTGGGTCCCCAGATCCCTTACTACGTCTTCGGTATTTAGGGGGCTACCACCTATGTGATAGTTTATGGGTACTTTGTTTTTTTCAAAGGGCATGAATATGCACTTTTTGGCATTTAGCTTAAGACCATGGTTTTGACACCAGGTATCTGTCTCAGTGAGACCCTTTTGGAGGATGTCTGTGTCAGCCGGAGAGTCAATTATAGCCCCTAGTTTGCAGTCATCTGCGAACTTGTTCAGCCATAGTCCTCCTGTGCTTGCCTGTACCTCTGAGAAGTATATGCCGAACAGGAGGGGTCCTAGGACTGAGCCCTGGGGAATGCCACTTGTAACCGGTTTAGCTCCCGCAACTCTTACCATGTGGGTTCTGTCCATGAGCCAGTTGGCAACCCATCTCGTGACATAGGGGTTTATGTTCAGGCTGGTGAGCTTGTCTATAATACCTGAGTGGGGAATGGTGTTGAAGGCCTTTGCGAGGTCTAGGTAGGATGTGTGGACCACCTTTCCCTCGTCTACAGCCTTGGTAACTGTCGCAAAGAAGTCCACCAGGTTTAGGAGGCATGATTTGCCCTTAACAAAGCCGAACTGGGTAGGGTCCAGTGTTTGGAGGTTCCCAATGTCTCTGTTAATGAGATCCATGATGATGCGCTCCATAGCTTTGCAGACCAAGCTTGTCAGGTTTATAGGGTGATAGTTCCCGGGGTCCATTGTGGCTCCACCTTTGTAGAGCGGAATAACCTTTGCTGTGTACCACTCTGTGAGCACATAGCATGTGGAGAGGCTGAGTTTAAACAGTGTGTTTAGGTGAGGGGTTAGTTCATCTTTGAGCTCATTTAGGATGCAGCCTGGGGCACCGTTCAGTCCCATTGATGCTGTGCTTTTGGCTTTGAAGAGGGCTGTTTTAACCTGAGTGTCTGTGATTTCAGGGGAACTACATTCTTCTGGTATAGTTATGGGCCCTTTTGGGGGTGGGGGGGTGAAGTTTGCACTGAACCTGTCTGCCAGGATGTTGTCTATATCGATTGGTTCAGTGTATTTTGTGCCATTCTGCACTAACTCCGAGCAGATTTGACAATTGCCACTTAGATTCTTGACATAGCTAAAGAATGCCTTGTGGTTATCTTTGGATGGCAATTTTTCTTTCGAAGCTAGCCTTGGATGATTTTATGAGGGAATGTAGTTTCTTGCTGATTCTGATCGGTGATGTCTTCCCTTCTTGGGATTTTACTCTTTTCTGTACTAGTTTCCTCCTTCTCTTACATACCTTGTTTATGGCAGGGATCCACCAGACTGGTTTCCTTTTCTTGGAGGAGTGAGTCTTGTTTTTGTTTGGGATAGCATGATCCATGCATTCCTGTCGGTGCCCGTAGAGTGCATTAGTAAAGGATTTTGCAGCTTGGACAGCGTTATCCTTTAGCATGGGGGCTTTGAAACTTTCCACCTTGGTCTTAAGTACCGTGAAGTTTGCTTTTGAAAATTTTTTTACGGTGGTTTCTTTGACCGGGGGTGGTGGTGGTATGTGGATATTCAGAGTGATTAGTTTAGGGTCAGATCTAACCATCGAGGGGTTGACGTCCGGTGTGGAACACCGGTCGCCCATGCTGGTGATGACCAGGCCCGATATGTTGTCACCTCTGGTGGGGGTGCTGACCAGTTGATCCAGGGCGTTTGAGTTTATAAATTCTAGGAAATGTTGGGCAAGGGAGTTTGTACTTGAGTAGTTCTCCCAGAATTTCTCAATAAAGCTCTTAAAGACGTCCAAACCTGTACCCAAAATTGGTTTATATTTAATATTCCAATCATAATAAACCTCACCAATGATGTTATCCACTATTTTTTTAGGGTAACCCCTAGCATAAAACATGTTAGCAAGCATAGTCAATTCAACCAAAACATCCTCACTTTGAGAGGTCACCCTTGCTATACATATAGCCTTGCCCCTTTATCAAACTTCTCTTCTGTGCTATAGGGTGACTACTGACATAATACAAATACGAATTACAAAAGGTGCTCTTACGATAAATGTTAGACCTAAAACCATCCACACCATGAGAAATCAATGTGTTTAGAAAGTTGTTTATATGTGAATTTAGAGCAATGTACCACTACACCATTTGAGGTATATATTTAAAATATTCTGTGGTGTTACTGATGTAATTTACAAACTTGTCAATTTCCTCTCGGTTACCCTTCCACAATATAAAAATGCCATCCAGATAAAGTAGATGAAGGTGTAAGTTGTTTGTAAATCCACTGTGAAAAACATATTTTTGTTCACACTCCAACAGCACAAGATTAGCATATACAGGGGCACATGTTGCACCCATAGCAACACCCTTTGTCTGCTGAAAATATTCTCCAAAGAAAACAAAATTGTTTTCTAAAATAATGAGTGAGGGAAGAATGGGAAAACAACATGTCCTCAAAAAAGTCTAAGCCCACATCTTTGGATATAACTGAAAAAAGACATCCACTGTCACAAAAAGTAACTCATTAGACCACATATCCCTGTTAAGGTGCCTTAAAAATTCCCAAGAATCTTTAATAAAATGAGATGTTTCATCAATCACATGTTTCACCCATTGGTCCACCAAAATAGCCAAAGGGTGGGTCTTAGACCCACTAGCTGAAACTATGGGTCTAAACGGGGGATTAGCAACATCTTTGCAGATCTTGGGAATCTTGGGAATCCCAAAATGGAGGGAACTACTGGATTTTTATTCACCAGGAGCTCATAAATATCCAGAGAACTATACTGATTTAACACATATTCTTCCAAGTAGGAATCTATTCTATTATATACAATGTTAATCTAGTTCTTAGATTTTTATCAAATAAAATATTTTGCACTGCATTAGACTAGTCTTCCACATTAAAGATAACCACACCCCCACCCTATTATATTGGGAGCTACCTTCATGACAAGACAGCAAAGACTAGAGTAATTACCATACATAGACTTGTCACCATTGGTACATAATCCACAACAATTAGACCAATTAATTTCCTTTTCTTTGAAATAATAAACAATAACATTAAATATATCCTCACCTCTTGTGCGTTCTGACAGAGCACGGCAAAGCAAAAGGTTTTCTTCAACTTCATTATCTTTCAAACACCTTGCAATAATAAGCAAAATAGCAACATCAGCAACATCTGTGCTTTCATCAACTTGAATAGGGAAAATTTTACTACTTTAAATTCTACCTATTACTATCATCTCAACATCATCAGACATATCTTCATTTCTTCAAAATATTGTATTGTTTGCAAGAGGGATAGTGTTCATTTTCCACACGTTCTTCAACAAGCATACTGAATGGCATATTTTATACAGGGAGATATTAGATTCTCAGCTATAGTATAATTTTTACCACATTTAGCGATATAGTAACTAATACGGTAACTAGCTTCAACTGCTTTTTTGTAATCTTTGTTAGCCGACAGGATGTACAATGTCAAATTCAATCTTTTTTTATTTTTCACTAAGCGTTTGAAAAAACTAGATTTCTTATTTTTATAATTAGCATGTTTTGTTTCCAAATATCATAAAAGTAGGGAGGGTTTCATCTCCCGCATACGAAAATCCATATTTCATGTATTCATTACAGCATTTTCTCTTTTTCCCTCTTTGAGAAACTAAAACAATGAGTAAAAAGGTTGCACAGGAAAACCAATTGGTTAAAAAACACACAAAAAAAAAATCTAGCAAATTACCCTTTAAGGATATCAGGTGTTTCAGCTAAATGGCAATTTGGATGTCCCAAGACTTTTTCTTTTACTTTTATTTTAAGTCTATTTATGGACAATTTCAGGACAATAAAGCCAAACCCCTCTAGCTGTGGACATGCATGTTTCTGCCTTCTTATGGCATCATCAGCACAACATAATTTGCATATATCCCATGTTGTCTCTGATACAAGAGAAGGTATCACACAGTGGAAAGTCTAGCTTTGCTAGATTTTTCTTTTTGTGTTTTTTAACCAAATGGTTTTGCTGTGTGACCTTTTTTACTCATTGTTTTAGTTTGTTAGTTGGGATATTTTGTAGATACCCTATTGTTTATGGATATCAGTTGGGTACAACAACCCTGTGTTTCCAAAAGTCAAACATTTCTCTTATGCTGTGCTGATGATGGCATAAGAAGGCAGAAACATGCATGTCCACAGCTAGAGGGGTTTAGCGTTATTGGCCTGAAATTCTCCATAAACAGACGTAAAATAAAAAAGTCTTGGACATTTAGAATTGTCATTTAGCTGAAACACCTGATATCCTTAAAGGGTAATTTGCATATATCCCATGTTGCCTCTTATACAGGAGGTTTAAGGTATTTGCATATATCCCATGTTGCCTCTTATACAGGAGGTTTAAGGTATCACACAGTAGGAAGTCTAACTTTGCTAAATTTTTCTTTTTGTGTTTTTTAACCAACTGGTTTTCCTGTGTAACCTTTTTTACTCATTGTTTTAGTTTGTTAGTTGGGATATTTTGTAGACACCCTATTATTTATGGAAATCAGTTGGGTACAACAGCTCTGTGTTTCCAAAAGTTAAACATTCTTCTTACACTGTGCTGATGATGCCATACAAAGGCAGAAATATGCATGTCCACAGCTAGAGGTGCTTGGCTTTATTGGCCTGAAATTGTCCATAAACAGACTTAAAAGTAAAAGAAAAAGTCTTGGACATTCAGAAGTGCCATTTAGCTGAAACATCTGATATCCTTAAATGGTAATTTGCATATATCCCAAGTTGCCTCTAATACAAGAGGTTTAAGGTATGACAGTGGAAAGTATATCTTTGCTAGATTTTTCTTTTTGTGTTTCTTAGCTTTTTATGAAGCCAAGGACTGTTCCTGGTTAGCGTTTTGCACCAAAATGTTAGACGTGTCTCGAGAAGTACTTGGTAACTGATCACTTTCCATATCATGCTTCAGCTCTTTAGTTTTGCCAGGTTTCAGCCACTTATCCATATCTAATAATAAAAGAATTAAGAAATGAATTTAAATATTAAATTTAAATAAAGATAACAATTACCGTACTTTTAGAAGATTAGGAAAAACTCACTTGTACACTGTTCAATAGGGTCAGCAACAGCCAATGCACAGAATAATGCTCTTGAGGCCAATGAGGTTGTAAAGTAGGCTTGGTTCAGCGAGTCATTTGCAAGTGACAGTGGAGCTCTGGGGTAGGTCTACCCATAACAAATCACTCTCCCTTTGCTCTTTACTTGTATCTTATTTCCTTTTTTTTGTTGTGTATAAAAATATAGTCTTATTAATGCAGAAGTATAAAATTATTAATGTAAAAGTGTAAAAGAGTAAATATGTCAATGTACGAGTTCTTTGAAGGGAAAGTATCCTTGGGTAAAGGAAAAGATTGTACCAGCAGAAATTTTTTGAGGTTCGCGACAGTTCCGCTTAAAAGGATTTTCCTAAAATGCCAGTGTAGAGCAGCTATGAAAATGTCAGTTTGCTGCTCATTGTGCTGCACATGACAAACACACCCAAATCTAATCTGTCAATGTGACTTCCAAGTTTAGAGAGGCAAGAAACCTAAAATGGACATTAAACTAAAATGATTTATTCATTCATTCATGGTGGAACACTCCACTGAATAGTCAAATAGTTAAAAATGGCAAAGAAAGAAAATGCAGGATTTTTTTTGTATTAAAAATACCTTTTTCCTCCAATATTATTTTTTTCGCATACCTCGGGTTGGGAATCACTGGATTAGAACATGGAAAGCTAAGAGTGCTAAAATATGGACCTTGATGGTAGAAAAATATGAAACTCAAATTTAAAAGACGCCTAAAAAATGGAAGAGCACATAAGGTTACTGACTTGGAGAGGAAATGGCTATCACAGCACCCAAAAGTGAAACCCTTTCCACCTAACTGTATAATTGACCCTAGTAGAAGGCTTCATTACAGCCTCCAGAACCTCAAAAATCTCATCTGTGAAGTTTGCTAGGTAGATCAATACTACCATAAGGAACTGGCCCTCATACATAGATGATTATCTTTTCACATTGCTAGAGTACCCACTGCTATAATTTTAATCCTCTGGGCAGGCCACAATTAAAATGGTTTGAAACTAGGCTTGTCTAGGACAGCAAGCCATAACATAAATGTATTTTGTTCTATGTGAACAGAACTTCTCTAGACGATAAGTCAGCAACAAGAATGGTCAGAAGTCATATAGAATTCTTCACTTTTAGTTTACAGAGAAGACAACCACCAAGCAAAGCCCCCTCTATCACTGCTTCCTGGAAAGAGCAGAACCTGGGTAGCATGGCATTTTCCTAAAATGCAAAAAAACTAACATCAGGCTTTCCAACTTATGACCTATATACTCTCTGAAATTTAGAGAATCTCCAGAAGGAGGCTTAAGCTGTGACTAAGTGTGTCCATTAGGACAATAAACTTCTAAGGAATGTTGCCCTTCACCAGAAAAATGTGGAGGTTGATGGTCTATTCCAAGAGATGAACTGTCTCCCTGCAGAAGAACCAGGAATGAGTCCTGCCCTACTTGATCATTTATCAAACTACTTCCTGGACATCTGATTTCACAAACAGAGGTATGGGTATTAACACTGCTCCAAATACCCAAAGGGCGAGGAAAATTACTTTTCAGTTCTAGAAGACAGTTGTAAAGAAGACTTAGCCCCACTCACAGACATACAGAAGTCTCTGTCAAACTCAGCTATGTAAACTTACACAACCAGGAAGAAACCAATGTTAGGGACACACCACTAAAGAAAGGGAAGCCACATCTCAAGGCTATTAGACAGCACCACCAGGAATGGTAGCAGCAGTCCAACACAGTTTCAAGGCAGAATGATGGCTCTACAGCCAAAAGAAGCACCCAGTCCACTGCATTATTTGTGAGTGCGTGTGTGTGTGTGTGTGTGTGTGTGTGTGTGTGTGTCTGTCTGTGACTGAGTTTATGCAAAAATAAGTCACTACTGCTACCACCAACAGACTTAGCAAGCACAACAAAAGAGTGAGCCTAGGCTCTCTTCTGGAACTGCTTCCAGGGCCTAATCTTCCTAGGTTTCTCTGCCTTCTTCAGTCAGAAAAGGGCATAGAAATAGACCATGCCCAGCAACAACACATGAAGCAGATGCAATGCACCAGAAACAGAGACATCTTCCCCAGCCGATGGTAACTGCTATGGCCTTCAAGCTTCATTGCCAGAGCCAACATCAGTACTCCTGGAAGGAGTTCACCAGCAACCATATGTCCACCTAGGGGCAAACTAAGAGACGTGAATACTGTAGAATTAATATTAACATGACACGCACAATACCTTGCACAATACTATGGGGGTAGAGAAAAGGCAAAAACAGCAACATTTTGTACTGAAAGAGAAGCTGATTTAAGATAAATAACAAACATCTTTTGTAAGGATCCCACAATTCTAATGTGAAAGTAGGCATCCAGCATGTATACAAACATGATCCAAAATCTCTTACAGAAGCAGAAGCATCAGAACTTGCACTGTTAACATGCAACCCTTCATATAACTGATGTGGAGGCTGAACTCATTTAAATCTAGAATCAGCCTGGCCTTCATCTCCTTAGAATCTTTATGGCTCAAGTAAAAGAGTGCTTTTGGAACACCCCTGCAAAAGAAGACCAAAATGAAGCACCCAAGTGTTTTCAAAAAATTCTCAAAACTGTATAAGTAAAAATTCAAATGATGATATAATAGTTCAAATTTAAGCCAGTTCTGGAAGGCACTGTCTCATTTTCCAGTGCTTTTATCAAAACATTCTTTATGAGAGGACCTCCATCTGCTGCAAAGGTTTGTTACAAAACAATAAAATAAAATTAAATTCATAACATCAAAATTAAAAAGCATCATCAACCCTAATTCAAAATCAGAGGAAGTCCAGTTTGTTTTCTGCTCTTGAAATAACAGGCATAAGCATTCTGTGACATTACACAAGTTTTACCACTAATCAATTTACTCCTTATGTATTACTATTAGGAGGGTACATCTAAAAGTGAACTCCAAGATCTAAGATTTTCCATGATCAAAAGTAAGATTTTGTTCCTTAATTTCAGATTTCCCATTCAATTTACATTTATACAGCATGTGATGATCACCCAAAATATTTAACCAAGGGGCCTAGTGAGCATGAAGATGAAGTAATGGATGTTTTTTTTTCCCCTTATCAGCTGATTTATTAGGAGACAATCCTTTATGGGTAAGTGATTGAGTTAATGGTCCCCATCTATCAGAGCCATTCATCCTGTTAGATTTACTGCAGGGGATTCAAGCTAATCTTTGACTTGCCTATCAGGATCCTCGTTATTAGATATGACAGATGAAATTCTTGATGTCTTAGTTTATACACAAGACATTTCCTGTTAGGTCTCAAATACCTTTTTACTGCCCCCCATGTTTAAATGTCCCCTCCGTCCACCCCTGGCTTTTGGAGTTTTGTATAAGGTGGGCAAGTATATACTTGTATACTACTTAATGCAGGTGTTGTATCTTCAATGTTATTTCTTGATTTACAAGAAGTGTCTTAGCTAGCGTCTGGCAGCACACTGGTGGGTTCAGGGGCTAGGGTACTTCTGAGGTCAGCATGTATTATGGCATGTGCTGGCAATGGCCACTCATGCCTCCCAGAACGGGAGCTTGTGAGAAGAAAGTGGCAAACAGTGACTGGTGGGGATGATGTACCCAAATGCTGACCTATCAAAGAGGGTTCCTGATGATGAATTACGACATCCTGAAAAGGATGAAGCATCTCTTGCTGAAAAGCTGTTCTTGCCAGTGATCAAACTTTGTTGTTTAACACCCTTAAGGCTACAAAGGTTTCACTGTCAATCTTAAAGTGCATAAGAATATAATAGTACCAAGTACTATTACAAAGAGAACAAAGAAATATTCTGCCTGTAAAAAGCAAAGATGTTACTTCATCACCTTATAGAGAAGGATTTCATATTGGATTCTGTGCACAAAGTGTCTTTAAATTCCAACTGCCTTCTACTCTCAGATGTTTGATAACTAAGTATTACTTTTTAACAGAAGAGATATCCCATAACAAAATTCTGACTGCAAAGCAGACTACTAATGGCACAGATGGGAAACCCATCTAAAACACTAGTTTAGCAGGATAGTTTTGCTAGCATGCCTGGTTTAAGGAAGTATCTTAAAGAAAAGATGCATAAAATACCAGTGCTGGTAGAGTTTTTAGTAGAATCTAGAACAGAAGCTGATGTTAACAAATGAATAATTAGTACAGCATTCAAAATCAATCAATCAAATCTAAACCAACTGTACAAGAAGTAGTGAATACAGTAACAGAGGTAAAACAACTGGAATTGGGATCTTCAGAAGGGGTGGGAGCAAATTAGAAAAAAAATGGGAATTGTGTGAACAATATATGTAGAGGAGGAATGAGGTTTAAAAGAAGGAAGGCTATGAATGAGCTATGTAATGTCTGATTGACAATGACTGAATACATTATAAGAGATGTACAATGTTTGCAATCAAATTATGTCAATATGGTTTGTGATGTACGATGTTTGCAACCAAACATATGTCAATATGGTTTGTTTTCATTTATATAAATGTATGATTGCCTATCTCATATGTGATAATTTAATAAAGATGTTTCTTGTTTTTAAAAAAGGCAGCTTAAGAACTTGTAACACTTCATCTGCCATTACACTACACTTCCAAATAATAGTTAAATTCTTATCATGATGCTACTAGCTGTACAGTCTGTGAGAAAGAGGAAGCAAAAGGTATAAAGGAAGTAGAAAGAAACAGAACCATGTGGGCAGTAACCAGGTTTGCCAGATGTCCCTATTTGGGCGGGACTGTCCCGAGATCAGCAGCCTGATCCCGAGTTCCGCCCTGCCGGTTTAAATCCTGGCCAGCCTCCGCTTTGTTTTTTTTTTTTTTTGACTGGCCCGTATACCTGGCATACAGTCCAATCAAAAATCGCTAAACACGGAGCTTCTTGTGTTCCGCATTAAACAGCAGTAGCTCCGTGTTTAACGATTTTTGATTGGCCTGTATGCCGGTATACAGGCTAATCAAAAATCGCTAAACACGGAGCTACTTCTGTTGAATGCGGAACTGCGATGTTCCGCATTAAACATGAGAAGCTCCGTGTTTAGCGATTTTTGATTGGCCCGTATGCTGGTATACGGGCCAATCAAAAATCACTAAACATGAAGCTACTTGTGTTGAATGCGGAACTGCAATGCATTAAACACTAGAAGCTCAGTGTTTAGTGCAGAGCTACTGTTCTTTACTCTGTTCCGCATTAAAGTTTTTTTTTTTTTTTTTTTTTGCTCTTCACTTGCCGTGAAAGATTTTTTTTTTTTGTCCCTACCTGGTTGGTTGGAAATCTGGCAACCCTGGCGGTAACTAGTAAAATACATATGCTAACTATGCAAAAATACTTTGTACATCAAGGTTCTTTAATGATTTTTGTTCTTATTTTTATTTATTTGCTTTGCTAACAGTCAACTTTATAGATGGTTCCCTGTGATATCCACTAGGTTCAATTCTGGTTAGGCAGAATCCTAGCTTGAGATTCTCACTGGATAAGGTTGAATTTATGATTGCCTGAAGGGACTTAGGCTCTATATTCATTGGTAATTCTTCACAACATCTGTTTTGTTGGTCTGTTGTTCTCTCATCATTCTGATTGGTATGGCACTTCAGCTTACTTTACTTTGTATATCTTGGCATGCTATTTTTATTTAATATTTCATTTTGCATTTTTTGACAGCCATAGTCATGACAGTCCAGTCTCAGCAGAGGTCCAGTGAGAAAAACTCCAGATAGAAGTAGAAACACTGATATGACAACAGCAATACACAATAGCATTAAACATTATAATGGTTAGATTTGTTAGCTCTGTGAAAATGATGAGGAAACAAACATTTTAGACATTTCATACAGGAATTGCAATACCTATTTTTTACATTTGGTAGTTGATTACAGTGGACTGTAAAATAAGCATACTTTGCTCTAGCAGATGGGGAACTAAAGAATAAGGTGGGTAAAGAAAAAGTTAAGGATTAAAGAAGAGAGTGTTATTAGTTTGAAGTGGGGAGAGGAAAGTTAGGACATGATAAATTTGATTAATGGGATGGCAGAAAAGTCATTATGTTAAGCTCTGCTGTCCTGGGGAAAAGCATTGGCAGAGACAGCATAGCTTTAGATGCTCTTTGAAAGTCTGGGGCTTGTTAGTTTTTTTAAGGGAACGGGAGTTCAATATTTTGGCAAAATACTTTGAATATAATTCACAGCTTGCAGTGTTTACTAGTTTATTTATTATGAGTTGATTTTTGTCTTTGGAGAAAAGTGTTTTGTTAGGGGTATAGAAGTGTATCATGTCTTTTTGGGCTGGGCATTTGTCAAGCTTTGCGATGAGATTATGGAAAATGGTGAACTTACAGAGATAGAAGTTATGTTGGAGTTCATTTCAGTTAAGTTGTTTAAGGGCTGTACAGTGGTGGGTTTGATAAAGGACAAGTGCAGCAAATTTTGCAATTTTATTGTAACATTGTTCACGTTTAGTCCTCTGTAATACTGGCAGGTTTATGAAAATCTGTGAAGTAGTGTAGGGATCAAACTGAATTTAGCTAACATTTCCCTTGTTTTGTCTGTGAGGACAAGTTTAGACCTGTATCAGGCCAAGTTTTTGTTGGGCCTTTTTACTGCTGGTTGGATATGGGATCAAATTTAATTTTGTTATCTATAGTGACTCCCAGAAGCTGTGTGTGTGGCATGAGGTTAATTTTTGTGTTGTTTGCTGAGGTGATGATAAACTGATTTTTACTACGGAAATGTGATTTGAGAATGAAGAACAGCAACTTATGCATAAACTTTGTAGCTTTTGGGTGGTTTAATCTGAGATATGGTGTGACGTCTGGTCTGACTACTGTTTACATGTATGTATTTGCATAAGTAGTTGTTTTACATAATTATCTTTGTGCTTATCAGTTTTTTAGGCTGAGAATATGGTTTTTGCTTTTTGACATTTTAGTAGCATTTGCCTTTTCCCTTTCTGATATTTCTCAAACTACAACCATTTTTTGTCATAACAACACGACCATGATTTGCCCCTAGCTATTTTTCCCCCAGTATTGTTAGTAAACAGATTACCAATTAGCTGCAGTTTGCATTTCCCATACAACTCCACCCATTTTGCTGTACCTAAGTTGAGCATTTTTCAAACTTCTCTTAAAGAGTTTGTGACTGGCACTCTGCAGCATTCTCTATGTTCATCAACAGATTCACTAAGTTAATATGATATATTTGCTTTATCTACCTCTTTCCTGGTTGTGTAACCTTATTTATTTTTTATTTATTTATCCTTTGTTAACTGGGTTATTCCCACTAGACTAGTGGCCTCTTTTCAGGGGAGACCCAAGGTAACATTTACACTACTAGGGGAAATTGGGGAAATTTGGCTAGGGCATCTGGAAACTTCCTCTACTCTTGGTAGTAGGGAGACACATTTGTGTGGGACACAACAGACTTCCTTTTCCTGTTCCAGGCACAAAGGTGGCCTGGAGAAAACATGGTTGATTCATTTTTTGCTGAAACTGGAATGAAAGTTGCTGAAAATGTAGTTGAAATGGTAGAATTGCTACCAGAAGTTTTTTTTCCTGATAATACGGGTGCAGAAAAAACTGACATTGGAGGAAAAGGAGATTGTGAAGGAAAAGAAGACTGCAGCTGAAAGAGAGATGGATTCAGAGGAAAACTTTCAGAGGAGATGGTTTGAAGAAGAGGCTATTACCTCTGGAAAATATATAATTACAACCCTCCAATCGGGGGGGGGGGGTGCAGGATGATTATTTGGAATAAATGATAAACCAAAGTGAACAAGAAAATGCGTGGAGTGACATCATGGAAAAAATAGAAAAAGGAGAATAACAGACTGTGCCAGAAAAAGTTCAGAGACAAAATGTTATGCACAAACTGTTGGAGAAGAAATAAAAGAAACAAAAAAGAAGTCGACAGTACATGTCAGCAGTAAAAAAGAAGAAAATTTGGACAGGTATGAGGTTTGGGACTCTGTCACAGCACCTCTAGGTGGCAAATTAAAATAGGTAAGAGCATTTATTTTAATTAATAGACTTTTTGTGACTTGATATTTGAGACTGGGCAGCCCATGGAAATATTTCTGGGTGCATATGAACAAACAACAAAAATGTATCCATGGTCAGAATATGTGGTACAAGCAGTTTACAGACAAACAAAAAAATAATAATGATCCAGTTTAGAACTGAAGTTGAACCAAAATAACTGAAAGAGCAATTGTTAAAAGTTATAAATGAATGGTTAGAAACTGGAATTAAAGAGAAAGATATGCACAGGAGTTATAACATTTATATTTAAAAAAAGAAAATAAAGAGAGAAAAAAATTGGAGACCTATAACATTGAATAATACAGATTATAAAATGTTATGAGAATAACAAAACGGTTGCAAACAAATGGACAGAATATATGACCAAAATGTATTCAGAAGAAAAGGAAAAGGAAGTCAAAAGTTATTATGGATAATAAGAGAAATAACTGATATAATCAAAAATAAAAATGTAGAAGCAAATGTTATGATAGGGGAAAGAAGTAAAGCCTTTGATAATATTCAATATAAATCATTATGAGGAATTTTGCAGGCCTATAATGTAAGCAAAAAATATTACAAGCAGTAAAATCTGTTTATGAAAGGAACCATGTGAAACTAAATATAAATGGCTGGATTGGGTAGGAAATAAAAACAAAATGTGGAATAAAGCAGGGCTGCCCAGCTAGTAGCGTAACTGTCTTATTAGTTATTAGCCTCCAGGCTAGTTGTTCAACATAATGCATCTGAGATTATCCAAGTGCAACTAACTCTGGGCATGACCACAATGCAAATTGTAGCTTGCTACAGATCCCCCACCATGCCCCAGGATTCCCACTCCTCATTTCTTGATACACTAGAAAATATTAGGGTACAACCTAACACCCTAATAATGGGTGATTTCAACTACCCCACCATTAACTGGGAAAACTACTCATGTACCAACTCTTGTGCTTAACATTTTCTGGAATTCATAAATTCTAATGCCTTGGATCAACTTATCCACACCCCCACCAAGGGCAGCAATATCCTAGACCAAGTCATTACCAACAAAGGCAACCGGTGTTCCACACCAGAGGTCAATTCCTCGTTGGTCAGATCCGACCACAAGCAAATCACCCTAGACATCCACATCCCAGCCCCATTCCCCATTAGGGAAGCCACCGTAAAAAAATTTCTCCAAAGCCAACTTCACGCTTCTTAAGACAGAAGTGGCAAACTTTGCGACACCCATGCTGACAGACAGTAGAGATACGACTGCTGAATCCTATACAATTGCACTTTATAAGCACTTACACGAGTGCATGGATCATGCAATCCCTAACAGAACCAAGATGCTATCCTCCAAAGAAAGGAAGCCAATCTGGTGGTTCCCTGCTATAAACAAACTCTACAACAGAAGAAAGAAACTGTTGCAAAAAAGAGTAAAATCCCATGATTGGAGGAACTCCGTGGTCAGCCTCAGTAAGAAGCTGAGATCACTCATAAAATCCTCCAACGCTAGTTATGAAAACAAAATCACCACTAATTCTAAAAACAACCACAAAGCATTCTATAGCTATGTCAAGAATCTCAATGGCAACACTCAGATCTGCTCTGAGTTACAGCACAATGGCACTAAATATACAGAACCAACTGATATTGCCATCATCCTGGCAGATAGGTTCAGTGCTAACTTTACCCCTCTCTCATCCCCTAAAGGGCCCATCTCTATACCGGAAGAATGCAAAGTACCTGTAATCATGGCTGCACAGGTAAATAACACACTCTCCAAAGCCAAGAACACAGCATCCATGGGACCTGACAACATCCCAGGCTGTGTTCTACATGAACTACAGAATGAACTGGCACCCCACCTAAGTACCATGTTCAATCATAGCCTCACCTAAGGCTTTGTGCCCACTGAATGGTGCACAGCAATGGTTATCCCACTCCACAAAGGGGGAGCCACCATGGACCCTGGGAACTACTGCCCCATTAGCCTGACAAGCCTGGTCTGCAAGGCTATGGAGTGTATCATCATGGAACTTATAAACAATGACATTGGTAATCTCCAAACTCTGGACCCTACCCAGTTTGGGTTTGTAAAAGGCAGATCATGTCTCCTAAACCTGATAGACGTCTTTGAAGTGGTCACCAAAGCTGTAAACGAGGGTAAGGTGGTACATACAGCCTATCTAGAGCTCGCCAAGGCTTTCAACACCATCCCCCACTCTGGAATTATAAACAAACTCACTAAACTAGGTATAAATTCCTATGTCACAAGATGGGTTCCCAACTGGCTCACTGACCGAACCCACACTGTGAAAGTAGCAGACTCTAAATCCAACTTCAGACCAGTGACAAGTGGAGTACCACAGGGTTCAGTCCTAGGTCCTCTCCTGCTTGGTATCTACTTCTCTGAAATACACGCTAACACAGAAGGTCTTTGACTAACAAAGTTCACAGATGACTGCAAACTAGAAGCCATAATCAAATCTCCTAACGATATGGACATCCTACAAAAGGGCCTCACTGAGACAGATGCCTGGTGTTAAAGCCATGGCCCCAAGCTCAATGCCAAAAAGTGCATTGTCATCCCTTTTGGTAAAAACTCTGTACCCATGAACTACCACATAGGCGGTAGTCTACTTAACACCGAAAGTGTGATAAGAGACCTTGGGACACAGGCGGACAGTAGTCTCTCCTTTGATAATCACATCGCCACAGTAGTCAGGAAATCCTTCTATGTGGCACACCTCATCACAAAAGGTTTCTCATCCAGGAAAAAAGAGGTTATTGTTCCCCTCTACTCATCACTCATTAGACCCATTATAGAGTACAACGCCCCTTTTAGTATGTACCTCACAAGACATCTACAACAACTGGAAAGGCCACAGAAATACCTCACAAAGAGGATTACCGGCCTCAAACAGATGCCCTATGCAGACTGTCTAAAAAACCTCCAGCTTTACTCTGACGCATATCACCTACTCAGAGGCAATCTCTGCCTAACATACAAAGTTATGTCAAACCCAGAGCTGTTGGACATGCTCCACATAAAGAAATTCCAATCCCTCCGAGCTACACGCTCTAGGGACCTAAACCTTGTCACCACAATAAACAGAACATGCTGGAGGGATAGATTCCTGTCTCAGAGACTTCCCATACTCTGGAACAAGCTACCTATCTATATCAAACAAAGCTCCTCATTAGCACTCTTCAAGAAAAATCTTGATGATTGGATGGGAGATAGGAAATTCACCCCGGGGATCACTGGCACAGGAAAATAATTTTCTTGTGTGACAAAAGCCAGGGTACCATTTGGCTAGGCTTATATAGGCCCTAGGGCCAATAGCTTAGTACCTACCTATGCATTGCATTGTCACCTCACAGCAAGAGGTTCTCTGGTTCAATTCTCGGCTGAGGTGCCTTCTGTGTGGAGTCTGCACCTCTTCCCTGCATCTGTGTGGGTTTCCTCCCATGTTACAAAGACATGTGTTTGGAGCATTTCTCCCCAGGTCTCTGCTGAAACTGACTTCATTCCAAGTCAGACTTTCCCAGTAAACAAATTTTAAATAAAGAACTAACATCACAACTAAGTACCCTTTTCAATCATAGCCTAACCACAGGCTTTGTTCCTGTAAAATGGAAAACAGCTACAGTTACCCCCCCCCCCCACAAAGGTGGCCTAGCAATGGACTTGGGGAATTACAGACACATAAGCCTAACTAGCCTCAGCTGCAAGGCCATGGAACGTATCATTATGGACCTCGTAAATAAAGACATGGGTGCCCTCCAAACCCTGGATCCTATCCAATTCAGCTTCGTGAAGGGCAGATCCTGCCTGTTAAATCTGACTACCAAATTAAGCAGGGTAAAAACTGGTCCCAGATTTACCATCTGCACTGATCACTTATCTTAGCATGGATTTCAGTGTTTATTAAACTTCTACTAATCCATAAATCTCTGGATGATAGACTGATGGCTTCAATTGTTTGACTTTAAAGCACTAACATAACTGATGAAATAACTTTGACATAAAGGAAATATCCTGGTCAGTAAGTATGTCTTTAGATATACCAACTTTCTGGCAATAGTCTTACTATTAGCTTTGTTTGACAGCACTCCTGGAAATTCGGCAACACAGTCCATTCTTATTAGTATGTGTTGATAAAATTGCAAGGTTTTAGTAGTGGTCCCATGATGTCCACAACAATACAGTCAAATGACACTTCTATGACGGCATCAAGTAACTTTTATACTCATTATGTGGTGCAGGTTTCTGACACTTGGGACAAGAAGCTCAAAAGTTTTCGATCGCTTTTATTATGCCTGGCCACTAAAATATGGCTAGTACTCTTGCCGTAGTTTTATCCATTCCTGTTGACCACCTAGCATCCTAAAAGGTTTTGGCACTAGCAACAGGTGTAGAATTTCTTTCTTATTTTTACTCATGCTATATGAGGTCATTAATAGGGGTAATATACAATGTGAACATCCTGCTCACTGTCCTCCCTTACAATCTTTTTTTAACACCTTTATTGAATTATCACTTGTGACATGGGCAAATTTATATTTGTACAAAAGTAATCAAACCGCTGCATTAACAAACTAACAAACATTATACTTCACATATATTGCTATATATCATAGAACCTAAGCAACATTACATGAATTATTCACTTCCTGCTCCTTTACCCTCCCTCACAGTCTTGGTTATATTCTCTCCTGCTCTACTTAAATATCATCTTGCCTTTATACTTATTTAAAATTTATACAGCTTATCTGTAAGTCCACTTACTCAGGATTACTTTCTTCATTTACTTGCTGCAAGGTGGAAAGCTTCTTCTCACAAAACAAATGACACCGTGGCTTCTTCCACATCTTCTATTGCAAAGGGTTGTTCCACAAGAAAAATCAGCTTTTGTTTTACTGTGTCTGATATCAGCACATCCTTCCTGAGTGTTCTTTTTTCCTTTATATTATTCCCATCTACCTTAATGAGAGTGAATATCCTCTTTTTCTTTTCCTTCTTTATGCTGTCCTTGCTCTGCAAAAGATATCTCAGAACAAAATTTATCTTCAATTTTTCCTCGTAACTAACTTTAACATAGATACTCATTGTTTAGAGTCTGCTTTCACTTGAATTCTCTGATTTACACTATAAGAAGTGGATTTAGAACTCTGTATTTCCTTATCTATGTCACTTTTAGCATTTCCTACCATTTCCTTGCTCTGAGGTCCTCACAAATGTACCCATTTCTTCTGTTTTGGTCACAGTTTTTCGTTGACTTTACTACAGATTTTCTTATCAGTTCACTTTCATTTCCTATACTGACATCTAGGGTTTGATTGCTCTATCACAGCACACAGGATCTGTTTTACTGTTGAACCATAACATGATTATAGCCCCTTTAGTAGCTTCTATGCCATCTCCCTTCTCTTGGTTTTGATTCTAGATCTTTATGTGCGTCGCTATCTTGGACCCCCCCCCCCATTTTTATACTGAATCAATGTATTAAGCTGCTACTGCTACTTCTTTCTTAAATGTATCAGCCTATTACACTGTCTACAGATTATCCTTCCTCCCAAATTTCAATAGTGCTTTAAAGTGATGAATTTTTTTTTCCTAATACTATATCAGCAGTCAAAGTAGAAATTAATGCGACAAGATGTAACAGTTTACACAAGTAAAACATCAGACAGTTTTAGAAAAAGGGATACTCTATTTTATAGCACTATAACTGCATACTACCTCCACTTTTTGGCCCTTAATAATCTTATGCTTAAAAACCAGGAGACCCTTGACTATGGTAATCATGCTCCCATAATCTAGCACAGGTTAAACCCTCATTCCTTCTAAAAAAACACAGGGCACTTCATTAGCTTAGTTGTAACACAATGATACACTCCTGATTTAATTACATTAGATGTTATTCGATAGTACTCCATATGAACATCTTCATTTAAAACATGCAGTTACGATTTCTTATTAGTAGCGTACAACTTAGAAATGTGACCCTTTCCCTTTTCTAGAATTTGAAACCATTAACACGTTATTTGCTGCTTTTTGTTTCACAGAAGAGGGTACATTTCTAACTACAGTTTTAGACACAGAAGTTTTGAGCATTGCATCATTAACTAATATACATTTCATCTAATTACTAGATCATAAAAGATCTTTGGAATCACTTTGCAGTACCAGTTTTCTTATATCAATAGGTAAAGCCTTTTTAAATCTGTGTATTTCAATTTACTGCTCCTATCAGGTTCTAGACAAAGATTTAACGTATGCCTTAAGCCAGAAATCTGTGTTCTTATTGGTTTATCGTCATTAAAAGTTCAGTGACAAAATTTTACTATTGTACTTCAGGGATTATACTCTCTTTCAAAAGTTATTTTTTTAAATTTATCATGGTTCAGGCAATCGATTCAATCCATGTGCTTGTATGCTTTCAGGGCCTCTCTGTCAGTAGGAGGATTTTTGCCCAATATATTCAATCCCACTTTTTTTTTTTTTTTTGGAGGTACAACACTCAAAAACTACCACTTAGGGCTCTTAAGTAATCCTCTCTGGCTAGTTTCTTCATAGCAGGCACAGTCCAGGGGTTGGCAGCTGCACTGTCCAGCACTACTGGTTGTTGCTACAGCTGTATCAGCTCTGTATTAATTACCACCTGTGACGCCACAGTTTTTTAGTAATTCCTCCATGGTTTGGGTCACCAGAAAACAATGTCAGGAACAAAACAGCTACAGTGATGTAGGGAATTAGTAGTACAAATATGGTTCACACTTAATAGCAGACATATTGTAAGGATCTGAAAGTCTCTGGCAAACTACCGATGTACACACCACTAGTGTAAATCCACGGAGATGTTACAGGCAATTTTTCATAAAACATTGATTTAGTTTTTTTGTAATCATAGGGAAAAATAAAAATTAACAGCTCACTTGGCTTGAAACAAGAACATAACAGCACCTCTGCTTATTTCTTCGTTAAAAAGAATTATAATGTCTCCCAGCTCTTCCAAGTACAGACTGTCTTTACAAAGTCCCAGTTTTTTTTCAGATCTTGACTAGCACTCAGACACAGCTTTAATCTCCACACATTTCTTTCAAGTATAAGTCCACAACTTATCCCTATCTGAGTTCTCACACATTGTCTCCTTCCGGGGAAGCTCCAGTTTACCCAATCTGAACCTCCAATGCAGGAACAACCTCCTTGATTCTAGCACATTAGACTGCATCCTTTTATTTCAGCACAACTGGCAACTGTTGTCTTATTAGCTGACTACAATTGTTTGCCCACTCTTCCCAGACTATATATTGCAACACTTTAAGGCATATTAGGGTTGACACCTTTTGCTGCAGCTGAAACTGGACAGAGGCAATACCCCGGCACCTGCCTTAACTCTGCCTTCTATCTCCTCCCCTTTTCACACCCCCTCCATCACATCCATGCCAATTTTGTGACCTAATATGGCACATCAGGAGAGGTGGTGTGGCATATTTTCCCCTGATTGTATCACATTTCTTTTAATAAAAGCATTAATACATAGCATTTAAAAACAAATATTTTGCAAGTTAAGCAACACAGTAAAGAAAAACATCAAAATTAGTTGATCAACTATTAAAGGACGCTGGGTCCTATAAAAATTACTATGATTTGGGGCAGGTGTGGTGGATGCTTATCAGAATATTTACATGTTCACACTTTCCTTACAAACATCTGATAACTTTTTAGAACATTGTTTTTGTTAAATCCGCAGTGAGACCTTCACACAGCTAACTACTATAGGCAGCAGACCTTTACTACCCCTCCCACAATTTAAATATCATTTTACAGGCATTCCCCCTAGGAAAGCAAATTCATATTTTCACATAGTTCCAAATATCTAGTCAGAACTTTGAAATATCTTGCAACTCCCCTAAATAAGTCTTAATTTTTAACAACCCCTGGCATTCTGTCTGTTTTGTTAAACAGTATGTTGGAGTTTGTACAGTGTTTCCTGGACTACTGGACAATCATTCTGATTTCTGGATAGTCCAGCAAAAAAATCTGGATAGGTGGCAAGGCTAAGGCATATATGGGTTCCTCCATATACATCAATTTTGTGTTTGGTCAACAGCATTTATTTCTCCACTCCATTTAGTTAACAGTTGAGCTGACTTGAATTTGCTGGTACAATACTGCTATAAAAGCAGGGTTGGAAAATATGCCTTTTCCCTGCTACTGTGCAATCTTGGAGTTGGTATATATAAGTAGCAGTAGACACTATCATTTTTCATTTACTTTGACTTTGAGCTATGAAGTCTGGGCATGTTTCACAGCTCCAACATACTTCCCTCTTCAAGGAGTTTTGGGCGAAAGCAAGAGAACCACAGAAATGCCCCTGGCCCACTGCCAACATCACAGAGATGGTTCCCCCAGAACAACCCTGAAGACTCACCCCCACATGTGGTACTAAAGAGCCTGGTTACCAAAGGACAACTTAGACAAGGACACTTAAGAGAGCCAATCTGACCAAGAAGCAGGGGTAAGTGGGGTACACTTGGCTCTAGATCTAAGGGACTTACCAAGTCTCATTTTCCTTCTGGAATAGTTAAAGCTTTAGCTGGGAATGGAAAGGGACCCATAACATGGACAGGATCCATTAGCGACCAGGGATAACATCTACCAGAAATGAAAGCCTCTGCCCAAATAACCAACTCTTGCCAAAGAAGCTATTCAGGTTACACCAGGGGAAGAATGATCACATACCATTTGCCACACGCATATAATCCTTTCACTACTGGAAAGGTATCCACCACAGGCACTACACAGTGACTATAGTGAGGTTGAGCCAAAAAAGTATACACAAAAGGATGAAGGCAACAGCTTTTCTAGGCCAAGAGAGAGATAGGATCTTGAGTGCAGCCTGGATTACCTCAATCCAGAATGCCTAGAACATGGACAATCAACATACAAAGCTGAGAACCCCAAGCAGAGCAACATGACAAAAGAATAAACTTTTCTGACTACCATGTTCTCATCTTGGACCATCCTGTCTACCAGTCAGAAGAAAAGTGCGACTTGAGGAATGAGAAATTAATACTGAGACCACAGAGAAGTCAGCCTTGTTATGTTTTGTGAGGGTATCACTCCATTTTGCTGGAGATAGAAACCATACTTCAACCCTTTTGGGGAAGTAGCTGCTGAGTGAAGATGCCTAATATCCAAACAATGCTGCCTACAAGTGAGGATTCAGCAAAGAGAATCAGACAATGACCGATGAATGACACACACCATGTTAGCATAGGACAAAGGACAAACAAGATCTTATACATCTCATGAAAGACCTAAAAAAGCCATGAAATCACAAGGACCCAGAGGAGCTCTGCAAGCTTTATTTGCCACAGAAATAGACTCTTTTCACTCTGTAACAACAGACAGCTAACTATAAATTGATCCTTGACCCCGACTGCTCTGGAAACTAAGCTGCACCATTACTTATTCAAGTGGTAGCATAGATTTAGGTTGACTGAGGCCCAAATGCCAAAGGTGGTACAAATGGAGTGATATGCCAGTTGAGATGCTGGCATCTACCAAAGCACCTAATGGTGAATCCCACATCCATGATTCTGTCTTTAACTGAGAGTCACAAAAGCTGATCTTGCACTTCTGGATCTCTGACTACACAACGGGTTCAAACTCTGCCTCGTTCAGCTCTACCTGGACAGATTAGTCTAATTAGGTTGTAGAAGAGGCCCTAGGAAAAGACCTTTGATTCATGGCTGGACGGCTCAAAGGGCTGTTCCCTGTGATCAAGCTGAAGAGAACAAAGAGATTAAATGATCTGAGAGGAAAAAGTATTGTGAACATCTTATAATGCACCACTCTCTGGGTGGCAACTGGAGGACATACCTTTCCCAGGCCTCAAGTCCTCCAGAAATGGAATGCAGGAACAAGATCAAGCCCCTGCTATTCAGACACAATCTCATCCCTCAGAGTCTCAGGATGCAGTAGACAAGAACTGCCTTGTGTCATAAATTACAGCCGATACTCTAAGCAAAATGCAAAATCACAGGTAAAACTCCACCCACCTACCACTTGTCAAAAAGAACCCTCCTTCCATTATTATTCTCAAATTCAAATATACCTAAAAATTCAAAGTGCATGCAAAGAAAGAAATATCTTAATGCTGACAACCAAGGCTCATGATCCAAAGTGTAAAATGCAAAAGGGAATAGGAAGACAAGGGATCAGCGCACTTACATTGCCATGGGCATACATCTTTCCTTGAGCACAAGAATGTGGAGAAAAAAAAAGATGTCAAATTCTGACTGGTGGAGAGGATAAATCCAGCAAAAAGACCCAGCAGGGAGAGTCCTCAGTGTTAGATTAATGTCAGTTCAATTCTGGTCATGGCACAATGGATCAATTATTTGCCCTTGCAAAGATAATGAAGAGATCATGAGAGTTTGCCAATACTCTATGTGTGTTGAGTCAGCACTGAAGGTGGCATATGAACAAATATCCTGGAAAGTGTTACGGGATGTGCTACAAGAACAGGGTCCCTGGGCAACTGTTTAATGCCATATATCTGAAGTTGCAAAGTGAGAACTGTATTCTCAGCCTCTATGCTAAGGTGAATAATTTTAAGGTAGGAGTGTTTCTTGTTCCTCTCCTGATTATGATTTCCATGGCAAAGACATCAAAGTATAGCCAATTACAAGCATGGGGATGTGATGGCTGGATGTTTGTCATCTTCAGATGACGTTTTCTTACACTCACATAATTGACCTCCAGCATGCAATGGTATAGTTCACTGTTGAACATGAGGTGCCAAGACAAAGATCAGCATCTCCAAATCAAAAGTAATGGGTCTGCTGGTGAAGACTAGATTGCTATGTATAAGGGAAGGCAAGCAGCTACATTTGGGAAAGGAGATTAAAAGCATCTTGGTGTCTTGTGCATGAATGAGGACAGAGGGGAATGGGAGGCTGACAAGGAAATGGGTACAGACGTAGCACTACTGTGGGCCATTTACTAGAACGTCACAGTGAAATAAGAGCCAAGTGACAGTATGAAGCTCTCAATTTACTGGTTAGTCTACATTCGCATCATCACCTAAGATAGTGAGTTCTAGCAAGTGACTGAAAGGATGAGACTACAGATATGAGCGGTCGGCGTGAAGTTCCTTCAAATGGCAGCTTGGCTCATAGTGACACAGGGAGATGTCTGATGATCTGGGAGGACCTCACATTGCATCTGCGAGGTCAAGAGGAACCAGTTATGGTTTGGCCTCTGGTGAATATGTTGCCTAGGTGCCCACTGCAGGTGGTTTATTAAGCACACTCCAGCAGAAGAAAATTCAGAGATAGACTCAGGACACACTGGAGGGAGTAATCATCTGATTTTGGTTTGAGATCTCACAGGATGAGCTGTGGGTAGCTGAGGAAGGCAAAGAAGTCTAATCTGCCCTGCCTGGCATGTTACCATGGCGACCCTGACCTGGATAAGCAGCTTAGAAAATGGATGGATAAATTGATGTTATATTTCTAAGGTAAAGCTATAAGACTAACCAAGACCAAAATAACAAATTTATGATGCTGCACACCATAAGAACGGTGCAGTAATGTACTAAAATTACAATATTATACTATGTACATTACTAATGAAATCTCAGCATTGTACAACAGCAAGAACATTGTTAGAATAAGGTGTGGAACTTGCCAGTTATGATGACTGCATTGTGGATTTCAATGTCTGCTCATGAGAATGAGTATACAAGAAATATCTGAAAACTTCACTGAGTTAACTTTCAATATTGGTTATACAAAAAAGGTCAAATTTAGTAAAGAAGCTTCAGAAGGACAGATAGTCTTTCAATAAGACTTGGGCAACATTTTCAAGCAAGCAATTATTTGGCTCCCTGGTGGAGTTTTAAAAACAGAAAGTAAACAAGGGAAGTAATTTTATTTTCTTTCTGTGTGTCTGCACAAATTTCTTTAGCTATTTATATCTATGCCTTCTGCGATGTCTATTCTGTTTTTGCAATTTAGTTACTGGTTTGATTACCTGTTTTGAAAAATCTGTGGGCCTGTTTTCCCACCCACCAGTTTCCTGTTGTGCATTTTAAATTTGCTGGCTTTTGAGTTGCCCAATCCTACTGTAAATTTAGTTGTAAAAAACCCTCCGCATTTTATATAATCTACTCATTTCTACTGGGCATTGAAAGATCAAACTGGGAAGGCCTTGCCCTCAGACTCTTAAAGCCTGTGCTAGCCTCTGTTTCATATCACCCCATTCACTGCACACTGAAAAATTCAGAGTTTTATCCCTTCTTTCCAACTTACTCTTGAACTCTGTAACACCAGGGACTACACTACCAATCACTGGGGAGCTTCAGAACTGCTTTTCAAGAATGAACTTGGGATTGCTGCTTATATTTTGCTCCTGGTGAGCAGAGGCCATTATAATATTGCTGAAGACCACTGCTGCTGTATCTTCAAATGTATAGCATTTTTCCTCATTTTGTAATACCTTGGTCTACCTGCTGCCAGTGTGCTTTGAAATCACATCAACTGTGTTTGATTTACTGCACTTACACTTCATTATTTAACTGATCACTACTGTTTTACTGCATTAAAAAGCTTTTAAAGTACTTTTGGACATACCTCTCAACCTGTTAATGCAAAACATCTGGACAAAGCTTGACAAAATGGAGGTACAAATAGGGACATATTTTAAATATTGCTCTTATAAACAAAGAAAGTTGCTAGAGTAACATGGTTTGTTTTAATATACATTTTCTGAAGGATGTGAAGTCTGAAACTCAAATGTGTCATTATTTAGTGACTTCAATCCTGAGATCATTCCAGTGATTTTCCAGGAAAAAAGAGGTACATGGCAAAAATATGAGCAAAAAATCTGGTTATTCTGCGAAAATCTGTACAGTTGAGAGGTTTTGGAGAAAAAGAAGATCACCTTTCTTCTCTAAGTCTTGCTTTCTACACTGCTTGCATTTAAATCATCTTGCTGTAGGGTGATCTAGCCAGGGAATAAGTTGTTTTGTTGCTGCATTGCACATGAGGGTTCCTTTTATTTCTGTTTTTACATTAAGAGGACCAGATCATCTATCTTGTTGCAAGTTTTTGTCTGCTCTTGCTGAGTTGGAAAGCACTCCAGAAGAGTTCAAAGTGTAATAATTTATTGGCCAGAGACCACAGGAAATAGATTTCATTTTTTTCTATTGCTATAAATGTAGTGTGTTTATGCAGCTCTTTGCTCTTTTCCACAGAGCTCAGCAAAGCTTGGTGCCCTTCCCTGTGATTGAGAAGTGTTTCACCTGTAACAAGAACCATCCAGAAAAAGATAAGTTATTGTGTTTGATTTCCTTGCACTTATTTAACTGCTCTCTATGGTTTAACTGTATTAAAAGTATTTGAAGTTCTTTGGGTAAAAAATCATATGTCTTCTCTAAGAGTTGCTTTCTAAACTGTTTGCATTAAAATTGCCTTGCTATAGGGTGATATAGCCACAGAATAAGTTGCTTTGTTGTCGCATTGCACTTGAGGATTCCATTTTGCTGTGCTTTTACATTAAGAAGACTAGACCATCCATCTTGTGGCAGAAGTTGACTGCCTGGTATTTTTGAGTTGGGCAGCATGACAGAAGACCTAAAAGTGAAGTAGTTTATTGGCCAAAGGGCTCAGGAGTTAGATTTCAGTTCTTTTCTGTTACTATAAATTTGGTCCATTTGCATGACTCTGTGCTCATTCCACAGTGCTCAGCAAAGCTTGGAATCCTCTCCTGTGATCAAGAAGTATCTTCACTGTAGCAGCATACACTGCCTCTAACTTGCAGGCACAACGTTTCTTGGATTTTATTAACACAAATACTGTTGACCAGACAGTGCACACTCCAGCCAGAGGTTCAAACATATTGGACCTAGTACTCACCAATATGGGAAGAGGGCTGCCCCCCATCACTTCCTCACTGGTGAAGTCGGATAACAAAGCTGTCACTTTCAAAATAAAAATCAACATGGAAAATCAAGCAAAACCTGTAAAGGTTAAGAACTATTCTAAAGCAAACTACATCCTATTAAATATCAGTTTCTCAAAATTCAATGCCCCTCCAAAACCTGCAGAATTGTTCACAGAAACCCTGTACAACCCTTTAAATGGCCACATAGAAGCTGTTGTACTTATTAGAAGTAACCCCAAAACAAATCCCAAAAACAAACCACACTGGTGGAATCCTAACTTTAAAAGTGTATATAAAAAAAGGAAAATGTTCATGGCAAAAATCAGAGAGATAAAGTCGCATAATGGAAAGATCTCACTAATTAAACTAAACAGGAAATAACAGGAAACTAAGAGGACTAATTAAATGCAACAAGGCCAAATTATGAGGACAATGTAGTCTTTCAGGCTAAAGACAACCACAAGGCTTTCTACAGCCATGTTCAAAACCTTAAAGTAACACACAGTGGTGTGCTGAACTGGTGATAAATAGAACCACCTTCACTGCGCACAGTGACATAACGAATCTGCTGACAGACAAATTTGGCTCTAACATCACCATTCTCCCTCTGCCTCACCCTGTGAAATCCCTACTAGCATAGCCCCCCAACTATTAGCACAGAACAGCTTATGTCAGCACTAAGGCCAAAAACACAGCCTCAGTGGGTCCAGATAATATCCCAAGTTGCCTCCTGAATAGTTGAAACATGACCAATCAGGATCACTTTAGTTACTTTTCAACTACAGCCTTAAAACGGGCTATGTACCATGTGAATGGAGGACTGCAATGGTTATCTCTGTTCACAAGGGTGGACCATCAACTGGCTGCAGAAACTACAGACCCATTAGTCTGACTGGTCTAATATGAAAACCATGGAACAAATTATCATGGAAATGATCAACAAAGACATTGGCAATCTACAGACAGTGGACCCATTCCGGTTTGTTTTTTGTCAAAGGAAGGTCTTACCTTCCACGGGAATAGATGAGGGGAAAACTGTGTATTTCACCAACCTAGACTTGGCTAAGGCATCTGATATAGTACCCCACTCAGGTATTGTGGACAAACTCACCAAACTAGGCATAAATCCTTATATAACTTACTGGATTGCCACCTGGCTCACAGATAGGACTCAAGAAGTCAGTTTTGGTGAGACTACCTCCAACAGGAGACCAGTCACCAGTAGAGTACTTCAGGGTTCAATGCTGTGCCAGTTTTTGTTTGGCATCTACTTCTCAGAAGTCAATACTAATGTCAACGGCCTCTGACTCAGCAAGTTTGCAGATGACTGCAAATTGGGAGGTATCGTAGATTCCCACCATAACACCAACATCCTGCAAGATGGTCTAACACAAACAAATGACTGGTGCCAAAGCCACAGATTACAACTCAATGCCAAGAAGTGCATTATAGTGTCTCTTGGGAAAAAGTCCACCCAGGTCAACTGCTCCATTGATAAAAGCTGACCCAGTAGTTAGGGATCTGGGAACATAAGTAGACAATAATCTGGCCTTTGACCAACATGTAGCCAAAGAAGTAAGAAAACAATTCTATGGTGCTCATCTTATAACTAAGGGTAGGGCATCCAGGTCCAAGAAGTTACACTACCACTTTACTCAGCCCTTATCAGACCCATCATTGAGTACATTGCCCCTTTCGGTATGTAAATGACTAGGCATATGCAACAACTGTAATGCCCATGCAGGTTCCTCACCAAGAGAATCTAGGGTATTGACATACTGTCCTAAACAGATTGCCTTAAAGTCGTATCTCAGTACTCAGTCTCTTACAGGTTACTGACAGCTGATCTATGCCAAGCATATAAGGCATCCTCAGATCCAGCCCTGATGGACCTTTTGCATATCTGCAAAATGAATAGCACCAAAAACACTAGATCCAAGGATTTAAACTTTGCTTGTGACAAACAGAACATGCTGGCAAGACAGATATGTGTCTCAAAGGATCCCCATGCTCTGGAATAGGCTCCCAATCAATGGGAAGCAGAGTCCATCTCTAACCCTATTCAAATGTAACCTTGACCGCTGGATGGGAAATCGAAAATTCGCCCCCATGTCTCTGACAGACAGAAGCCAACTGTAAATATTCCTAATTAACACATCCCTCACACTAAACTTTCATCAACCTGCTAACTAACATACCCCTCCGAACAGACGTCCATGTTACAATGAAACACAACTGGATTTGGATCTGCAACTAGGCTTATATAGGTTCTGGCAGTTGATGACCTAGTATACACCTATGAACCTATATGTAGACTCAGCAGTTACAGCTTAGAAACTTCTGCTTAAATCTCCTCTTACAGAAGGACATTTTTATCAAAGTAATATAAATTAAATTCAGCTATGTGTCCTTATGTGTGAGCAGACAAGCAGCCAGCATGGTGAAAACCTTGGTATAACAGATTAGGATAGTCTAACCTTTAGTACTGGACAACATGACAGAGCTGTCCTGTGTTTCTTTACAGAGCAGTTCATCTGGAATAACTAGTTTGCTCATTTTAGAGCAAAAGTAGTGATTTTTTGAGAACACTATGAGCCATTTATGGGAATTGCTTCCTTTCCAATGTTATGCAACACTGGAAATGATATATACATATATATATATATATATATATATATATATACATATATATATATACATATTGCATACACACGCACCCACACACACACACACACATTTTATATATATATATATATATATATAAAATTTTGTGGAGGGCTTCACCCCCTGCAAAGAAAGTAAAAGTTATATAATTATTATAATGCAAGATCCCTGTTGTCTTGCTCTGTACAGTTCAATAACTGGGTTATCAGATCCAATCGGACTCGACCTTATCATTTTTCAACAGCTTGGACCTAGGCCTCTAATACAGAAGGCCTGGACAAGGGTCCAACACCTAAGGAGGCTGTATTAGATGAGGCCAGAAAAAAAAGAGAACCAAACTTTCCGGGGCCAAAGGAGGGCAATGAGGATAACTTTGGCTTTGCATCTCTTGGTTTTCTGAAGAAATTTTGTTATTAGAAGAAAAGGCAGAAAGGCACAGAGGAAGCCTTGGGACCAACTGTGGACTACAGCATCCCTCGATGTCTGTCCCTGTAAAGGGATTAGAGCAAAGTAACTGATGGACTTGTTATTTTGGTAAGAAGCAAAAAGACTGTAGGTTGGCCCCAGTGACTGAAAATCTGTGTAGTCACTCTCTGATTGAGGGGCCATATGTGTTGCAAAAGAACAGACCTTCTCTGTTTGACCACCAGAACACTGGAAGTCCCTTGGATGCACATTGCAATTAGAAAGCAACGGGAAGACATCTTCCAAATACGGGAACACCTGGAACCTTTGCATCCTGAAATACACTGCTAGCACTGCCATACATTTGATGAACACCCTGGAGACTGTGGTAAGACCAAAGGGCATTGCTCTGAACTGAAAATGACTGGCTCTCAGCTAGAAATGAATAAATCTCCTAGGCTGCTTTGTTATCTTGACATGACAGTACACATCCTGGAGATCTACGGAGTCCATCCAGTTGTCCTTCCTCAGAAGCGGCAGAATGCACTGTATAGTGATCATCCAGAACTTTGTCCGTTTCGTGAACTGACTGAGGTGGTTGAAGTCCAAGATGTGCCTTAGGGCCTCTATTTTCTTCAGAACTAAAAAGAACCTTGAACAGAATCCTGATTGGTGTGGGGGATGTGCTAAATGACTCTCTTTTCTAGCAGTTTTCGTCCCTATGCTGTTGCAAATTCCAACTGACTGGGTGGCATGTCAGCAGTTTTCTCCTAGTTCCAAGGAGGGGAAACAAAAAGAATAGAGCAGCCTCTGATGATTATCCTCTACATCCATGAATCCCGAATGATGGCCTGCCAGGCTTGAGGGTGCAAAGACAAGTGCTCTAGAGTGCGGCAGTCGAAAAACTGTTAAAGAATGCTAGTAGGATTGCTAAATGAAAGGACTGCGAAACCCCTGATTTTGCGGTCTGCTTCTGCCTCTGATATGACATCCATTAAAGTTACTCCCCCCTGCCGCTTTGGGGGAGGGTAGGGTTTGCCCAAAGAACCATTCTGGCTTAAACCCTGGGGTTTTCAGAATGAAGCTTTCCCCTCTTTTGGGTTTCAGGACAAAGGTAATTTATGGGGTGGAAAAGAGTATTCCAACTGCAGGTAGGGATTTGTTTTTCTACTCACTTCTGGCAAGTGTTTCCTTTACCTTAGGTCTGAACAGGGTCAAACCATCAAAGGGTCATTAATGAAGGATATCTTGAAGTGTTCTGTGAAGTCACATAGGTGCACTCAAGAGTGCTGATGAATAGAAATACTGATGCCTGTTACCCTGCCTGTACCATCAGCTCCATTGGAAAGCAGATTTATGGATACATTAGTTATTGACCGGAGGTTAGATAACTGGGACTCCACTGACTTTTGGATGTCCACAAGTAGGTTATCTGACAGGGATCTTAGTCAATCCCTTTGTCAAGTCCCTCTGAAAATGCATCTTATGAGCTAGGTAAGTGAGCACTCAGAGTGCAAGAGTCACTGAAGCATACATCTGTTTCCCAAATCTGTACAAAGCCCTAGACTCTCTACTGGGGGGGATGAACAGATGCACTCTCTTTTGAGAGCAATTTCCTTGTAACTGCTGTAATAATCATGGCATCTATTGGGGACCCATGCTTCAGTGGGACATAGTTCTGAGGGCTACCAAAATTTTACCTAGTTTTCATAGGATTGCAGCCACCTAGAATATAGAAGAGGAGAATTCTGGGAGGAAGGCTGACTCCTCAGGAGAGGGAACTTTGGGGGATCAACTTCCACTTTGATTCATTAACACTTGACTGTCTCCAAAGGAGAAGTCCTCTAGAGGGGATCATGGGGAACCATCTCCCTCATCAAAAAGTGTGTCTTCAGTGACTGACTCTTGTGAAAAGTCCAAATATCTCCTCTTACAAGTCAGCTTCATGGCAACCTCCCCATGTGGGAAAGACACGGAATTGGATGGGGAGCTCGCCTGGTGAGAACTCGCAAGGATGAAGGAGGCTGACTGCTCCTGTCAATCAATATGAGTAGCTACGGAAACAGGATCCACAGAAGGTAAGGATGGAACCAAGTGTGACAGAGACACCACCTTTCTCAAACTGAAGAGAACCCTCTCTATGCCTCAAAGGCCGAAGACAAAATTGGGCCAAGGGAGTGGTCACTGTGTAGGGTGAAATAATGGGGTGCCCTTGGTTCCAATCTTATCCTGAGGTTGACAAAGGTGCTGAACTATCAGGCACTGAGGCACCAAGGGGAAGGAACAGATCTGACAGCTTTGGAGTCGACCCTGAACCCAGAGCCTCTGCTCCTGTGCTTTGGCTCTGAAACTTATCCCGATCTGACACTGCCAGAGTTGAGAGAGTAATGGAAACTGTCAGTGTCAAAGTCACAAAGGCTATCAGCTCCTATGGTGGTGCTCTACCAGGCAGACTCGGATTCATGGACATTGGATCCAACAGTCAGACTTGAACAGCAGAAACCAGTGAAGGGGTAGTCGGCCCCATACCCAGAGCCCCTGAAGGGGTTGGTGCCACATTGACCCCTGTTGAATCTGTGTCTGAAGGGACTTCTGCATCATCCTGCTGATGTTGGCTTGTGAAAGACTCCTTGACAAATGGAAGGACCTAAAGGATGAAGCCACCAAAGGAGGCTGAGAAGAGCACTTCTCTTGCAGGAATGAGGAATGAAACCTTAGACTCACTGGCTCTGGTGAGAAACGTAGAGGGGAGATGGTGATTAGATCGAACAAGGCTCCAGATTCAAATACCTTGGTGTATTTGGGGTTGAGCTGGAAAGCTCCGACAGGTTTGGTGACCCTTTCTTGAATTTCTCTATCTGTTTTCTTGTTTTTCCTCTTTCCCTTTCTCTGTATTAGGTCCTTAGGTTTTTCTATATCCTTCTCCTTTTGAAACTTTGCTATCTCAAACTTCTTTGCTGAAGGAGAAGAAACTTTTTGTTCATAAGGTGCTGAACTCCCAGCTTGGGCCCTTGTAAAACCCTAGCCCCAAAAGGGGCACATGTCTCACAGTTAGAATCTAGAAGTGTCACCCCTAAACAGTTGATGCACAGTAAGTGCAGGTCCAGTAGTGGTAGCTTGTGCCCACAGTTGGAGTATTTTTTAAACACAGTGGCCTTGACTAACATACTGGGGAAAAACAATGGCAAATGGATCTCTACCACAATACATTACAGCAACAATAATAATGCTCCCTAACTATCCTACAATAACAAAAACTAAAAAAAAAAAAATCAAACCAGTACCAAGACTATCATAAAGTCTAATTATGAGAAATACCAAAATATAGAGACTTTTTTTTGGAAAAGTTATGTTTAAAAACTCTGTAAAAGGAATAAAGCCAAAGAGACAGGTCAAAAATGTTTTCACAAATAACTAAGTATAAATCATTTATCTTTTGAAGAAAATCAAAGCCCTCAAATTGCACGTCCTACTGATCAAGTGGAAAACGAGATCTGAGGTAATATGAAGACCTGAGGGAATTAAGGGTTGGGGGAGGAGTCAGAGCCCTGGATCCAAGCTCTTGAAAAGAGCTGAGGTTGAATCTGATCGGATCCGATAACTCAACTGTTGAATCTGACAAAACAGACAACACTGAATGCTGTTTTCCATCTGCTCCATTAGGTTGAATGCTATTCTTGTGTTTTGACTGGTTGTGATCACCAATGTAGTTTCTGAGCAATCACATGCCGATGTTAAAATGTGGCAGTACAGGGCAGGTAGGACACATTAATGAGAAGATGGTATTCATCTGTAGTGGATTATTTTAAAACAGATAAGTGAGTGCATCTTAAAGCTCTGACCAATACCTACTACAAATTTACAAACCTAAAAAAATCATTTGGACAGTATCTCTACAGCTCTTCCCTTGCCACCCAATAGAACAAACGTCCATTTCCCCTGAGGAATATTTCCAATGTTCATGAATTTAAGAAAACACTTAAACTACATCTAAATAGCACCTGGTCTTGTCTCTGTAATCATCCAACTTGAACACTTCCCCTACTCTAGCTCTACTCTCCTCCTACTACTCTCCATTTGTTTCCCCTACTCATCTCTTTTTCAAGTTTTTCTACACGGTGGCCCAACTTGACTTTCATATTTCATTTTGCATTGACTCTTTCACTGTTATCTACTTTCTCTGTCTCCTCCTTATTTTTACTTAATAGTTATATTTTTACTATTACTGCTTATATTGTCAAATTATTTGTAAATATTTCTCATGTACTTTATCACATTTTTATTCTTACTGTTGTAATGTAGAGCTTTTCTCCCCGAGCCTCAGCTGAAAAAGAGCTATGCCCAGTCGGACCATTCCCGGTTAACAAATGTGAAATAAATAAATAAGAAACAGCAGTGTTGTGCTAGCAAACAATTATTGTTAATGGCCAATAATGTAAAAGACCAGCTTCCTGATCATACTTCTGTGAGTGGGGAGCAGTTATGGTTGTTCTGTGTAGCTGACATGCAGTGTCTACTTCAGACTATTTTACAGCCCTTCATTACATGATAGAAGCAGGTACTGCTGGCACCATACTGTACTGTCAGTTTGGGTAACACTTTATGGTTTATTAGAGAAAACTAGTAAAATGACTTTCAAGATGTGTTACTGTAAACTGAAGGCATCACTTGAATGAGTGCAGAATAAGCTTAAAAAGTAGACACAGCTCAGGTGAGATAAACAGAATAATAATGAGAGAATGAATAGTCAGTACTAGAAGTTGTTTAAATCATGATGCTACACAAGACTAATTTGTACTATATATTAAAAGGTCAGGTAAATGCAAACACTTTTTGAAAAGCAGGTTATCAAATAAATCACAACACAAAGCAGGTTAATAAGGACAAGACAATGAAATATCATGAGTCCTGAGGACCACCAGTTTTGTTAAAGGAGAAGTGTGAAGTATGAAAATTAGAGCTAAGGTTGTATATGACTAAAAGTGCAAAGAGGCCTGAAACAGGAGACACAAGTAAAACAATAACCTAGTGATTAGATCAGTGCAGTACAGTTCTGCTTGCTGCCGTCTCAAGTCTGCTTATATTTAGTTGCTCTGACACTCCTGGCCTTCTTTTCCAGCTCCAATGGGCAGCCCTTTCCAGGGTTTTGCTTCCCAGACGTGTTATTCTGCAATGAATTCAAGCTACCATATTTCATATTACAGACTCCAATGGCAAGAAGCTAAACATTTGCAACAATCTTTTTTATTGCCCACTTAACTGAGAACATTGCACAGGCACTCATTTTTGAATAATCTGAAACAGCAAATGGACATGAAAACTGCTCGATGAGTGTTCTGTCTCTAATGATATACTAGGCTGATGGTGCCTTATTCAGTAAGAGGTGCAGTTATTTCAGCTTATTTATTTGGAATGAATGCTTCATTGTTTCTATATTTTGATATAATAAAATATGTATCATAAAAGTGCCAAAGAAAGGGAACAGGTCTAGTATACAGTCCGAGTAGCAGCAACTCACCTGTAGTCATCATCATCATCATCAACCCCCTTTTTCCCATTTTCTAGATGGGGACGGGGAGTCATGTTAACTGTCACCATCTCTCTCGATTCAATGCCACACTCCAGCCTTCTTCAGCACTCATGTCTGACTGTCGCAGATCTTCTGTCATGCAATCCAGTCACGTCTTTACTGGATGCCCTCATTTCTTCTTACCTTCCTCCTGTTTGTTCCAAAATTCCTTACCAGATTATCTTCTACTTTTCTGCACATGTACCTGAACCACCATAATCTGTTGTCTTTGATCTTTTCTGCAATTGGAGCTACTTTGGCTTCTGCTCTTATGCCCTCATTTCTTTGTCTGTCCCACAGTGTGCATCCTACCACCAGTTTCAGGCACTTCATTTTCATCACTTCTACCTTTCTTCTATGCTCTCCCTTTACTGGTCAGGATTCTGTACCATACAGTAGTACTGTTCAGACCACTGTTTTATACACTTTACTTTTCAGCTTCTTTGGCATTCTACTACACCTTACACTTTATGCCAGTCGACTGTAGCCCCTCTGATTCTAACTTTGACCTCTTCATTCAGACTTCCCTTCCCCTCTCAACCACCCCTTCAAGATACTTCAAACTATTAACCTGTTCCGCTATCTTTCCTTCTATCTCAATTCTAAGCTTCTACTGATTTCACCAGTTTGCTGCCATTGACACTGTCTTATCTGTACTTGGTTTTATCCCATGTGCCTTCTCTTCAGTTTCATTCCGCTATTCTTTACTGAAGTTCTTGCTCAGAGTCTGCCTGTAATGTCACATCATGTGCATACAGCAACTTTGTTGACCTGTCCTCTCCGACCTTTTTGCTAATGTAGTCCATCATCGGTATGAACAGCAGTGAGCTCAGAGTTGAGAGGATCTCTGTAGGCATGCATAATAAACTATTGTCCAGTGTACTTCCTCTGACAAACAGACACTCCGCAATCGTGGAATGAGAGTGATGGATGCTTGTATGTTAACAGGTTTGTATCTGCACAAGGTGCTGTGAAGGCTGCCAGCCTAGCTAGATAGGATTTTGTAGATAATTCTGTCATTTGTAAATATTAATGAAAGCCACAAGCTTGCTCGCTTAAATGTACGAAATTTATGGCAAATGTTGCACTTCAAAAATGTAACCACATTGCACTCTGCTGGTGGAAAGCTGATAAGTCAGACATTGTATAACTGTTTGATCTCAAAACTCAAAGCTGGGATGTCTGAATGAAGGAATTCTTCCTATTGTTTTGAGACCAGTGTTAATGGCTAGAATTTACATATATAATCTCTTTTATTGCTCTAGCTTCCTGACCAGCTGCAAGATCAAAAGGGCTGTTACACTCTGAGTTTCTGTTAGCCTGGGAAACATAGAATAATGATGTAATCTGAAATGAGTCGGTGATACTGTGTTATCAATTTAAGGACAGACAGAGAAGGAGAGAATGAGAGCATTTTGCATTTGTTTTCAGAACTGACAACATAATCAGCACAGAGCAATAAAAGACATTATACATGTAAATTCTAGCCATTAACTCTAGTCTGAAAACAATACGAAGAATTCCTTCATTCAGACATCTCGGCTCCAAGTTTTTAGAGATCAAGCAATTATATAATTCTTGACTTATCAGGTTTCCTCCAGCAGAGTGCAATGTGGTTACATTTTTGAAGTTCAACATTTACCATAATTTTCTTACATTTAAGAGAACAAGCATGTGGCTTACATTAATATTTACAAATGAAAGAATTATCTACAAAATCCTATCTAGCTAGGCTGGCAGCCTTCACAGGTGCAATACACAAATGGGATTTATTTTCTATACTTCAGATCTTGCCAATACATTACTGACCAAAAATTGTTTTGTATACCTCATATGTGTTGTTAACAGAGAGGATAGTTGGCATGATAGTTAAGGTCTTTGCCTCCCATGCACAAAGTACAAGGTTTGATCCTGACCTCCAGCCAATACCTGTATTGAATTTGCATGTTCTCCCTGTGTCTCTGTGGAGTTCCTCCCACCTCCAAAAAACATGCTGTTTCCATCTCAAACTCACCAATGAATGGAGTTGTTAAGACTCTACATGATGCCTATAAGGGGAAGAGTTATACAGACCAACTGCTTTAGGCATCTACCGTGGTTCCCAGTATCCTCAAGATAGGAGAACACCGATCACAGACTGTATACTGTTGCAGGGCTAGTCACTCAATGGTGGAAAATATGGCTCTAGGTGATTCAGTCATACTGAGCAACTCACCTGTAGAAATGATCGTTTTTCACTGTCTGACAAGTGGTCAGTATATGATCTTCCTTTTCTTTGGCTGGATCTAGTACTATTATTCTTAAGTACAGACAAAAGATGTTTTATAATTTTGAGTTCAAGCAATTAAGCTTGTAAAAAATGGCCTTCGGGACTGATTATGTAATTCTTTCTAGGGAATTCAGGAAGTGCCATTTTTGTATGATCTTATATATTCATTATGTTAAGATACTCAGAGAGAATAAACTACTGCAGATATCGGGGAAAGAAATCTAATTTAATTAGCTAGAAAAGAAAGGCAATGCAAGCTTTAGGAAACTTGAGAATGCTTTGCTTTTCCAACTTCTTCTGTTACTGGTAAGGTTGTCTTCTCTTTTCAGAGTTTCTCTGTCTCTGTTACAAAATCAGTACATTATTAATTTCACTAGGGTGTGAAAGCTCAAGGGTCTTGGTCTGGATATCTAAACATAAAAGTCTCCTCATTCTGTTTTTGTTTACACTTTGAAGGT
This sequence comes from Protopterus annectens, assembly GCF_019279795.1. Lineage (NCBI taxonomy): Eukaryota > Metazoa > Chordata > Ceratodontiformes > Protopteridae > Protopterus > Protopterus annectens. The sequence continues at coordinate 750,427,918 of NC_056730.1, read as the reverse complement.
AAAACTGAAATTCTTGTTATTTTTTCCTAAACTTAATTACAAAAAAATGGATTACTTTACTCATTTTTGCCCGGCATGAAAAGATAACTATCTATTCTATAAAGGTTTTCATACAAAGTATCAAAACAGTTTAAAACAGGCACACAAGTGAGAAATTATATACTCGTATTGTTCTACTGAATATATCATGTGAAATTTCAGTTCTTTTTAAAGCCATTATTTTTTTAATGTCAATGTACTATAAAAACAGAAAACAACACAGCATTTACTAAGCTTTCAAAAGCTTCATGGTAAGCATGAAGAAAATAAGGGCTGCACAGAACAACTAATGCAAGCATAAGCACCAAATTATCATACATTTCCAGGATGCTTTACGAGAGGTAGGCCATGACCCCTGCGACGCTTTCAGCAGGTTTTTCACATCAGACTTCATTTACTGCTAAAAAGTAGATAAAGAATGAAGAATGCAACACAGACAATTACTGTTCACGCATGCAGACTAAGCAACTAAAGAGAATCCAAGACAGGGTGAACCTCTTTTCAAGTTTTCTCATTTTGTGAGATGCCTAACCAGCCTGTTTCACTTGTTCAAAATGGTGATGCCAATAAAAGCACACTCATTACCTACTGGTGGATATGCTGGGTGATATCGGCAGTCTACAAGCAAGAATTTCATCAAAACCAATTGCTTGAATATACAGTCAGACACTACATAAAAAAGATCTGTAAAGGAGACTCTTTATGCTAATAAGGGCAATCAGCTTTACCACAGGATGGTAGGCCTTATTAGTGTTCAATGAATGGCTTCACTGTTCAGGCTGCAAGAAGTAACATAATCATGTCCATTTGGTGTTAAAAAATCATGATGTCTTTAAGCACTGTAACTGAATGCAGCATGTAGCTTTACAGCATAATTTACACCACAGCTTTTGTTTCAACACTAGAGTTTACATTAAACATTTTAAAGTCTAATATTCCTTGTAATGTTCTGAATTGCCTTTCTCAGAAATACAATGAAAAAAAATCAAGTCACAAAATAAGTTACAATACAAAACCGTGTTACTGAAAAATTATCTGAAATGCAAAATACCCTTCAAGAACTGATTCTGCAACATACAGTGTGTGGTATGCAGGAAGTAGCTTAATGTACCCAAACAGAAAGCCCAGATTGATAAAACCCTGGTTTTGATAGAAATGTAAGATGGTTTGGCTGAGCTAAAATGATTTTAGAATGCTGTAGGACAGTAATAAAGGGGAGAATATGCAATCAGTTGCCCATATGGAAAACCTCTTCTTTATAGCAATGTATGAGATCCTGCTGGCAAGCATTATGGTTATTTCAACAGAATGGACCTTGAGAGAGACAGTGGACAAAGCCACAACCACCACACAAGAAACAGAATGAAGGCTTTTGTATGAAATGTTCTCGTAGCTAAATCTTCTTAGACAGAAAGCTAAACGGAGGCCGTCTCATAAACACTCAGAAAGACTGGGAACTATGGCCATCCCAGACAGTACAGGCCCGCAAGCATGATCTAAGCAACATTTTCTTCCTTTATTATGGTTTTCTCCTTAGCTCTCTGCTGTCAGCTCCCCCTAGATCTTTAGCATCAAGATCTCTAGCTCATGTTAACTGGAAATAGTATGGGAGAAAATGTTAGGCTTCATGTTATGAATATATGGGGATCAATGTCAAAGTATGCGGGAATCTAAAAGCAGTTAAGATTAGAAAGTTCCAGATTTTTGCTTGGAAGTGACTACACAGACATTTCTATACTCCTAACAGACCTGTCAGAATAACCCTGGGAGCTGGTTAACAGAGGTATAGTGCAAGAGATTACAAGACATAGTTAGAGAAATGTCTCTCTCTCTCCTTCTCTCTCTCTTATTTTACTCCTCCCAACAGCTGGGCAGTGTCAGTGTCTGGGTAGCAGTCAGAGAGGATATCAGGGTGACCCAGTGCAATGCCATCCTGATAGCTACAGACAGCTTTCTGTATGTCAGCTCAAAAACTATGCGCAGACATCATGCACAATATGCTCTACAGTACTACAAGCCCTGGTCTCCCCAAAGGACTTGTAGCCAACTCCACGACACAGAAGACAGGAGCTGTGACTGTAATCCAGACAACCGTGTTTGACTGGTTAACCTGATCTCTGATGAGTCATTTTGAAGATAGGGACTGAATGGTATTTTTGCTGTCTCACTAATCCCATTTCTTAAAGGCCATGATAGGACCCTGTGGACTAACGGAAAAGGAACAATATAAAAGGACACAGATTATTCCAGTGTAAACAGGTTGCATTTAACAAACCTGCAGGCTCAGAGGGATGGAACAAAAGAGGGCTAGCCTCCTGTCTCTTGATGTGGTGAAAAGGTACTCCTATGGTCTACCCCAACTGCTGAACATCATGCTATCAATCCCTGGATAAGTATTCAAAATAAAGAATGCAGAAACAGCCCTGTTTAAGAAGTCAGCTCAAGTTCTGCTCACTACTTTATGAAACTGTATCTGAAGAACGCCTCCACGCTCTTTCACAGCCCATTGCAAGACCCTCATTATCTACCTGCAAAAGAAGCACATATACTCAGGCTTCTGGCAAAGATACTTGCCTCCCCCATAGTGCCTTTTTATGAAAAAGTGATGAGGTTAAAACTACCAACATAAAAATTTTAACAAAATCCAAATTAAAGGTCATGCTGCTAAACGCCAGGAGTCTAAACATAAAATTGCACTCATTGCAAGCATTCTTAACCCTGGAAAATGCTGGCATCTGCGCAGTCACAGAAACCTGGTTCAAAGCTGCAGAGAGCACCCAAGCCATACCTGGTTACTCATCCTATCATACAGTCAGACTCCAAACTGTGGGTAGTAAAGTCAAAGGAGGTGGAGTTTCAATATATATTAAAGACATACACACCTCCAGGCTGGTCAAACAATATGATGCACAGGAGACAATTCAGGTGCAGTTAACCATTGACAAGACCCCTATACAAATCATAGCTACCTACCGGCCCCCAAATCTGACTCAAGATGCCCAAACTGCCTAGCTAGACTTCTTCGAATCTATTAAGATTCAACCCTTTACCCTGATCCTGGGTGACTTTAACTACCCAAACATAGACTGGAAGAACTGCTCATGCCAGAACACAAATGCCCTGAGATTCCTCGATTTTTGTCAGTGCAAATGCTTTGGAACAGCTAGTCGCTACCCCCACAACAGATGATAATATCTTGGACTTGGTTTTAACCAGCATAAGTAACCACTGCAGCATCCCTACAGTATCATCCTCCCTTGTAAGATCCGACCATAAAGCAGTCATGTTCGAAGTCACTATCTCCCCTGACCCCCGTCTAGCTAGGGTCAAACAAAAAAAATTCTCCAAAGCTGATTACAGCCTCCTGCAGGATGATATAAACAGCTTCATAGTCCCCTACCCCTCTCTAGGAACTGGCACCAGTATCCAAAACTATACCAAATTACTATAGGAAGATTTATATAGATGCATGGAATCAGGAATACCTGACAGGACTAAAGCATCTTCCGCAACCTGTCTGGTAGACATCTGCAATAAATAAACTCTATAACAAAATAATAAAATTGCTGTCCAGGACCAAGAAGGAGCAGGTGCCCAATTGGAAGCAATCTCTCCTTAGCCTAAACAAGCAAATAAGAGCACTAGTGAAATCATCCAAAACAAACTTTGAGTCCAAATTGGCCACATCTACTAAAGACAATCATAGGACCTTCTTCACATATGTCCGTAATCTCAAAGGTAGCACCCAGATCTGTTCATAACTGGTGGTCAAGAATGCCACATATACAAATGCCATAGATATAGCAAACTTGCTGGCTGACAGATTCAGCAAAAATGTCACCCCTCTGTTCCCCCCATCAGTAAATCAGGAAATTTCCAGTACTTGCCCCCTTTCCCTTATATCTAGATATTATATCTGCATCCTACATGAACTCAGGCAGGAACCTGCAGCACTATTAGGCGCCCTATTCAACCAAAGCCTGAGTACTTGCTTTGTCCCAGCTGAGTGGAGGACAGCCACTGTCATCCCTTTACACAAAGGTGGAGTGTCTACCAAGCAGGGAAATTATAGACCCATCAGCCTAACTAGCCTGATCTGCAAGGCCATGGAACAGATTATCGTGGACCTCATTAACAAGGACATTAGCAACCTTCAAACACTCGATCCCACACAGTTTGGCTTTGTCAAGGGGAGGTCATGTCTGTTAAATTTGGTTGACTTTTTTGAGACAGTCACCAAAGCCATGGATGAGGGGAAGACAGTGCACACCGCCTACCTTGACCTGGCCAAAGCCTTCGACACTATTCCCCACTTGGGCATAATAGATAAACTCTCTCAACTAGGTATCAATCTGTATGTTACCAGATGGGTAGCTAACTGGCTCACTGATAGAACCCACTTGGCCAAAATAGGGGAAGCCACCTCAAGCAGTAGACCCATATTGAGTGGCATACCCCAGGTTCAGTCTTGGGGCCTCTGTTATTTGGGATATACTTTTCTGAGGTGCAAGCCAAAACCAGTGGGCTATGGCTGACCAAGTTTGCAGACGATTGCAAGCTGGGCGCTGTCATCAATTCCCCTAGTGATATGGACATCCTCCAAAAGGGTCTCACCGAAACAAATGACTGGTGCCAGAAACATGGCCTCAAGCTGAATACAAAAAAATGCATCATCATCATCCCCTTTGGGGAAAGTGATGTCCTCACAAATTATCACATTAATAACCATGTCCTAAGTACGCAGTCAGTCGTGATGGATTTGGGGCACCTAGATTGATAGCAACCTGACTTTTGACCACCATGTTGCTTCCATTGTACAGAAAGCTTTCTACATGTCCCACCTCATAAGTAACGGTATCTCATCCAGGGACAAGGAGATCATAACTTCCCTGTATTCTTCCCCTATAAGGCCCACTATTGAGTACAATGCACCATTTGGCATGTACCTAGCAAAGCACATGCAGCAGCTGGAGAGACCACAGAGGTTCCTCACCAGGAGAATCCAGGACCTCAAAAATCTTACATACACATATAGGGTAAAAGCTCTATCCCTGTACTCTGTTTCATACGGACACCTGAGAGGTGACCTCTGTCTGGCATACAAGGCGATCTTGGACCCCGCCTTGATGGGACTGCTGCATATCTGCAAGTCAAGCTCCACTCGAGTAACCCGCACATGCGGCCTCAACCTGGTGTAGGACATTAATAGAACTTGTTGGCAGGACAGATTTGTGTCCCAGAGGCTCCCTTATCTATGGAATAGACGCCTCTCTATGTCAAACAGAGTACCTCTTTACCCCTTTTTAAACACAACCTGGATAACTGGATAAGAAATAGAAAAAACATCCCTGGGATTCCACCCGTGTCTCTGTTGGACAGAGGCATTGGGTGCTAATTTCTCTATACATGGGCTAAACTCTTGGCTAGGCTTATAAGGGCCTCAGGGCCAATAGCCAATAACTTCCTATGATTGTATATACCTGTCTTATAGGTTCATAGGTTCATACTAGGCTATCTGCCCTGGGGCATTTATAAGCCTAGCCCGATTGTGTTTAGCTTATGCCACCCCTTGATTTGAGTATACTGTGCCCTTTTTAAAGTTTAGTTTACTGTGCCTCTGTCTAATAGTGACACGGAAGTAATCCCTGGGACAAACCTACGATCCCCCATCCACTCATCACGATTCTTCTTGAAGAGAGTCAGTGAGGTGCTCTGCCTAACATGAATTGGAATTCTATTCCAGAGCGAAGTGAGCCTCTGGGTTATGAATCTGTCTCTCCAGCATGTTCTATTTATTTCTGTGCTGAGGTTCAAGTCCCTTGAGCACGTGGCTCTAAGGGATTTAGATTTACTGAGGTGGAGCATGTCCATTAATTCTGGGTTGGACATAGCTTTATATGTCAGGCATAGATTGCCTCAAAGTAGGCAGCATGCAATTGAGTAGAGCTCGAGTTTTTTTAACCGAGCAACATATGGCATCTGTTTGAGTCCCTTAATCCTCCTGGTGAGGTACTTTTGGGGTCTTTCTAATTGCTGCAGGTGTCGGGTAAGGTACATCCCAAAGGGGGCATTGTATTCTATGATGGGCCTGATGAGGGATGAATAAAGGGGCACGATTACCTCTCTTGATCTAGATGTGAATCCTTTCATGATGAGGTGGGCTATGTAGAAGGTCTTTCTAACCACTTTGGCAATGTGGTTGTCAAAGGAGAGATTGCTATCAACTTGGGTCCCCAGATCCCTAATTACTTTCTCTGTACTTAATGGGTTACCACCCATGTGGTAATTTGTGGGCACATTGTTTTTGCCAAAGGGTATGACTATACACTTTTTGGCATTTAGCTTTAGACCATGGCTCTGGCACCAGTTATCCATCTCTGTGAGACCTTTTTGAAGGATGTTTGTGTCAGCTGGAGAGTCGATTATGGCGCCCAGTTTGCAGTCACCTGCGAACTTGGTGAGCCATAGTCCTCCCACGTTGGCCTGTACCTCAGAAAAGTAAATACCGAACAAGAGAGGTCCCAGGACAGAACCTTGTGGGATGCCACTTGTGACCGGTTTCGAGTCTGACATGGCTCCAGCAACTCTGACTCTGTGGGTTCTGTCTTTGAGCCAGTTTGCGACCCATCTTGTGACATAGGGGTTTATATTTAGGCTGGATAGCTCATCTATGATGCCCGAGTGGGGTATTGTGTCAAATGCCTTTGCCAGGTCTAGATAGGCTGTGTGGAATACCTTCCCTTCATCTATGGCCTTGGTGACTGTTTCAAAGAAGTCGACCAGGTTCAAAAGGCAGGATCTGCCCTTGACGAAGCCAAACTGGGTAGGATCTAGTGTCTGTAGGTCTCCAATGTCTTTGTTTATGAGTTCCATGATGATCCTCTCCATAGCCTTGCAGACTAGGCTAGTCAGGCTTATGGGGCGACAGTTTCCAGGGTCCGTAGAGGCGCCACCTTTGTGGAGTGGGATCACTGTTGCTGTAGGTTCATAGGTTCATAGATTAGTACTAGGCTAATTGCCCTTGCAAGCCATTTTAAGCCTAGCCAATTATCCCCTGTGAGATTCAAACCCTGCACCTTGTGCTTGTAAGGCAAACACCTTAACCATTAGGCCACCCTCCCATGCCATTCTTTGGGCACATATCCTGTAGTGAGGCTGAGATTGTACAGCAGTTTTACTTGAGGGATTATTTCTTCTTGGAGTTCATGTAGCACGCAACCCGGGATGCCATCTGGTCCCATGGAAGCAGTGTTTTTTGCTTTGGAGAAGGCGGCCTTCACCTGAGCATCAGAGATGTTTGGCAGGCTGCACTCTGCCGGGATAGATACTTGCTCTTTTCGGGGGGAGAGGGTGGAGAAGTTTGCACTGAACCTGTCTGCCAGGATATTGGCGATGTCTGTGGGTTCAGTGTATTTTTGTCATTTAGAATCAACTCAGAACAAGTCTGGGAGTTGCATCCCAGGTTCTTAACATAATTGAAAAAAGCCTTATGATTGCCTTTAGTGTCCTGTGCAATTTTTCCCTCAAAGCTGGCCTTGGAGGATTTTATGAGGGATCGTAATTTTTTGCTAGTACTGATCAGAGATGCCTTCCCTTTTAGGGATTTTGCTCTGTCATGTAGTAGCTTCCTCCTTCTGTTGTACAGTTTATTTATGGCTGGGGTCCACCAGACTGGACGCCTGCCTTTGGATGATTGGGTCTTGATTTTGTTTGGGATAGCATGATCCATGCATTCCTGGAGATGTCCGTAGAATGCGTTTATATAGGATTCTGCAGTTTGGGCCGTAGTTTCCACTGGCCCTGGGGCCTTGAAGGATTCCACCTCAGTTTTGAGAAGTGTGAAGTTCGCTTTTGAGAAGTTTTTCACTGTGGTTTTCTGGGCTGGGTGTGGGGTCGGGATGTGGATATCCAGTGAAATTAATTTATGGTCTGATCTTACCAATGAGGGATATACTTCTGGTATGGAGCATAGAGTCCCCATGTTGGTAATGATCAGGTCTAGTATGTTATCCCCTCTTGTGGGAGGGTGACTAGTTGTTCCATAGCATTTGAGTTTATAAATTCCAGGAACCTTTGGGCTAAGGTGCTGGGGCTTGAGTAATGCTCCCAGTCTATGTTTGGGTAGTTGAAGTCGCCCAATATAATGGTGTTCGGAGAGACCTTCATGTTCTCCAATGTTTTCAGGAAAGCAGAGTGGGATTCCTGACTTTGAGAGGGTGGTCTGTAGGATGCTATAAACTGAAAAGCAGTCTTGCCCACTGTCAGTTGCACATGGATGGTCTCCGATACTTTGTGCAACACCACTAACCTGGAGATGTGGATGTCCTTGATAAATATAGAAACTCCCCCTCCTTTTGTGGTTCGGTCCGGGTTTTGGGGCCGAAAAGCATGATATGAGGTATAACCTGGTTGTGCTGGGGTTCTCTCTGGAGCCTTGAACCAGGTTTCTGTCACTGCACAGATATCGATGTTCTCCATACTGAGGAGAGCTTCAAGTGCGTGCATCTTGAGGTTAAGACTTCTGGCGTTTAGCAGCATTACCCTTAGTTTCTTGTTCCTTGTGCTGTCTATGGAGGTGGGTTTGACGTTTGAGCCTTGCCTAAAAAAGGCACTATGGGGGTGGCAAGAGCCTTTGCCAATATCCGAAAGCCCAGGGGTGACAGGTGCAAGCCGTCCCTAGCGAAGCAACGTGGCTTGTCGAGCATGTCATCCCAGGCTGACAGACACTGGATCCCCTTTGAATGACACCAAAATTTTAGCCAATTGTTAAAATCAATCATTTTGTCTTTATACTGTGGCATCACTTTAGGTGAGGGTAAGATGCTGCTAAAGGTCAGGATCATACCGGCCTGGGCTACATGATCAGAGAGCTCCTCTATGTCTCTTTTCATGTAGTCGAGGGAGGTACGTCTCAGGTCATTCATGCCAGCATGTACAATGACTGAGTCATATTTGTATTTGCTTTGGAGTGACCTGAGTGCTTGCGTTATGTGGCGGATCCTAGCGCCCGACAGGCAGCTCACTGTGACCTTCTCTTTATTCAGCCTGGTGAGCGGGACGTCAGTGTGTCTGACAATAGAGTCACCTATTACAAGAGTATCAGGTGTGTTATTCAGCCTTAAGGGCTGTGACTGCTTGGCACACTGACTTTGTGTGCTATGTGTTGTACGTGTTTTGTTTTGGGGTAGTGTTTGCTTGGCTGTCTGCTTTGGAGGTCTCTGTTGCTTAGGTAGATTTTTATTTAGAGCCTCCGAGTATGTTTTTGTGTTTTTATGTGTTTGGTTCGCTGTTGTGGTGGGACTATGTGATACTGGAATTGTGTTGTGTGTGGTTACCTTCTCCTCCTGACTGGTTACACCAGTTTTGAGATGAGAGAGCTCAGCCTACAGTTTGGCTATATGGTTGCATCTCTCACATGTATTTGAACCTGTTTGGAGGAGGAGAGGGTACTCTGTGTACATGAGACAGTTGTAACATTGCCTCAAAATTCCCAGATTCACCAGCTGGACTGGAGAGGAAACCATTGACTGACCTTTGGACATGCTAGAGTAATATAGGGAACTGAATTAAAACGGACCAATAGGGGACAAGGTAATCATAGAGAGTATAAGAGTAAGTAGTGCTTATGGTTTATTAGTGCTAACTTGTAAGATTACTTATTTGGACCAGTGAGGGGCCTTAGAATGAGAATATGGTGTTTAATTTGAGAGATAGAGCAGTTCTAAGGGAAAAAGTGAAGAGCAGACTTTGTGGAGCCAGGAATAGTTTAAACCCAATTAGGCGGTGCTGCCCGATGTTGCGTTATGCACAAAAATGCGCAAAACCGCGCAAAAGAGGGTTTTAAGAGAGGGAGATCAAGGAGTTTCAAATTGACCCAAAATGGCCAATAAAACTACAGTTTCAAGGCAGTAACCACTCCCACAGGGGCAGGCAGGCTGCTCAATGTTTATCACTGCCACTGATGAACACAGAGACTTCCCGTTAGCCCAAGCAAACAATGGCCTCCAAGAAACTTACAAACAGTTCAGAACAGCAAATCTGTAACTGAACTTTTTTAAATCTCAGAAAAGTGGGAAAAAAGCAAGATTTTTTTTGTTTTTTTTAAGGAAAGCAGAGGTTCGCAAGTATCAACAAGTTAGAACAGTGTAGTAAATGACCCCACACTTGAGTGCTAGGCCAGAGACAGATAAAATGCAAGTTTTAAGAAAAAAAAGATTTTAAAAATAAGTGCACACAGGAAATTCAGTAATCAGCTCTAGGTTGTGTTCTAAATACAGTTACCAACACAGAAGTCAAGTTTAACTAGCCAGAAAATGCTCAAAAGTAGGCAGCAATGCAGAAAAACTTAACAAATAATCTGAAGCAAAATACTTAAAATCTCAAAAGTGGCTCCTTTCTACTCTCAGCGTTTTCTCCTCCTGGTGGGTGCTTCACCAACAGCCAACAAGTCCGAAAAGACGCCAAAACCACAAGGCAATCGGGTTTTAAGAGAGGGAGATAAAGGAGTTTGGAATTGACCCAAAATGGCCAATAAAACTACAGTTTCAAGGCAGTAACCACTTCCACAGGGGCAGGCAGGCTGCTCAATGTTTATCACTACCACTGATGAACACAGAGACTTCCCTTTAGCCCAAGCAAAAAATGGCCTCCAAGAAACTTACAAACAGTTCAGAACAGCAAATCTGTAACTGAACTTTTTTAAATCTCAGAAAAGTGGGGAAAAAGCAAGATTTTTTAGTTTTTTTGTTATGGAAAGCAGAGGTTCACAAGTATCAACAAGTTAGAACAGTGCAGTAAATGACCCCACACTTGAGTGCTAGGCCAGAGACAAATAAAATGCAAGTTTTAAGAAAAAAAACGATTTTAAAAATAAGTGCACGCAGGAAATTCAGTAATCAGCTCTAGATTATGTTCTAAATACAGTTACCAACACAGAAATCAAGTTTAACAAGCCAGAAAATGCTCAAAAGTAGGCAGCAATGCAGAAAAACTTAACAAATAATCTGAAGTCTTTGATCTGATTTTATAACAGTATGGGTCACATAACATGCAGGGCTTGAGTATCACTTGAAGTTCTAGGATATTGACATGAACTGACTGCTCTGTCAATGACCAGACATCCTGAACAGAAAGGGGGCCTGACAGAGCTCTCAGCTTGTCAGACAGACATCCAAGTTTAGGCTCTGAACTGAGGCTAGATGGATGAAAGGTGTCCTAAAGGAAGGGTGGTTGGATTCAGCAACCATTGTAGGGTACCTCTACAAAAATGTGTCACTCACAGGGGAGTCCAAGTCTTTGATATGAAGACCACTAAAAGATGACTGTCAATAGCTGTGTTCACATCTTCAGTCTTCATCTTAGAAATACTACAGCAGAGGCCAATTTAATTTAATTTCACTGTATTTATTTACTTATTTACTTACTTACTTATATCCACTTACTGATCCCAGGAACTTTTTCAGCCATGACCTGAGCCAATAGGGAAAGACAATGTACATCAACATCAATGCAGATACAGATGCCTTAAGATACTTTATAATGTAAACAATAATAATATTTATCTATACAACTGTTTTCACATGTAATAAACAATAATAAATCACCTGTTTTGGAAAACAGTGCTAGGGAAAAATACACAAACACTGTGTCAGATATCAAACAGATGCAGGAAAGTGAAAGTAATGAATGTACCGATGATGGGTTAGTGTTCATTTTTTTTTTTTTTTATCACTAGCCATTTAATTTACGACACAACTGTAAAAGAATCGTTTTCAGTGCTTCTCCAAAAGAATATCCTTCTATGGCAACAGCTTGGATGAGTAAGACCCTGTCTCTCAGTAAGAAGGCTTTAATGGCCACAAAGTCAAAGATCGCTCAAGTCAAATAGATCTGTATTACAGAGAAGGCATTTTTCTCAACTGATGTCTTCTTCACAAGCCTTAAAATAACAGACACACGAGAGGCCTTTCCAAGTCACTCTTAAATGGTGTCACATAAAAGCAGTCATCCAAATAGAAGACAGACTTATTCAGATGAACAAAAGCCAGCCACTAGTTGATGAATACCTGGAGGAAAGGTTGAGCATAGAAAAAAGGGAAATATCCTGATAAGGAAACTGTTCTTCCTTATTGGAACGTGCAGTTTCTCCTGTGAAGGCCAAAAGATCTGTAGGTAGTAAGCATCTTACATATCCAAAGCCATCATCTTCGCTCTCATAGTAGGACTGCAAGGATGAAAGAAAGGATGACCATTCAGAACTACTTCTACACAACCAAGCTGTTAAGTGTGCTCATATACAACATGGAGCTGAACAAGCAGTCTCTACAGAGATCAGAAATATCTCTCACAGAATCCACAGCTCTAGTTATTTAGGAAACAGGTTCTATAGCACGCTTTCACCACATCTTCCCCAACATGACTCAGAATGAGGATGGATGATGAGGGCTTCAGAGACCGGTGATGTGGAGAAGAAGAAATTTCAGATTGTGACCCTTTGCAATTGTATCAAGAACTTACTAGTTCCCGTGTTTTGGAGGCTGACTGCAGAAAAGGCAGTGACGACTTGCTACCGAAACAGACTACAGTATCTAAGTGGAGAAACGGTAGGGGACTGCAGGCATCAGGTTCAAGTTTGTTGTACCATATTAGTCTTCTTTTACCAGTACTGAGGCAAAGCAGGGATCAGAAGGAAAGAATAACCCTTCTTTTCTATGGTCTTCTACAGTGGCTTCTTGGCATTTTTTTCTAAAGCACACATACTAATATGATTACAAACCTCAAAAGAAGTTCTTTTAACAAAACTGGAGTTACTAGTTAAGATGTGGGGTCTTTAACATTTTCTCCAAGAAGGATTTTGTCACAGCAAGGAGTACTTACAGAAATTTATATTTTGTCTCCTCCTGAAATTTCAGAAATCTGAGTTAGATATATGTCTTCTGAAAAGTGCATCATGTGTGTAATGAGTCTGCTACATAACATGAAAACCAAATTCTGAAGTCACAAAGGAATTTAAAGACTAAGTCCTTGGCTTGTTAATACTGAAGATCCTTAAACTTTTCTGAAACACATACATACACATATCCTTTTGCCCCTTAGTCCCTTTGACTCAAGTAAAAACTCACTGCAGCTGGAAGCCAATGCACTGATGAGTCTTAAATGATCTGCTTAGTTAAAAATTAAAAACCTCTATCATGGATGTAGTGGTGACTGAACCTTCATACTCCCCTAACTTATATTTTTATTTATTTAAATTTGTTGACCGGGAGTGTCCGACTGGACATAGGTCCATTTTCAGCGGAGGCCCCGGGAGAAAAGCTCCACAGTAAAATAAACAGACAGTAGTTACATTGGATTACATAGCGATTAACAATTACTTACAACATATTTACAGATGAAGAACATAGTACATCAGTAGACAACTAGAATCTTTATCTGTGAAGTACATAACAGACATTAACAAATGTTACAATGAGAAGTTCCTGCTGTATAATAAGTACTAAGCTTATGAGCATCTGGGCTTGCTATAAACCCCAGGTTACATAGCATAGGGGAAGGGGAGAAAAGAGACCATGAAAAACTCATTGATAGGGCCTTGATGAGTTCTGCCATGATGAAAAATAGGTTTTGTTATAATGCATTGATATATATATATATATATATATATATATACACACACATGCACACACACACACAACATGTGTGTGTGTGTGTGTGTGTGTATACATATATATACATATATATATATATATATATATATATATATATATAGATACACATATATATATGTATATATGTGTGTCTGTGTATGTGTGTATGTGCATGTGTTAGATAGATGATAGAGTAGCAGAAAAAAATGCAGTTTTCCCAATAGAATTAATAGCTTTTTAGTCATTTGGCAGAAAGATTGTGAAGCCTGCAAAAATAATGATTGGCAACTAAGAATACCATGGAAATAATGTTCTGGCATTCAGTTATAAGCACATGAAACAGTGATACTACTAGACACACATTTCCCTTCCTCTCAGAATGGGAACTGGAATTGGAGTGAGAAGTCTCCATAGTGCCTTTGCAGCATTCTTATTTGATTTCCAAAAAGTTTGGAAGCCTATGCAGAGGGTTACTTTTACTCTGAGCAGCTAATGTAGGGTTGTCTACATACATCCAAGTGCTTCTGCATTATGATTAGGTTCTCCAGTGGAATGGGGATGTAGGTAGAAATAACATCTGCCCACCTTATTAGTCTCTTCCAAAGTGAAGAACATAACAAGGAAGTGGAATCCAAAGTAAGCAAAAAGAGAAGACAATCAGCATGTGTGATGTGCTGCAAAAGTATCCATGTTCAGGCTGGGATACAGTGAAGGGTGCAGTGAAGATGTTTATCTAGAAGAATGCAGACCAAGAAGCATGGCTAAGTCTACCACTATAAATTAAAAAAAAAGTTTCAATGGTAATATGCAGGTGGGTTATACACAAAAACAAGAGTTTGGAGAGACAGAATCATCATCTTGGCAAACAAAGATGGCAGTTCCAGTGGGAATCTAGCAGGCCTACAATCTTTGGAAAGGGAAGCCATAGAATAAAGGGATTTGGGAATGGGCAGGAAGAGAATAACCCAAACCTTGTTGTCTAGAAGATGTTAGAACACACCATCTAACTCAATGTGTAGCTGATGGATATGTGGACATACAGCCCAGCAAAATTTACACTCATAGGTCTAACCCAGCTGTCATCATACACACAGTTATGGAAATGGCTAAACTTATCTATATAGGTTCCTTGCCTCAGGAGCTCACAGATGGTGCCGTCAAATGCAAGATGGCAGCTTGAAGGAAAAAGGATTAAATACAAATAATACAAAACAATTTCACTGAAAGTCACTTTCAGTGAACACTAAACAATTTGTTTCCCTTGTAGGAAGACAAGCCCCTCCAGAGCCTCTTCCTCCAAACTTACTTATGCAAACATCACAGTCTCATAACACTGGGAAAAATGAGTTAACTGACATTCTCTGAAAGTGGCTTTTAGCAAAATGTATTTGTGGTGATGTCACTCGGACAAACAGCATTTGAATACTCATCTGCATCCTAGATATATCAACATAGTAGCATTTGGAAAAACAATACAAAGATGGGGTTGAAGGAATGCATGTATGTAAGAAATGCTACAAAAATATGAAAAGAACATAGTCCACCAAGGATTTTTGTGGCACTCCATTAGTCATCTTCCTATATTTAGATTTTATGTTGTATACTACCATTTTCTTATCCCAGACCATCAATAAGTTTCTAGTTCATTTTTACTACTGTAAGAACTACTCACTGCTTCCCAATTCGTTTGGTAATTTTGTATATGGCACAATGTCATGACCTTGCTGCAGTCAGGGTAGGTGGCATCGGCCAGTTTTTCCTAATATGCTACCCTGCTTCCTCTGTTAAAGCAATCATAGCAACCATAAGAGAAATCTTCTCAACCAATGACCAATACCATTTTGAATCATATGCTATGCTATCTTCCAGAAATGTCACTACCTCCCTAGAGACTTCATCACTTTCTTGACAGCTACATTCAGGCTCACAGATCTCTAACTTCCTGTTTCCTCCTTTCTTTAGTCAAAAATCTGCAGTACCACTTCAAAATATAGCAGTAGAGTAAGCACAGTAATGCACACATGTTCACAAAGCATTTATTTAATTTTTTCAGTTTGTAGACTGGTCAGAACACATTTACGGTGGAGGCCCAGGTGAGAAACCTTGAGACTGAAGGCTTGCTTACCAAAAATCCACAACATAAACATACTTTTGCAAAGAAATTACTATACATATAGGAATTAGCAAGAAACACCATGACAAGGATAAAAGAAATGTGTACTGTATAGTGTCAACATTATGTAAGCAACAGTTAAAGAAATTCATATTTACAATACCTACATAGTGGCAAATCTACTGTGATGTTTGTACATCACTAATGTACACTAAAAAGAAAATCAGCATGTAGAATTTATACTGTATACTGAATACAGTTAAAATTCACAAGACTGATGGATACAAAGAATAGCAACAGCAAAGCTGGTGGTTTACTTGGTAACTTCAAGCACAATGCAAACAAATATACAAACTGTGCCCAGTAACAGCAGCACTACGGTATAAGTCACATAGTAAAGTAACAGAGTATTTATAAAATTAGTATACTTGACTGCTGCAATACATTTCGTGAACTTAAAATAAGGCATAAGAACCTCAGATCAACTAATATAACATCCAAGAGACTTTATGGGAAGAAGTGAAGTGTCAGTGACTCAACAGGTAGCACACTTGCCTTTGGAGGTGTAAGATCAGGAAACTGTGCATTCTATTCCCACTTGTGGTAATTGGATTAATTTTCAAACTGCTGACACTTCAGTCCAGCATTAGGGGGTGCTGCACTTCTGAATGTGATGTTAGAAAAAATGGTCCTATCTGTTTGAGTTGGTGGAAGCTTTCTTGGATGTAAAAGATCCTATGGCACCCATCAAAAAGAGTAGGACAATGTTCCCTAATGCCCTGGCAAAACTGCCCTAGCAGTATAAATGCTACCTCAGGTCTTCCCTGAAAGGAGATCATTAGTCTAATGTGATTAATCCAGTTAAAGTTCAACCTCATTCTGCAGGAATTCATTATAAATTCTTGCTTAATCACACTGTGAGATATTTTTCAGCAATTTATCAATGTATATAGGTATATACTCAAGTTTTTACACATTATTAGTATAACCTATAAATTATTTTTTTTTTAATTTGTGAGGGATTAACTGTATGAACGAATACTTACATTTGCTTGTCTTTGTAAATCACTGCCATATGGTTTGGTGTATGCCTGAAAAGGATCTTCAGATCAGTGTTCTTATCCAGTTAACAGATGACAGACGGACTGGCAGATGGAATGACAGATAAGACAGGAAAGAAATGAGTGTGATAGAAGATGGCATACAGCATCACAAAAACAAAGTGGAAGAGCAAGGTGGTGAAAGTTAAGATGAAAGAATTACAAGGAGACTAACGCGAAAAGGTAAGAGGTGCGAAAGTGAGAATGTACGAAGTGACTGAATATGGGACAGACGCATAAATAATGCACAAATGAGAGAAGAGAGTAGAAAGAGCTTTTATGAGCTCGGGCGGAGGTTCAAAATAAAGAAGAAAGCTACACAGACTGGAAAAGTAGCTGGAGGTTTGTTAATAATTAGCTTGTGAAACTGAGTGAGTCTGTCTTTTTATTTATTCTGTGATACACTGTCAAACAAACTTCCATATCTTCTGTTCTTTTAGTATTTTTCTAGGATACTTTCCTTTACCATCTAGGCCAAATAATTTGACAAAAAAACACTAACAAAAAACTAAGAATGTTAATTGCAAATGTTTAGCAGAAAACATTCAGAAGGAAGATGGCTACATTACTTGGGAGCAGAGGTTTTGTCTCAGGTCACTCAAAAATTTTAGAGAAAAAAAAAGGAAGTGGTCAGGATACATAGGTTGTAGTTTAATCTGGGAAGAATGGATGCTGAGGAAGAAGGAGTGGAGATCAAATGAAATAGGTTTAGAAGGTTGATGATTCAAGATTTAAAAAATGAAAAGGAACTAAATGTGACGTGGAAATGGTACTACTATAAGAATGATGCAAAGACAGAGATGATGCCAAGTGACTGACAAAAGCAGTCTGGAAAAGTGAAAGATGTAGGACTGTAAAGAAATTACAAAAGAGAAATGAAGCAAAACAGCACATCTTGGAAAGTCTGAGGAGGCAAAAGGTAGCATAGTTCAGTGAAAAATCAGACAATTTTAGAATATACAGTAAAGGTGGAATTAGGCTGCAGAAAGGAATGGTAGTTCAAATTACTGATAGGAAACAGCAGCTGAAAGGTAGCCTGTGGGAGGGGCTGTACATGTAATATACAAGTGGTGAAACTTTTAAGGTGGGTTACAGCTAGCCACCTTATGGTAAAGATATTGTTGCAAGGATGTAGTTTAATCCAAAAGGTGTTCTTAAAGAAGCACATGAATGCTTCAGATAAGATATTAAACTAAGGTCTCATCTGCCTAAATTGGTAGTAGTGCAACTGGATGTAAAACATGCAATGACACTAATCGAAAACAAAACAAACAAAAAACAGAAATAGAGAGAGAGTAGGATAATATTCCTGATGTTTTAGCCAAATTTTCCCTAGTCAGTATCAATGCAAACGTAGGTCTTCACTGAAAACAAGCTGTGACTAATGAGGCTTACCCAGTCAACAAAAAAACTAAATAAATAAATCTGGGTAAACAAATCCAAGTACCTATGTGCAAATCCCAAGAGATGGTCTCTACAACATGGAATGTACACACAAACTCTGATCTGTAGCTGTGACTGATTTCATAAATCAATAATGAAGGAAGGAAAATACTGAAACGAAAACAGAAAATGCCCATTGCCCTGTAACAAATAACCAATGGGAAAAATAACTCGGGAAGTTTGAACTACACTTAAGCTTATACATTTTATGCAGACACCCCTGCATAACTAGCAGCAATATTCCAACACTTCAACCTTACTGTGGATTTTAAATGGTCATTTAAACAAGTAGTGCAGACACAGATTCAAGACTTTCCTGGGATGCGATGCATAGCACATAATGCAAGGAACTTTATACAGAATTTACAATGTTGGGAAAAGATATGATTTCTGATTTTCAGCTAACAACTTATATGTTATTGTGCTGGTTTCTGTTTGAATTATTCACTGATTCTTCTGGCAATATACTACATAACGGACTGCCACCCCTCCCACCCCCCCCCTAAAAAAACCCAACAAAATGGAAGAATATTTTCTAAATACACAAACTTGTTCAAACATTATGAAGTTGATAATGGCTGCATGCACTTGAGCTACTTATCATTACAATTTTGTAAGATTTGAACCCTGAATTCTAATTAGTTTCTGGTATTGTACTGACTGTACAGCTTCTCAGAAGCTCCTGCATTAGAAACTGTTGCAAAAACAAAGAGAAGGTATGTTGCCTTCTGGAAGGCAGTCTGCATGCCTAGATGCAGGGTCATGTTGGTAGAAGAAGATCTATATTAGCATTTCAAAAATTAACTTTATGCACTTCTGGTACCCACAAATTTGGAAAGGACTTCTGCATGTGAGGAGGTTATATTTAACGGAGAACCCTCAGCAGCAAGGGCCCCACAACTAAGTTGAAGGACATGTGTCACTTTTAAAATGGGCCTCAACAATATGGAACAGTGAGAATCAAACATACAAAACTGCTAATAAAAAAATCACAGTCATTTCTGTGACTGTAAGGGCTTTCAGCAGGGCCATGTCCCCTGCACTTCCCCACATAGCTGCAACTTAATTAACTCTGAGGTCAATACTACTGAGGGAAAAGAAAAATATTTTTTTTTGCAGAAAATATCAAGAATCTACCTTTTCTCCTTTCTTCAGAGAACTTATGGAAATGATCAGTGTTTGAAACTAAATATTTGAATTTGAATGCTTTCAGCACTAAATGTTTTGAAAAAAAGCACTTCTCTTTTATAATCTGTATACAAACATAAAATTACTTATTTACTACAGTAAACCCAGACTGATGCAAGAGTGCATGCTCTAAATACTACAGCACAGCAAGGGATGACTGAAATGTTAAGGTAATGGCAGAAAAAAATCACAATGGTGGAAAATCTGTACTGTAAAAGGCCTTGCTGCAAAAATAAGCACAAAGGAAATAGAATTAGCAGCAGTAGCATCTTGTGCCACTGCTAACTTCTTATAATGTCTGCTTTTGTATACCTTTACTGCCCTATTGTGACTGCCTTTGCTTCTGCAATACTACACTAAATTTAGACAGCTTTGTATTTTAACAGCCCTGCTGGTTCCTTAACTAATGGTTTGTAGTGACTAGAAATCAAAAACAATTCATACAGGGGGATAACGTTAGGCTACAATAGGGAGACTTTTTATCAGGAAGAACCATAGATTTAATTTTCAAGGCTACGCTGAAAATGCAAGGAAGGAAAAATGCCTTTCTCAAGATTTCACAATATGCAACTGAAGGCTGACAGGATTCAAAGTTGTTCCGTGTGCCCTTTGGTCCATCACCCTAACCATTATTCACCACCAGGTCTTGCAGCTACATTACCTGACAATACAGCTTACTTTTCATTATCAATGCAGCAGCAATATGTCATTTACGTGTTTTTTTTATTTCCTATATATAAAGTATTACATCCAAGTTTGTCCTATAATCTACTGTTAGTGTGCATACTGAGATCACAACACTCCAGACATTAAAACATTAAAAACTAGACAAAATGTTGGAGGAATAACTGAATAAAAGCATACTTAGTACAAGAAAATAACTTCTTCAAACTCTGATTTAAATTACTTGCACATAACCTATACAACATTAATGAAAAAAGAAAGTTGGAAAATGCTTTTGAAAAAGTTAGAAAGTGAAGATGTTACAAGAGCCAATTAAATTACTTCTAAAATATAATGTATCTAAGCAACAATCAAAAGTTTTTCCCAACAACAATACAGCTCTACAAACATCATGATACATCTCTTCCTGTTGGTGGTGGCACTCTGCATAAACACTATTGTAAACATTTATTTTAGTTGAATTAAAAAAAAAAAAAAAAAAACCTCTTGGGTTAAATAATTTAAATCAATGATCTGCCAAAAGTAGTGGATTGAACTTCGGGAAGTACATATTCTCTTTCTGTTTCTGTGCTTATTGTGTGAGGCTATTTTAAGGAGAACTCTGATGCTGTGTTGAAGTTTAGGCAAATACTTTTAATGTTTTAGTTAATTGTCTTAGTAATTCCATACCTTTAAATTAGGGCACAAACATTCTGCTGTAGAAGACTGATAAAAAAGCCTACATCACTGCTACAGGCCACTTTCACTAGTCACTTCAAAGCAAATGAGAACAATCAATAAAACGCTTGTGCTAGTTGACAGATTTTAAAAACAAGTAAAATGTGAAATGTACTCATTTGTGAAAGACCAATCAAAGTGAAAGCTGAAGTCTTCTATTACTGTGTTACTATTGTTGAGACTTTGCATATGTATAGTGGTGTTTCTTTCAGGAGACATTTTGTATTAGTACACTTCACCTTAATTACGGCACAAAACCTGGGAGGTAAGCTTTCTGCTTAGAATGCCAGAAGGGCTATTAACAGGATTTGCTTTAAGAGCTTGCCAAAGCACGCTATCCTTATTAACACTTGAACTGAGAGTTCTACAATCGAGGGCTGAATATACAGACTGCAATTAATATTCTAAATTTAAAAATGCACTGCGAAAGTGCAAGTCTGTTAGTTCTCCAGTAATCACTATTAATAATTAGTGAAACTATACGTATATTAAAATGCAATTTGCAATTCCATTACTATAGAAAGATTTTAAACAAAACTGAGCAATTGATAAAATCAAGTTAAAAAATAATAAACGATACAGAAGGAACGTGTTTACAATAAAATGGAAAACACTGTCTTAAATGAGAACCAAAACTCAATGTACTAGTTTTGTACTTACAGGAATGCTTATAGCACTTTTTTCACACAAAAACTTATCATGAAAGATTCCACTTGTGAATTTTAGACAAAATCATCATATTCACACTAATGAACTGCATTATTGTAGTTATATATGTTACAACAGAAACATAACAGCATGTCCCTTTTTTGTAACCTTGCTATGAACTGTGTAAGTCACTGCCACTTTTCCACTACACTGGCCATCACGTGTGTCAAGTGCTGTCAGGCTGTTGTGCTAACATGGATCAACCTAAGGGGGAATGTATCGTCACCTCTGTTATGAAACTAATCGAAACTAAATTTACTGCCAGGTCACCCTGGGGTGGCTTCAGACACAGTACATGACCTTTAATGTGTTACACTGAACGCAAGCCAGGAACTCTGAAACTAGCACCACTATAAGGTCAGTCTTAACTGCTTTTAGCACCTTGTCCTTCTTGGGGAAAACATAACCATGACAACAGACACAATGTGTAAAGTACATAATAAAATAGAAAAAAGCACAATACAAATTCAGAGGGGTTAAATAGATGTATTTAAAAATACATTCACAAAAAGGTTTTCAGAACTAAAGCTACTATAATTGAAACAGGCTTTAAAAAGGGAATAGCTGTCTTAAATTACAATTTCATTGTGCATTTGACATGTTACTTAAGGAAATTTCTCCTGCCCTGCAGTCTTGCATAAAGAATTCCTAGAACTGTAATTAAATACCAAGAAGCTTAATCCTTTTTATGAAATGTTACATCTTGAATTCATCTTTTGCTTTATGCTTTTATTAAATATATTGTACCTCAAAAATAATAACAAAAAAATCAGAGCACCTAGACAGAGCTTCTGACAAGCTGATGGCTTTGTGTATATTAAAGAAGCTGTGTAGGAAACAGCGACAGCAAAAAAGCTAAGAAAAAAAAAAACAGAGAGATTCTCCCTGGATTCCAAAAATAATACATGTACTCAAGGTAATGATTCACTCCCATTTTATGAACACTGGCAATATCTGTACATGGTCTTGCCCTAAGCTAAGTTATTATGGAATCTGGAGGCTGATTCAGTGGTGTTGGTAAACATGAAAATAATTTTTTGTTTTCTTTTGTCTTCTGCATACCCCTAAAAGGAACGTAATGGGTTTCAGTAGTGGATTTAGGTAAGTGTCACTGATCTGTACCTCCTCCTCCTCCTTTTAAAAGTTATGGTTGGAGTGGCTGAAATTTCTTGAACACAAACAAAGGCTTTATTAGGCTTTGTGTGCCCTTTCTTTTATATATATATATATATATATATATACATATATATATATATATACACATATATATGGGTCTACTTTGAAACATCTAAAACCCATAAACCCATAACATCTTCATAGGTTCATAGGTTCATACTAGGCTATCTGCCCGAGGGCATTTATAAGCCTAGCCCATAGTTTTGTGGCTTACGCCACCCCTTTTGTATGGGGAACTATACCCATTATTTTGCTGTGCCTCTGTCTAGCAGTGACACTGAGGTAATCCCTGGAGTATATCTGCGATCTCCCATCCATTGGTCAAGATTTCTCTTGAACAAGGCCAGCGAGGTGCTCTGCCTCACATATACCGGGATTTTGTTCCACAGCATAGGGAGTCTTTGGGTGATGAATCTATCCCTCCAGCACGTCCTATTAATAGCCGTGTCGAGGTTTAAGTCTCCCGCCCTTGTGGCTCTGACAGATCTAGATTTTTTGAGGTGAAGCATATTCATCAAATCTGGGTTTGACATGGCCTTGTATGTCAGGCAAAGGTCACCTCTGAGCAAGCAGTAAGTGACTGAATAGAGCTGGAGTTCTTTCAGTCGGGCAGCATAGGACAGATTTTTGAGTCCCTTTATCCTTTTGGTGAGGAACTTTTGTGGCCTCTCCAGCTGCTGCAAGTGTCGGGTCAGATACATTCCGAATGGGGCATTGTACTCAATCACTGGTCTGATGAGTGATGAGTATAGGGAGACTATGACCTCCCTTGATCTAGATGTGAATCCCTTCATGATAAGGTGGGCAATGTAGAAGGTCTTCCTAACTACTTTAGCTACATGGGTGTCGAATGACAGGCTACTGTCAACCTGGGTCCCCAGGTCCCTGATAACTTCTTCTGTGCTCAGAGGATTACCACCTATATGGTAGCTAGGGGTAACCTTGTTTTTCCTGAAGGGTATGACTATGCATTTTTTGGCATTTAACTTTAGGCCATGGCTCTGGCACCAGTCATCCGTTTCTGTGAGACCCTTCTGAAGGATATCTGTGTCAGATGTGTTTTCACTACGGCCCAGTTTGCAGTCATCTGCAAACTTTGTCAGCCATAACCCTCCTGTGTTTGCTTGTACTTCGGAAAAGTAGATGCCAAACAAGAGTGGGCCCAGGACTGAGCCCTGTGGGACACCACTTGTGACAGGCTTTGAGTCTGACAAGGCGCCAGCAACTCTGACCCTGTGGGTTCTGTCACTCAGCCAGTTTGCAACCCATCTTGTGATGTATGGGTTAACATTTAAGCTGATGAGTTTTTCAATGATACCCGAGTGGGGTATTGTATCGAAGGCCTTCGCCAGATCGAGGTAGGCTGTATGGACTGCCTTTCCCTCATCAATGGCTTTGGTGACTGTTTCAAAAAGTCAACCAAGTTTAAAAGGCATGATCTGCCTTTGACAAAGCCAAACTGGGTTGGATCCAAAGTCTGCAAATTCCCTATGTCTTTATTAATGAGGTCCATTATGATCCTCTCCATAGCTTTGCAGATAAGGCTTGTCAAGCTAATGGGCCGGTAATTTCCAGGGTCTGTGGAGGCACCGCCTTTGTGAAGTGGGACCACAGTTGCAGTGCGCCACTCCCTGGGTACGTATCCAGAGGTGAGACTATGATTAAACAGCTGTCCTAGCTGTGGGTTTAATTCCTCGTTGAGTTCGTGGAGCACACAGCCTGGGACACCATCAGGTCCCATGGATGCTGTGTTTTTTGCTTTGGAGAGAGCAGTACTCACTTGGGCGTTTGAGATGTTTGGGGGGCTGCAACCATTTGGTATAGATATCTCTCCTTTTGGGGAAGGGGAGAAGTTTGCACTGAACCTGTCAGCCAGTATGTTGGCAATGTCTGTAGGATCAGTAATCTTCACATCATTTTGAACCAGTTCTGAGCATATCTGGGAGTTTCCTCCCAGGTTTCTAACATAGCTAAAGAAGGCCTTATGATTGTCTTTTGAGCCTTTAGCTATTTTTCTCTCAAAATTTGCTTTGGATGATTTTATGAGAGCTCTTAGTTTTTTACTTATAGTGATCAAAGGTGTCTTACCTTTTAAGGATTTTGCTCTATCTTGTAGTAGCTTCCTCCTTTTGTTGTAGAGTTTGTTTATGGCTGGGGTCCACCAGACTGGACGCTTGCCCTTGGTACAAAGAGTCTTTGTTTTGCTTGGGATTGCCTTATCCATGCAGTCCTGCAGGTGCTGGTAGAAGGCATTTGTAAGTGATTCAGCGGCTTGAGTACTGTTTTCCGCCGCTCGGGGCCTTAAAGGAGAACACACTAGTCTTTAGAAGTGTGAGGTCGGCTTTGAGAAGTTTTTACTGTGGTCTTTTATTTCAGGTGGGGTGGGATGAGGACCTCCAGCAAGATTAGTTTGTGATCAGATCTCACGAGTGAGGGGTATACTTCCGGTGTTGAACATTGTGCTCCCATGTTCGTGATGATGAGATCAAGTATGTTTTCTCCTCTTGTGGGGATGGTGACTAGTTGTTCCATGGCATTTGAGTTTATGAATTCCAGGAACTTTTGGGCTAGGGTGTTTGGGCTAGAGTAATGTTCCCAGTCTATATTAGGGTAATTGAAGTCACCTAGTATGATGGTGTTTGGAGGTGTTTGGAGATACATTTATCCCCTCCAGTGTTTTCAGGAAAGCCATGTGAGGTTCCTGAGTTTGTGAGGGTGGCCTGTAACATGCTACAATTTGCAGAGCAGTCTTGCCTATGGTTAATTGCACCTGGATGGTCTCTGATGCATTGTGCGTTGCCACCAGTCTTGAGGTGTGGGTGTCCTTGATGAATATGGATACCCCCCCTCCTTTCTTGGTATTGTCCGGATTTTGGGGCCGGAACGCATGGTATGAGGTAAAACCTGTTAGTGCTGGGGTGCTCTCAGGAGCCTTGAACCAGGTTTCTGTCACAGCACAGACATCGATGTTCTCCATACTGAGAACGGCCTCGAGTGCGTGCATTTTGAGATTTAGACTTCTGGCATTGAGCAGCATTACCCTTAGTTTTTTTCCTTTTTTGTGTTCTAGGGTGGTAGGTTTAGAATTTGAGCCTGGCCTAAAAAGGCATTATGGGGTGGCAAGAGCCTTTGCCAATATCCGGAATCCCAGGGTGACAGGTGTAAGCTGTCCCTATGGCAGCGTGGCTTGTCCAGCATGTCATCCCAGGCAGACAGACATTGGATCCCCTTTGAATGACACCAGAGTTTAAGCCAATTGTTAAAGCTGATCATCTTATCTCTGTATTGTGGCATCATTCTTGGTGAAGGTAGGATACTGCTCAAGGTCAGGGTCATACCTGCCTGGGCTACATAATCAGAGAGCTCCTCAATGTCTCTTTTCATGTAGTCCAAGGAGGTACGTCTCAGGTCGTTTACACCAGCGTGGACAATGACTGAGTCGTATTTGTACCTGCTGTTGAGAGACCTGAGTGCTTGCGTTATGTGGCGGATTCTAGCACCCGACAGGCAGCTTACTGTAACTCTCTCCTTACTCAGTCTGGTGAGCGGGACGTCAGTGTGTCTGACTATGGAGTCACCAATGACTAGTGTGTCTGGCATTGTGTTTGGCCTTAAGGGCTGTGAAAGTTTGACACTCTGACTGTGAGGTCTATGTGTTGCAGGTGTTGTGTTCTGAGGTGGTGGTTGTTTGGGTGTCTGCTTTGGTGGCCTCTGCTGTTTTGGTAGATTTTTGATCAGAGCCTCGAGTATGTCTTTGTGTGTTTATGTGTATGATTTGAGGTTGTGATGGTACTATGTGAGACTGGGTCTATAGTGTGTGTGGTAACCTTCTCCTCCTGTCTGGTCTTGCCAGTCCTAAGTTGAGAGAGCTCAGCCTCCAGTTTGGCCGTATAGTAGCATCTCTCGCATGTATTTGTGTTTTGTGGGAGGAGGAGAGGGTTGTCTGTGTACATGAGGCAATTGTAACATTGCCTCAATATTCCCAGGTTCACCAGCTGAGCAGGAGAGGATACTAGCAACTGATCCCTCGACATGCTAGAAGGAATAGACAAAAAAACTGTAAAAGAGATTCCGGGGGATGTGGGTGTCCGAGAAATGGGGTTCGCCTTTTTGGGGTACTATCTATAACAAGATTGCTGTATCTCGGTGATAAGTACTGTAGGAGCAAGTGCTAGGTTTGACAGATACAGAATAGGCTACTCGGAGTCAGGTAGAGATGATCTTTTAGTTATAGGATATGCTGATTAGATCAGTAGTATAGTTCGAGGAAGGTAGTTTTAAGGGAAAATTTGAAGAGTGGACTTTAGGTAGCCCTAATAGTTTAAATCTGCTTAACCGGCGCTGCCCTAGTGTGCAACAGTGGCAACTCAGCGCTAAACCGCGCTGCGTTAGCTTTTATATCAGGGGGCTGAAAGAAGCTAGGAACTGGCCCAAAACGACCAATAAACTACAAGTTGCTGGCTGAAACCTCACAAAACTGGACCAACAGGCAGCTCAATGCTTCCCACTCCCACTGGTAAGCAAGGGAACTTCCTCTCTTCCAAATTAGGTAAAGAATCAGTAACAGGAACTGCAAACAAAGTCCAGGGATCAGCAAGCGCTGAAACTGGACTATTCTAGCTTAGTAAGGCGGGAAAACAGGAGATATTTTTTTTTTTTTTTTTTTTTTTTTTTCAAGAAAACAAACAGAAACAGATACAGTAAACACTTATAAATGCTATAAATCGGCTATCACAGCCTACACAAACAATTTGCAAAAGTTACAGATTTTAAAAGTAACAAAATTTCATAACATTGAGACCAGAACATCTAAAACCCATAACATCAAATTTCATAACATCTAATACTACAAATCACAATAAAATAACATCCCCTCCACATATAACA
This sequence comes from Protopterus annectens, assembly GCF_019279795.1. Taxonomy (NCBI): domain Eukaryota; kingdom Metazoa; phylum Chordata; order Ceratodontiformes; family Protopteridae; genus Protopterus; species Protopterus annectens. The sequence goes on along the minus strand of NC_056730.1, from coordinate 750,400,217 downwards.
ACACCAAACTACCAAACACACATTTTTGGGGTTTTAGATGTTCTGGTCTCACTGTTATGAAATTAAATGTTATGGGTTTTAGATGTTTTGAAGGGGATATATATATATATATATATATATATATATATATATATATATATATATATATATATATATATATATATTTACCACAAGGTATAGTTCTACTAGTTGGAATCAATGTGCCTCCTAAACACACACCAAATTATTTCAACTTGTGTAACTTTATATTCACTATCTGAGTACAGATTTTCAGCTTAGTGATCTTGTCATGCAGTGTCATTAACAGATGAATGAAAATGCTCTCATATACTTTAAAAGATGATTCATTAATTGGCCACAAAATTATCCTAATTTTACAACAATATTACTAAAACAGGGTTAGCATCAAGGTGTTGACAGATAAAGCCCTGAAAGTCACGCAGATGATCCAAGATTGACTAGTGACTCAAGCGCTACAGGAGTTGGAGAGAGGTTGTCCGGACAGCTCCAATACCAACACCTACTATGGAGATGGGTGTATGTCATGCAGCACTTAAGAACAAGAGTGGTGCTAGGCTCTGCCAAGGCATGCTGACACTGCAACCTTCTAGGGGATGGGTGAAAATTTGTACACCCACTGGGAAAGGCATAGCAGGCCCTCTCATTAGACTCATGGGGAAGGCTTAGAGCTGTACATGGTGGATATTAGTCTTGCCACAAATGGCTCTTGCCCCAGTGATAGGGAGCAAAATGCCAGTAATGGTTAACTCAACATGGTCCTCAGACATTGGTGACACAAAATGAATATAAAAAAGTTGCTAAAAGACTGTAACAGTCTCAAGACACGAGTGAACACTGAATACATCTCAGTGGATCAGCTGATATACTAGAAGATTCCCCCCTTTTCCCCATTGATCAGTCCTTGGTTGGGTTCATTTTTTCCACTAATCAGGATGCTGTAAAAACATGGATGATTTCATGCTCAAGGTAATACACAAAACCTGCTTTCAGTGTATACCACAAGTACAAATATATAAATGCTCCTGCTCTCATCAGTTCACCTCTAGCCACTAGTGAGCACCCTTTTATATACCAAGAAATAACTAAGACTTGAATACCTGTACTGCTAAGTAGTAGTCTACAAGGGCATTTTTGTTATACTTATTTTATACTTTGTTGAACAGGTTAGTCCTAGTAGGCTAGAGGCCTCTCTTCAGGGGAGATCTGATATGATATTTATACTACTTAGGGGAAATTTAGCTAGGGAATGAGGGAGCTTCCCCTAATCTTTTTGATAGGTGTCATGGTATCTTTTACATCCACCTGAGCTACTAGCAACTCAAGCAGATGTGGCCTTTTTTAACATCTCAACCAAAGGACAACACCTACTGATATTAATGCTGCACTGTGGTGTCAGACATCCAATCACCTGAAGTGGGATTAGAACCCACCACCTTCTGATCTTCCAGCACCAAAGGTGTGTGTGCACTACATGTTGCACCACTGACATACTTCCTTGAAAGTAAAGAGAACTCCACAGCCAAAGCTGGATAGGAGAGATGCTCACCCACAAAAGTCAAAGCTAAGGTACATCTGATACATTAAGCGAGAATTTCTCAGAGATCACAACTATGTAATAACACATCTGTTGCATCTAATACCAAAGGCTTTCCTTGAAGGGTCCTTGGTTGGAATGAATACAAGCTGTAATCATTATAGCAGAAGATGCTGGAAGACCGGAGTCCTAAAGCATCTTTGTACCAATTAAGGCCCAACTCATGAAGTCATTGTCAAAATGGTAATGCTTGGTGAAGGAATGCAATGAAGACCAAGTGGCAAGTGAAAATGTCCATAACACAGACATTTTTGAAACATGTACTGGAGACAGCCTCTTCTCTGGTGAACCAGGGTTTCACCACAACATTCATTATTGGTTAGTTCACCACCTGAGGGCAAATCAAAATGCAGCGGTTAATCCACCTGTAGTGTTTTTGTTTGACAGCTGTGAGCCTTCCTTTCCCCAAAGCAAAGCAGCTAAATGTCTGGTCTGTGTTAGTGAAATCATGCATCCTTTTTCAGGTAATGCAGAAGTTACCAGTGGACAACAAAGTAGAAAGGTTTCTCTCCTCATTTCTGCTCTCACAATGAAAATGGGGAGATGAAAAGACTTCCAGGGAAAAAACTCCAACATACCCATAGCTGCAAGCTCAAGTGATGAACAGGTAAGCCTGCTGAGCATGAAGTTTATCCCATGGAAGGAAGGGATTTTCAAAAGCGGATGAAGATGTAACTGTCATTTAAGGAACTGTCTGACCTGTTGTGCTTGGCCACAGTTGTGTTCCTCAAGGTACAAAAATGTAGGTACAGCTAACATGCGCACTTTTCACAGCAGCATTTGCTGTTGATTAGTCTTTTAATTCAGCAGGACACATTATAACCTCAAGGACTTTAGAACAACAGGCCTAGTTGTTAACACTTAGTTTTTGCAAATTAATATGGTACTTCAGTAATGCTGTCTATCCATATTAGCCTCTGTCTCTCCCTTCTTTGGCAGTCTTTCCAGACATTAATGTCTTGTCAACAGAATTCTGTCTTTGCATTATTCAGCCAAAGAATTTGAGCTTTTGTTCAACGTTCATGTCTTTTAGTTAACAGTATAGGTTTATTTCCTTGAATAAGGACTGATTTGATTTTCTTACAATTAAAGGAATTCTCAAATGTTTTCTCCACCACCACAGTTCAAAAGCATTGATTTTCTAGTGCACAGTCATATTAATAATCTAGCTCTTACAGCTTTATGTTATTACTGGAAAAAAACATAGTTCTGTTGGACCCCTGTTGACAATACCATCTCTTAACTGTGTAAAATCTTATTCAAAATTGTCATGGTTTTTCATCTAACAAACAAGTCTTCTGATTTCATGGCTTTACTAGAAAAGCTCACAAAGACTCTGACACAACTTGCTGTGAGGGAAAGGTTAGTTTGCTTTTGATTTCTTTTATTTTGTATTACTTTATTGTCTTCTTCTGTTTTGCATACTGTGATTTGTTTTCTTTACACTGTTTTACTTGTATTCTGCTTTGAATTGCATATTAAAACTTGGAAAGAGACTACAGCTGTGTCTCTTGTGAATCACATAGAATTTTTTCCCACCCTCCCTCTGTGTTGCTGTTGTGTTCTTAAACACAACTATCTTTCTAGTTGCCTGCTGCTTATGTTAATTTGACCACATATCTCTCCTTCCCTCTCCCCTTTCACTGGCTTTTGTGAGTAAGCACAAAATTGTCATTTTGTGAAATCACCCCTTTCAACTATTTAAATTTATTGGCCATCCCACTGTATTCCACAGAGCCAGAAAACAAGACTGCCCACCCCCTTTCAATCAGTCGTGCTCTTTTAAAATGAGTGGCTCTCCACTTAGACAGCTGAAACTTTAGTTACCCTGTTTTTCATATCTAACTGCTTAGTGCACACTTAGTTCACACTGCAGTGTTTATAACATTAACCAATTTCTTCATCTTACCTTTAAACATCTATTGCAAGACCACCAGTTATTGGAGAGCCCACATTCTGCCTCTCAGTAGTCATCTTGGGATTAGTGCTTCTGTTTTCTCCTGGTGAAAGAAGGAGCACAAGGACATTATTTCTTGGAGACTGCTGATCATCAGAAAGCCTAATAACTGCTTCATAGGTGACATACTGGAATTTGTGCTTATATTCTGCTCCTGGTGAGAGAAGGAGCAGAGTATATTGATTCCTGACTGTTTCAGGTTGGAGAGTGAGCATCTGTGCATTAATATTTCTGATTGGTCTGGTTACTATTCAAGGCATCTACCAGGAAAAGCCTACAGCTAGCCTACAGACACTTGCATCAGCTGGGACAATACTGTGAATCATAAAACAGGCTGTAGCCTACTTCTCATCTTGGGATTGGTGCTAATGTTTTAATCCTTAATCCTAGCCCCTAAGTAACTGACCGTGACTTAATCCTTAAATTTTCCAGGTCTACATATCAGTTTCCCCTCAAGTGTTTGGCTGTGCCCTGTACAGACAGACACTTTGAGTGACATTATTCCTGTAAAAACATGACTGAAATTTCTCCAATACCTAGTTGCACACAGAACAACTAGTTTGCAGTCACAAGCACTGTCCCCAGAGTTGCAAACCAAATATGCCTGGGATTGCTTTATATTCTCACTCCAGCTATCTAATCAATAAAAAGGGTCTGTTGCCATGGATATGAACTTTCCCACTATCTCTATTACCAGCTTGGTGGATATGGGCACCCTGAGGAAATGTAGAAATTGCCTCATGTTTACTGACAACCAGTTAATTCTCAAACAAACTGATACAGTATGTGAGAGATGTATTTACACAATGTCACTGGAGGCAAAGCTCTCACATAAAAGTACTCCTAATGTCAACACGGTTGTCAGTAATACACATGCTGCACCCATCACACACAATTCAAAGCAGACATATAGACCCACATATGCTGAGGAACGTAAATGTAATCTTTGTAAACCACAAAGACCTCCTAGGCGAAGTAGACATAACAAATACCCTCAGCAGCCCCAAATGCACTCTTTCAAAACAACACCCACATCTCACGGAGCCTCTACCTCTAAGCCCATAAGACAAGCCACCACACAATCCAACATTCTGGTCATTGTAGACTCCATTGTGAGACACACAGATGTCCCTCTCACCAGGCTGAGTAAGGAGAAAGTCACGGTCAGTTACTTATCAGGGGCTAGGATCCGCCACATTACACACACACTCAAGTCACTGGACCACAAGTACCAGCATGACTCTGTCATAGCCCCTGTAGGAGTAAATGACCTGTGACGTACCTCCCTAGCCTATATGAAGATACACATCATGGAGCTCTCAGAGTATGTGTCTCAGGCTGGTATGAGCCTAGCACTGAGCAGCACTTTACCGTCTCCAAGGATGATGCCACAATATGAACAAAAGAGGATTGACTTTAACAATTGGATTAGTTTCTGGTGTCATTCAATATTTGTCAGCTTGGAAGTTAACAGACCACGCTGCTTTGCCACAGATGGTCTGCACCTCTCCCCTTTAGGCTTTTGAATATTAGCTAAAACATTGTCTTCCCCCATAGTGCCTTTTTTTAGGCAATGCCAAACTGAAAGTACTTCTGACATAGCAAATCAAAACTAAGAAAATCTAAAGGTATTACTGCTCCATGCTAGGAGTCTAAACAAAAAACTCCACTCCGTAGAAGCTCTCTTCACCGTAGAGAATGCTGATGTCTGTGCAGTTACGGAGACATGGTTTAAAGTTGCAGAGAGCACATGAATAGTGCAAGATTATAATGCCTTCCATACATTTGGACCAGCTACTATACAGACAGGGACTTAAGGTGGAGGTGTCTCTATTTACATAAAAAATAAATATACCTCATGGCTCCTCAAACAGAACAATGCACTTGAGCTGCTCCATGTTCAAATCACCACAGGCAAAATCAAATATCACTTCCTTCCTTCCCAGCTACAGGTCCCCCTCTGTAACCCAGGAAACCCATACCATGTATTTAAACTTATTAGAAACCCTAACCATCCAATCCAATACCATATTTATTGGTGAATTTAATTGCCCCACTATTAATTGGGAATCCTATATGACACAAAACGTACAGGCACATACATTCCTGGATTTTGTAAACACAAACTCCCTGAACCAGATAGTCAATACACCAACCAGGGGTGCAGCCGTACTGGATCTGGTCCTCACTAATCTGGGAGAGTGCTGCACAACACCTACTGTAATGTCTTCACTGCTAAGGTAGTCTCCTTTGAAGTAAAAATAAAACCTGGACCCCCAGCTAAACCTGGAGTATTCAGTAACTACTCTAAGGCTAACCTCCTGCTATGAAGTGATAACCTGGTAAAATGTCAAACCTCCATAAACCCTGAGAACATTGCTGCCTATGCAGAACTGTTCACAGAAACCCTGTACAAGCATGTTAATAGATGCACAGTGGCAGCTGTACAGAACTCAAAAAACAAGCCACCCTGCTAGAATCACAAAATCAACAGGCTGTATAACAGAAGGAGGAAAATCATTATAAAAATTAGGTGGTGCAACACCCAGCAGGATAAAAGCACTCTCATCAAAGTAAACAAACATCTCAGAGGACAAATAAAGTCTACCAAAGCCAGGTTTGAAGTGAATTTAGCCTCCCAGGCCAAGGACAACCACAAGGCATTCTTTAGCTATGTCCACAACCTCAAAGGCAATACACGATTGTGTGCAGAGCTCCTTGTAAATGGAGCTATCCATACAGAGCCAGAAGATATAGCAAACCTACTGGCCAATAAATTCAGCTCCAGCTTTACCCCTCTCTCCCCCTCAAGCCTTCCCTCAGGAAATACCATCAAATATAACTCCCCCTGCTATCACTAGGGAACAGATCCTTAATGCTCTTTCTAAGGCCAAGAACACTGCATCAATGGGCCTAGACAATATCCCAGGATGTCTTCTAAATAGCATGAAACATGACCTATCAGGGCCTCTGGAATTACTATTTATCTACAGCCTCCAAAAAGGCTGTGTGCCTTATGAATGGAGAACAGCAACAATCATCCCTCTGTACAAAGGTGGGCCATCTACAGACCCTGGAAACTACAGACCCATAAGTCTCACTAGTCTTACATGTAAAGCCGTGGAAAAAATTACCATGCAAATGATCAACAGTGATATAGTAAACCTCCAAACACTGGACCCAACCCAATTTGGTTTCTTCAAGAGCAGATCATACTTACTCAACCTGGTGGACTTCTTTGAAAAGGTCAATAAAGCAATGGACGAGGGCAAAATGGTTCACACTGCCTACCTTGACCTGGCCAAGGCATTTGACACAATATCCCATTCGGGCATTGTTGACAAACTCAGGAAGTTAGGTACATACTTGTATGTCACCCAGTGGAGAGAAACTGGCTCATGGACAAGACTTATGAAGTTAGAATTGGGGAGTCCACCTCTACAAAAAGGCCAGTCACAACTGGAGTCCCTCAAGGATCAGTCCCTTGGACCGCTCCTTTTTGGCATTTACTTATCTGAAGTCAAGGCCAATGTCAGTGGTCTCTGGTTGACTACATTTGCAAATGATTGCAAATTAGGAGTTGTCATTGAATCCCACACTGATACAAATGTTCACCAAGATGGACTGACACAGACAAACAACTGTCAGAGCCATGGACTAAAATTAAATGCCACGAAATGTATAATAGTATCCTTCGGGAAGTCATCCACCCCTGGTAACTATCATATCGACAAAACACCCCTTAGAGTTGACCCAGTAGTCAAGGAGTTAGGGACACACATAGATAGTAATCTAGCATTTGACAGTTATGTGTCTAGAGTAGTAAGGAAATCAGTCCATGTTGCGCAACTTATAAACAAAGGTATGGCATACAAGTCCAAGGAAGTCATTGTTCCACTGTATTTGCCATTCATCAGACCTATTATTGAGTACAATGCTCCCTTTGCTATGTACCTAACCAGGCATATCCAACAAATGGAACATCCACAGAAGTTCCTCACTAAAAGAATATAGGGGTTAAGTAAAATATCCTATGCATACCACCTCAAGGCTCTTTCCCTGTATTCTGTCTGCTACAAGCTTTTGAGGGGAGAGTTATGCCTGACATAAAGGGCATTGTCATACCCCACTCTAATGGACCTCCTGCATATCCGCAAAACAAACAGCACCACAATTACCCGTTCTAAAGACTTAAACCTTGCCTGTGATATAAATAGTACCTGCTGGAGAGACCGGTATGTATCCCAGAGATTACCATCTCTGGAATAGGCATCACATCCATGTGAAACAGTGTTCCTCCCTAACTCAATTCAAGTGCAACTTGGACAATTGAACTGGGAACAGGAAATTCAACCCTGGTTTGGCACCTATGTCTCTGATGGACACAGGCAACCTGTAAATGGTTCATCTCTTAGACCTTAGCTTGTAAATGTTTCATCTCCCAAGTCCTTGCTTACACTTAACAAGGGTATCAGAACTTGTCAGAGATTTGGGATGCATGGCTAGGCTTAAAATGGCCCTTGTGGTCATTAGCTTAGTAAGCAACTATGAACCTATCTGAATACATCTAGTCCAAGAAAATAAAGTCTGTCAATACTTCCAATTTTCCCCATCTACATGCAAAGAACTGATAGAGCTTGATGAAGTAATTTTAGATATTTTGATGCGAGCAATAAGCCAGCTTTAGCATATTCTGCTTTTACCTTCATCAAAAGAATCTTCAACTTTTCTTCACTTACTCCCATCAGAATGGTCTCATCTGCATATCTGAGACTGTTAACATTTCTCCAAGCAATTATGATTCCATTATCTTTTATCTAACCCAGCATTTTGAATGATACAATCAACATATAAATTACATAGGGTAACAATATACAGCATTGTTGCAAGCCTTTCTCAATTTTGAACCAGTGAGTTATTCCATACTCAGTTATAATTTCATTTTCTGTTCTGTATACAGATTCTTAAGGAGGCAAATAAGTTGAAAGTATCAGTGAAATTACTGAGGCCTGTCATATAGGAGCCTGGGGTAAGTCAGGATCAATGGTAAGCTGACTGACTGGGGAAGTATGGAGTATTATTCTGTTCAACATGATGCTTCCACTTGGTAGAACAACCCTGCTGAATGGCGGGCTTTCTAACAGCCTAAATAACTTCTGGGGTCCCAGTGTGACAGACCTGTAGCATTAGTGGGTTCTACAGAAATAACCAGGCTCTGAGGTGGAACTGGCTGTCACCCTAACCACGGAAGACATCATTGGCTAGGACTGTGAGAGTTCCTATATTTTCAGGGTCATCTATACCTAAAACCATGCCTCCCTTGGCTGCACTGGGGCAATAACAATGAGTATGGGTTTTTCTTACCTGAGATTTCTGATGAAAAATGGAATCTGTGGGAATGGTAATAATGTCCACAGGATGGAGAATGCAGCTATCTCTACCTCCTTCTCACTCTGATGCACCAAGCAGAAAAAGAAGAGAACCACTTTCTTTTGAATGATGAAAATGTCAATCTCCTGAGTGTCCCAATTCCAGAAAACATGGATCACACATGGCCTGTGAATCTGCAAGCAGTTCAGAGTGTCCACCAGCTCATTCACTTCCCGGGAATATGGCCTAATAAAAGAGTGATGCCCATATCTATGGATCACTTCCAGATATACATAATCTCTCTGTAACTGGGAGCATGACTGCATGTTTGCTTGCTTGTTTAGCTACTAAACAATGAACTGATTGCTTAACTAGAGGAGGAGAGACTCAGAAGCAACTCTGTCTCAAAGGATTTCAGGGCCAGGAAGAATGCTCTTAGCTCCAAATGGCTGATGTGGTAGTCCTTTTTCAGGGAAGAACCACATCCCTTGAAATATATTACAGTTTAGGTGAATTTTGCCACCTCAGCATACTTGGTCAGAAGCTACTATGAGTTTAGATATAGAAAGAACATAACATGCAATGTCCACCATTTTAGGGGCCAGTAATAATGGTCTAACAAAAAAGGAGGTTTATTAGCATGCGGTAACTTTGATGCAACTGATACCTTACAGCATACTACACCACCACATCTTTGCATGTGCAAATGGCACTATGAACACAGTGGCAGCCATTAAGTCAAGAAGATATATTCAAGTATGAGCTTGTATTCTATCCTCATCCACTAGGCTGAAGCCATAACCTTCTGTGGCAGAGCCAGCACTGGAGAATGTTTAGATCTAAGCCTAACAAAGACTATTTTTTCAGCAGGAGTCATACAGAGCTTGTCCCAATTTATGGTTACACTCAAGATCCATAGCAAAGGAAGCACCCACTATATGAAATTTTTAGGTAATCTACAGATGGGGCTGTCAGCAGCCAGTTATCCAGGTAGTGGCACAGAAAACTTTCTTTTAGTCACTACAGCCAAATATCATGGCAAAGGACTCTGAATACTGAAGAAAGCCCAAATGGCAACACTTCTCAACAGCAAACTGCAAGACTCTCCTTTGTTAACTCAAATACTGATTTACATAAGATTGTCCACAATGCTCATTTACTCCATCCAGCTGCCATTTAGGAGAACAGATGTTAGCCCTTGCAAGATGAACATCCAGAATCAAACTGGATCTTTTAGCTGATGTATGTGAAGTCCCTGTTAGGACAAAAACTGAATGTCTCCTTTGGATAAAGTAAATGCAGGAATAAAATATCACCTGTAAGGGCTTTTTCAGGTGCAGATTTTGGGCCTACCATAAAAGCTCTACTCAGAAAGATTGGTCTACCAGCACAGCTTGCTTTGGGAAGAACCTGCAAGACATGATACATCTGTGACTGATACTATCTGAAACCTACTGACCTGCTATAATAATTCCCCAGGCTGTGGCAAACTTGGAAAACTGCTCCAAAGACAGTCCCAGACCAGAGTCTGTTCTGTTTCCACACAGGTAGTAGAGTCACTCTCTTCTGCAGCTTAGGCCATACTGGATAGAGGCAGGATTGTGTGATGCTTTAACAACTTTCTTTGGTGATGAGGAAGCTGGATTCTTTTTTTGGAGCTGGCTAAGCTTAGAAGAGGGAAATGAGGTGGAGGTGTTTGATAAAGCCTCTCAACAGCAGTTCCCTCTTTAGGAAATCAATTAAGTTCTATACAGCCTGAATAACCAGCGTTTCTCCTTTAAAGTGAGCATCCAGAATACTGTACATTTTGTCATGATGGAAGACAATCTCTATGCCACAGTATTCCATACAAGCACATGTCTGAGGCTGTGTCCCTAGCTAAAGTCAAAGTAAACTTTATTGTTATTTAAAACTACACATGTGTAGCCTAAATGAAATTTCGTGCATCAACTCAGTTCTTGAGATTACAAGGGGAAGTGAACCAACACATACAAGTAGAGGAATAAACATAACCAACAAATACAACACTACTCCCAATTCACACAAGAAAGAGTAGAGACATTTACCAACATTCATAAACGAAAATACCCTCCTCTGAGTTAAATTATCTACCCTATTTGAAATAATACAAAACACACTACAGATTAAAATGCCTAAGTTATTTGTCTAATATTGCACTAGAGTGAGTTAAATTATACTGACTATGGATATAATAAATGAATATTGCACTTACTTGGACTATATGTATGTATATATTGCACAAATAAATAAAAATTTACTTATGTGTCCAGACCCCTGGGACTACTGCCCGAGTTCAGAAGTCTAATCACTGCAGGGTAGAAACTGTTACTGAGTCTTGTAGTCCTGCAGCAGATGCTGCAATATCGCCTGCCCCATGCCAGATGCTTACTGCCTGCCCAATTCCAGATGCTTAAACAGTCCATGCGCAGGATGTGTGTTTGTCCTGTATTATTTTGGTGGCCTTCGGGTGCTTCTTCCAGAATAAAGATGTTTATTGATGGAAGACTGGAACCCGTTACCTTCTCTGCAACCCTCACCACTCTTTGTAGCACCTTCTTTTCTGTAACTGTGCAGCTTCCAAACCACACTGTGAAGTTGCAGGTGAGGATGCTCTCTATTGAACCACTATACAGGGTGGAGAGAATATGAGGAGAAAGCTTAGATTTTTTCAGCCTTCTTAAAAAGTGGAGGCATTGGTGTGCTTTCTTGACCAGTTGACTGGTGTTTCCCGACCACAAGAGATCCTTGGATATGTGTACACCCAGGAATTTCATACTGTTAACTCTCTCCATACTCTCACCATTGATCCTGAGCAATGGGTGGTTTGTTCTCCTTTTTCTGACGTCGCTGATAATCTATTTGGTTTTGCTTACATTCAGGTCGAGGTTGTTCCTCTCAAAACAAGTGATCAGAGATGCAACCTCCTCTCTGTACGCCCTTTCATCCTCCTTTGTAATGAGCCCCATGACTGTGGTGTCATCAGCAAACTTGATGATATGGTTGGACTTGTGCTTAGCATAGCAGTCGTGGGTCAGGATGGTGAATAACAGTGGGCTGGGAACACATCCCTGTGGAAACCCAGGGCAAATTGTAATGTACTTTGATGTGTTCTTACCTGAACACACCCTCTGTGGCCTCTCAATCAGGAAGTCCAGGATCCAGTTAGACATGTTTACTGCTTCCTAAATGTGCCAGGTTTTCTATCAGCTGTACTGGTACCACTATATTAAACGCAGAGCTGATTTCTATGAACAGCATCCTCACATAGTTGTCTTTGCCCTCTAAATGCTCAAGGGAGATGTGTACTGCTACAGATATGGCATCAGCCATGGATCAGTTAGCTCTGTACGCAAACTGCAGAGGGTCAAAATCAGGAGGTAGGCATGATGAAAGATGCTTTTTGATCAGCTGCTCAAAACATTTCATAACATTAGCGTAAATATGAGCAACAAATGGATGTACTATGCAATGAATTTCAAAGTAGAGGGTACAATATGAGATATGTCATGGAAATAAGAGATAATATACTGAAAAACAGAAATACATATGCATGCCCATATTTTAGAGTTGTACAACCTTGAAAGAGAAGTTAATAATACACAAGTTACATTGAGATATGTTACCACATATAACAATATGACCAAATACGTTGAATCAATAATCAGAAAAAATTGGTGGGTTTTGATGGCCCAACCTGAGCTGTGTACAATATTGGGATACACACCTAGGTTTGCTTATAGAAATATGCACAATCTAAAGAAAAAGTTATGCTACAAAGATTTTGAAGCAAACTTATTGCAGCCAATAATATATAATGTGGGAAAATTACCATGTCATGCTTGTAGCTGCTGCGCTGATATTTGTGTTAAAAAGTTTTTTGAACATCCAATAAATAAATTAAGATATGAAATAAAATGTCAGGCAACTTGCAGAACCACAATGGTGGTATATTTAGCTACTTGTACGCAATGCCCAGGGTTTTATGTGGGAAAATGCTGAAGTCAGAAATGAGAAGAAATATTTCCTCTAATGCGTTAGCACAACATAAAAATGAAAAAGGGGCATTACAAGCTTTAGTTTTAAAATCTTGGAAGTAATAAATAGAAGTCTAAGGCTTGGTGACATAAATAATAAATTGGATACATCCGAATACAAATGGATTGTAAGGCTTGAAGCCGATAAAGCATCAGGGCTAAACAATATGGTAACCATTAAGCCAATGTTAGAATTTAGACAGAAGCAATATCACTAATTATTATTTTTTATTTTTTAATGTTCATATTTTGATGTATATGTCCAATATATACTGATTGAAATATATATATATGAATTTCTTGTGAAAACATTTTTCTTTCTATGAAAGGTATAGGTCTGACATATAATCAGTCTGTGTTTCTTTAATAACTGCTTTTTAGTGATAGTACATTAATTAATTGGATTTAAGTATTTGTATTGTGTTCTTATAGGTTGGCTGTGTTTTAATGCGCATATATATGCGCTTAATTTTAAATGCATTAATTAAACACTGAAGAAGGGACATTCCCGAAAGCTTTGGTTTTAATAAAGAGAGCGTTTTTTATTCTATTTGTTTTTCTTGGATATTTATCGTGCAAAGAATAGAAGAAACTTAGAACGTGGTTGGAGTTGGATTTCTTATTCATACTGAACTTTTTCAACCTTGGTTGCTCACTTTTGTCTACATTCTATACGAACTCTACAATGACACAGCCGACACAAATTAAGCAGATGGACGTTAAAACAGATAATAACGCTAAAAAATCCATACGGGATTTGCTGGTGCTATCAGGTAACCCGTTAGTATCCCAGGTTATGGGTAACAAAGAATCAAATACAGTGCTAGTTCCTGAAATGAATGGACATCTTAACAATCTACTAATCCAGTTAGAAAGGAAGGTGCAAACCTTCAAAAGGTTTCAATGGCGACGTTTAAGTTTTTCAGCCTACTTGGAATTTAATATAGTTCCAAGAGGGCTGCGTATACTGAAAATGCCTGCCTACGCTAACGCATACCATGAGCTGTTGAAAACCTGGCAGCAGTTAAATCTAAAGTTAAACAAAGACTATATGCAGTTGATGAATGATTATTTTTTGCCTATAGAGAAAGAATTAACTGAAGAAATTATAAAAATTGAAAACGAGCTGACTAGCTCTAGTGACTTTATGTGCATCTCAGACTCATATCAGTTGATGGTAAATAGGATGAATATGTTGGACAATAAGCTACAAACTGTTAAACAACAAAAATTGCAAAGAGATATAAATGATTTCATTTTGGGTCATATTTTCTCTTGGCCGGGGACCCATCCAAACAACAATGTTAAAATCTTTCAATCGAAAGAAAATAGGATGGATGAACTTGATGTGTTTGAAGTTGAAAATAATCCGGCTAACCAGGAGGGGCAGGTCTTGACACAGCAGCACTCCAATCGGGAGGGCGAGAATGAGGATGAAATTACTATGCGCAACGTGATTGGTGAAAGAAGCCATATTCATCGAAGTGAGGTAACAACGGCTGCGTCAGCAACAATGAATCCCTTAGTCGAGGGCAGACAAGCTTCAAGTGGATCAATCCGGTATTAAAGGCTAGAGTAAAACAAGCAGAGGTTTTTTAAACCTATCACAACCGATAATATTAAATTTACCAGAGAAAATAGACACCAAGAATCATCCTCAGTCGAGAGGACGCTCTCAACAACACTTCAACATGGGTACAGGGAAAAGAAAAAACAACAGCCCGTTACCGAACAACAAACAGGGGCACAGGTGAATGGTAAGCCATGGACTTCTGTGATAAATTTATCCAGCTTTAATTTGACTAATGACATGGAGAGACTTTTGAACAAGGGCCTGCAATTCATTCCGAGTAATAATGATACTATTGTGGAGGTGTTAACTGACTTGAAAATATTTATCAGAAATGTTTGCCTAAAAATGATTTTTAGGGATACACAGGGTGCTACTTCTGAAAAGTTAAAAAAGAAAAGCACATTTATCCCTAACAATTGTCCAATACTTAATGCATTCAATGCTGTATGTGAGGATGATTTGAAACAACTATACAATGATGTAGCAATGCATAGATTGAAAATCAAATTCTATAATACAATATATGAAGAGTCTAGAGCATATAGACAGTTGGTTAACAATAAAGACATTATCATCAAACAGGCTGATAAGGTGGGAGCGACAGTGATTTTTGATAAAACAAAATACACTGATTTAATGCACCAGTTTCTGGATGATAAAAATGTATTCAGAAAAATTACACCTGCTGAAGTTAGGAAAATTATTAGTGAATATATTTGTATATGAGATGCAGACACAGGGTGACATTACGCTGGAGCTCTTCAACTACTTCTCAGTTCCAACCCCGGTAATTCCAGTGATATACGGAATACGTAAACTACATAAGTCTCTTACACTACCACCAATGAGACCAATAGTCTCTGGAAGGGGGTGGTCAACAGAACCCCTGTCTATTTTTGTTCAAGAAAAGTTGAGCAAGTATTTAACTCTATGCACCAGAGAAGACAAAAATGAGCCATGGTGCACGATCCCAAGTAGGTTGCTTTAATAAGTGAAGTTAGCACAAAAACGCTTTCGGGGAGCCCAATGTCTCTCCTTCATCAGACAAGTTTACAAACTACCACCTACCATTTTTATACAATACAACTGCAATTAAGCAATCAACTTTAATTAGATAAATACAGCGTGTTAAGTATAAAACACAATAATTAAAAGACATTTATATTTATAAGATAACTATGCTCTTCTTCATAGCAAAGTGCACGTGCATGTGTAAATACATACACTTTTATTATCAATCTAATCTTAAAATGTATTATTTAAATAAATAATACCAAATAAAAAAAAAAAAAAATATATATATATATATATATATATATATATATAAATAAATAAAAAAATGTAGTATATATATATATATATATATATATATATATATATATATATATACATATAAAATCCATTGAATGCTTACTATCAAACTATAAAATGGGCAACATTCACACGCTTAATTAAATTAACTAGTTCATATAAGAACATAGAACAAATTGTGTTTTTGTAATAATTTATACAAATTAAAACAATGTACCAACATAATCCATCTACCTTTTCATAGATAAAAGTTTTAAAACACAAGCAATAGAAACATACTCATTTAAACCAGGGTGCATATATGCACCAGTACGAATCTGCCAAACCAGTTCACTTAATTCTAAATGAGCCTGCCAAGGGCCACCCTTATTATCCACCATTATTTTTCCCAGAATTGTGAACTTAAAATCATGGTCAGGAGAAATACTTATGTGCCTTGCAAGGGCATTATTCAAATCGTGCCTAGAAATAGCATATGTGTGTTCATAAATGCGCTGCTTAAGCTTCCTTTCTGTTTTCCCTATGTAAAAAGTAGCGCATTTTTGACACAAAGCCAAATAGACCACGCTGTTTGTCTCGCAATTGTGTTTCCCTATTATTTTATATTCTTCATTCCTGATCTTAACTTTTGAATCAGTTAATACATACTTACATTGATTGCATCTCCCACACTTAGTCATTCCTGAAGTACGTTGACTAAAAGTTTGCAGTTGAAACTCCAGCATAGTTTTTAAGTTGCACCCCCTTCTAAAGGTGATTTTGGGAACTTCATCTAACTTTTGGGACAAAAAGTTGTCCTCCATAATCAAAGCCCAATATTTGTTAAGGACCTTCCTGATCTCATGATGATCCACTGTAAAGGTGCAAAAAAACCTAATTCCAAGGGGAGACTGGTCAGTGGTGCCATCGTCAGATCTAGATTCAATAGCGGGGGCGGTTTCAGAAGTGGTGCCGCAAAAAGAAAGGATAGGTTTGTAGAACCCTGATCTTCTTTTGTTTGTTACTTCTGTTCTAATATCAAACAACAGTGAAGGAGGATAACCTCTATTCAGAAACATTTGACTCAACTGTTCACATTCAAGCAAAAAATCTTCAAAATCAGACACCATTCTGGCCGCCCTTACCATCTGGCCTTTCACTACTGCTTTCTTTTGATAACTAGGATGACAGCTAGTGAAATGCAGGAATGCATTAGAGTACGTGGGCTTTCGGTAAATAACACTCTTATATCTCAAATTCTTCTCGTCTTTAATAACTAGGATGTCCAAATAGTTGATACTAAATTCCTGCAAATTGTGTGTGAATTCCAAAAAGGAAGTAATGCTGGAAATAGTACTTAGGAACGTGGGAACTTCGGAAGGTGATGCTTTCCAAATAAGGAACATGTCGTCCTGGTATCTAGTGTACCAGGCGACACTTTTCCTAAAGGTTATATCAGAGAACAACATTGTCTTTTCCCAATACGTTAACACACAATTAGCGAAACTCCCTCCACAGGGCGACCCCATAGCCACCCCGGATTTTTGTAAATAGATTGTTTTATCCAACAACATGAAATTGTTGTTTAAAACAATTTCCAACAGTGTCTCAACCAAATAAATAATGTTGTCATCAATCTTTTTATCAAAGAGGAATCCACGAACCCATTGAATACCTAGATCTTGAGGTAAAACAGTGTAAAGATCTTTGATATCGATGGTCAAAAACCAGAAATTTGCATCAAAGGGAACCTTTTTAATTTCATGAAGGAAACTCCAGGAATCTTTACAGATCTGAGGTTCCTGGTTGATTAAGGGCTTTAAAATACTATCAATGAATTTAGCACATGCAAAAGTGATAGATCCGCGACCGTCAACAATAAGGCGAAAGGGGGGTTGTGATAAACTTTTATGAGTCTTTGGGATGCCAAACAGAACCGGTAACCTAGGGGCTAAAATGTTTAAATATCGATACAAATCAAGATCAATAATTCTTTCAAGAAATAAATCTTCAATCATTCCCCTAATTTTTGCATAATCCATGTTGACTTCATTAATGCTCACAACTTCATAAAAGTCAGTGTTTAGAAGAGTAAGCATATTCTGGACATACAAAAAATTATCCATAAACATTAACCCACCCCCCTTATCTGGTTTCATAACCCTAATGTTACAGTTTTTCAACAAAACCAAAAATTCTCGCTGGTATCTAGTAATGTTGACGCGTCGTTTATGTGGAAGCTTATCTAACATAAGAGCCCTTAAATCATACTCACACATTTTTTCGAACAGACGCAGTGTGTCATGCAAAGGGGGGTTATAAACACTAGACACTCTAAGTGAACCAGTTGATACAATACCATCACCCATCAATATTTTAAGTTGAGCTTTCTAACAAATAACTTCAGGTCAATAATTGTCTTGACTAAATCAAAACATGTGTCAGGCACAAAAGATAAACCCTTAAAGAAAAACTCAACCAAATCAGAATCTATATTGAAGGATGTGTAATTATAAATTTTAAAATCCCCCTTAGAGTCTGTTAGTATAAGTGGATCCAAGAAATGACTTGTCATCTCCTGCGTTGTGATCTGCGATTCCTGTAGTTGCCATGATTGTTCCTCCCCTGTCCATTGACTTGTCTGGCTTTCTTGTTTCTGGGAAAACCCTGCTGGTTGCTGGAATTATCACCATTAGTTGCAGAAGCTTCTTGAAAAATAATGTTATTACTATTGTCAGCTCTGTTAATATTTGTGTTACCAGACTTATTTGAATTACTCAAAAGCCTTTCACTATGACGAAGAGGCATAGCTTCATCGTCATTAGTATCCAGTACAAGAATTTGTTGACCATCTACTGCATTCAACAATTCCACCTCAGTATTCCCATGGGAAGCAATAGTTTGTGATTTATTTGAAAAAAGTGGAGGTCGAGGGTAAGCTTTATTTGCCCGATATTCATGACTGTCCCTGTTAATCTTTTTCTTTTTATTACTAATGAGCTTAGTAATAGTTGCTTCTATACTAGAAAAGGTTCGAGAATACTCATATTTGTATCTGGGAAAATCTGGATCCTCCTTTATGTTGTTGTCAACAGTTGCAAGCTCAATTTTAAAACACTCAATTTCTTTTTGGTATTGTAAAATAAGCAAGTTCATATACTCAAAACCCTGCTGGTCAAACAGGGCTAACAGGTCTTTGTGGAATTGGGACCCTTCCACTAACCCGACTGGAAAGCGCCATTGCCGCAAACCTTTCGGGACCAGTTTTTTAGTCAAACATTCTTGCAGGTACGAAATTTCAAGTTGCAGTTTCCTGCACTTGAACAATTTAGAGTCAAACGTGGCAAGAAGATCAGAAATATCACTTACATTCTCTTGAATACCTTCGTTTGCGCCTTCACCAGTCTCGCCACAGAAAAAATTGATGTAACTCAAAAAACCATCAATAGAAGGACACCCCGCTGTATTAGCAGTAGGTACGGGGCTCCTTTGAGAATTGCCATTCCCTGTGTGGTTTCTGATAATCTGCCCAGGCTGGATATCCAAATCTGCTGGGCTACACGTCGAGCCGGTATTGCTGGCAACCATAACACCGGAAGTGCTTGCCACAACCACTCTTGGAGCGTCAGGTTGGGAGGGTAAAGGTAGAGGTGGAGAACAAGCTCTTAACGCACCTTGTACACTAGGTGTTTGTAAAAAATCCATCCTTTGAGTCAAGTTGTCAGCACGATCCATAACTAGCTTCAATAGTACAGTTAAATTGCCTTCAGCGTTCGCTTCGTCGGCAAAAGTCACACAGGTAGGTGGATTACCATCACAGCCATCCTTTTGGGAAAATAACGAACCTTGAGATGAAGTGCCCGAAATGCTCATGATGAATAACAAACTTCAAAAACCAAGTCAAACAAAAATCACTCCACGAACCAGAGAAGACAAAAATGAGCCACGGTGCACGATCCCAAGTAGGTTGCTTTAATAAGTGAAGTTAGCACAAAAACGCTTTCGGGGAGCCCAATGTCTCTCCTTCACCATTTAACTCTATGCCCCAGTTACATGAAAGACACAAACTATTTTTTAAAAAAATTGTATCGCTGGTATGATAGTAACATGAATTGTGAATATACGATGGTGACTATGGATATAGCATCACTATTCACAGTTATACCAAATGAATATGGGGTTAATGCTATTCATGGGTTTTTATGTCAGAACTCCAAGATGAAAGGAAGAGAGATTGAGGTTCTATGTAGTATAACAGAAGTTGTCTTAGAGAAGAATGTCTTCCTGTTTAATAAGCAGTCTTATCTACAAGTATCAGGTGTGGCCATGGGTACGCCCATGGCTAACACATGCACTAACATTGTACTAAGTCAATGGGAAAAACAATATATTTTCAATGATGTGAATTCATTTAAGAATAACATACTGTTCTATCAGCGTTTTGTAGATGACTGTTTTTTATTATGGGAAGGAAATGAACAACAATTGAATGAATTTATGCACTATTTGAACAATACAACTGATTTTCTGAGGTTCACAATGAATTTAATTAATAGTAAAATGTCTTTCTTGGATGTTGAAGTATATAAGGACTGTAATAATGAACTTGGAACCTGTTTAAAGAAAAAATGTACAGGTTAATAGATATACGCATGCCAAAAGCATGCATGCATGGCATGTATTTGGCGGGATTATCAAGAATCAACTACTAAGGATTAGTAGACTAAATACAGATCAGCGTAAATGTGGGCAACAAATGGATGTACTATGCAATGAATTTCAAAGTAGAGGGTACAATATGAGATATGTCATGGAAATAAGAGATAATATACTGAAAAACAGAAATACATATGCATGCCCATATTTTAGTAATTGTACAATCTCGAAAGAGGAAGTTAATAATACACAAGTTACACTGAGATATGTTACCACATACAACAATATGACCAAATATGTTGAATCAATAATCAGAAAAAATTGGCGGGTTTTGATGGCCCAACCTGAACTGTGTACAATATTGGGATACACACCTAGGTTTGCATATAGAAATATGCACAATCTAAAGAAAAAGTTATGCTACAAAGATTTTGAAGCAAACTTATTGCAGCCAATAATATATAATGTGGGAAAATTACCATGTCATGCTTGTAATTGCGGCACTATTTGTGTTAAAAAGTTTTTTGAACATCCAATAAATAAATTAAGATATGAAATAAAATGTCAGGCAACTTGCAGAACCACAATGGTTGTCTATTTAGCTACTTGTACGCAATGCCCAGGGTTTTATGTGGGAAAATGCTCAAGGACTTTAAAAGATCCCATCACTGAGCATTAGTCAGAAATAAGAAGAAATATTTCCTCTAACGTGTTAGCACAACATAAAAATGAATAAGGGGCATTACACAGCTTTAGTTTTAAAGTCTTGGAAGTAATAAATAGAAGTCTAAGGCTTGGTGACATAAATAATAAATTGGATACATCCGAATACAAATGGATTATAAGGCTTGAAGCCGATAAAGCACCAGGGCTAAACAATATGGTAACCATTAAGCCAATGTTAGAATTTAGACAGAAGCAATATCACTAATTATTATTTTTTATTTTTTAATGTTCATATTTTGATGTATATGTCCAATGAATTTCTTGTGAAAAAAATTTTCTTTCTATGAAAGGTATAGGTTTGACATATAATCAGTCTGTGTTTCTTTAATAACTGCTCTTTAATGGGAGTACACTAATTAATTGGATTTAAGTATTTGTATTGTGTTCTTATAGGTTGGCTGTGTCATGTGGCTGTGTTTTAATGTGCATATATATGCATTTAATTTTAACTGTATTAATTAAACACTGAAGAAGGGACATTCCTGAAAGCTTTGGTTTTAATAAAGAGAGCGTTTTTTATTCTATTCGTTTTTCTTGGATAGTTCTCAAGAGCTGCCATCTTTTATTTGCAAGACAGACCCAATTTTTGTTCTCTATAATGCCAATTAGCATGACTTGTTGCAGGTAGTAACAATGTGTTCTTTCCCAAGATGGTAACAGATAATGCCATTGTAGGTTTTTACTGGTTATCTGATGGCTATACAAACAATTAGTTGATTTATAGCACATATGAATAGATGAACTTTACTAAGTATAGCAAGGAATACAATCTAAATTGTGTAAGTGGTAAAAATGAACTGGTAACCTGAGAGGAAAAAATGCTCTTATAAATCTGGTATGTGACATCACAGCTCATACTAGTACGGTATGTTTCCCAGAGCAAAATAATCTCAATTACTGATGAACTCTAACTGGTAAAAATAAACCTATTAAGAATCCACTGAGAAGAGTCCTTGATGTTGGATCTTAGCCTTTTTCTACTGTGTGTTTATATCAAGGTGCTAACAAAGTCATATAAGCCATCCCATGAATCCTGGTGGTTAAGTGCATTAAGGCAGTGTTTACATGGATGGAACCATCAACCTCACCAAAAATATATGATGGAAGGTAAAATGAATGAGGAGGGGATCAAAGGAGGCATAACCCTATGCCCTTCTGGTATGCTTCTCAGGGTGAAGGCATCACTCGTCCCCAGGCAGAATGGCTGAAGAATGCGTCAAATCAATGTGATCCCAGGGAGAAGGCCCTCAAGTTATCAAGTCATGGAATGCAGAAACACAGAGCTGAGAAATTTTCTTTTAGGAGTATTGTCCTTCATAGGGACAGATGGGTAAGGTTGAAAGAGGTCCATCTATTGCTAAAGGCCTAGACATCAAGCAAGCATGAAAGATGCTTTTTGATCAGCCGCTGTCTGGTGGGAACTTCAGACATGACTCCAGATGCACTTTTAGGGGCTATGGCCTGAAGTTAGCTACAGACCTGGTGTACACCTTTCTTCCCCATGAGTCACTACTGGTAGGCAGTCAAGGCTTCCTAGCACCCGACACCTGAGGAGCATCAGGTTCATGCTTATTCATGAGAGACAGTCTGTGCATGAGCCCATGCTTGCTGGTAGTAGAGGACATGAGGCACCCACCACTCAGATCTGTATGAGTCACAGAACACAAACATGTTCAAAATGTGCAAGTGTAAACAAAGACCTCCCAACAATATTTGGTGCAACTCCATTTTAACATGACACTGGTACTAATTAAAATCTAAAGCAAGCCTGTGGAAAGGGCAACATCACTCTGAACCAAGGAATACAGGGATAGATTTCTGAGGGAGGGGGATAATTATTTTTTAAGTAAAAATATTCTCAATTACAGTTCATGGAAATATGAAATTAGAAGTTATGTACTCACCATAACGTTCCATCTGAGTAGGTGTATTCATTTGTCTGCAACCTGTGGGTTATGGATCCGATATCGGATCCGAACCGGCATGGTTTTCCAGCTATGGATCCAAGCTCTCAGCTCCTCCCCTCACCCATAATGCCCTGCTCTACCCTCATGACCTCAGATCGAGTTTGCCAAAGCAACAACACCCTAAAAAGGGTAACATAGAATATGCAGGAAACTGAAAGGCCAGGGGGATAGGAGGGCGGGATGGTTGCAGACAAATGAATACACCTACTCAGATGGAACGTTATGGTGAGTACATAACTTCTAAATCTGAAGTAGGATATTCATTTGTCTGCAACCTGTGGGACAGAGTCCCCAGCTACCTGAATCTTGGGCGGCCATCATGGAAGGATATTCCGAGCACCAAGGAGCCAAAGGATGCTCTACCCCTAGATGCAAGATCCAACTTATAGTGGGAAATAAACGTATGAGATGAAGCCCACGTGGCTGCTGCACAAATATCATCTAGAGGAATCCTAGCCTTGAAGGCTGCCGAGGTAGATACTGACCGGGTTGAATGGGCATGAACACCCTCCGGTGCGGGCCTTCCTGAAGCTTGATAAGCCAATAAAATGCACTGTGAAATCCAGCGGGACAGAGAAACTTTAGAGATTGGCTTGCCCAAATTGAATTTTGCAAAGGAAATAAACAGCTGGTCGGATTGCCTATGACCAGCTGTCCTGTTCAGATAAAATCTAAGTTGCCTGTGAACATCTAGTGAATGTAGCTTATATTCACCTTTGTTTTCATATTTAGGGAAGAAAACAGGGAGGTTAATGGACTGATTGATGTTTGCTTCAGAAGCGATTTTAGGAAGAAAGGACGGGTTGGTCCTGAGGGAGACACGGTCCGGATGAAATACCAAGTAAGGAGGTTTAGCTGATAATGCTTGAAGTTCAGAAACTCTCTTGGCTGATGTAATGGCTACCAAAAAGGCTGTCTTGTAGGACAAGAATTTGAGATCCACCGTAGCCGCTGGCTCGAAAGGAGGGGCGGTCAAGGCCTGTAGGACCAGAGAAAGGTCCCAAGGAGGAACTGCTTGTTTTATAGGGGCCTGAGAAGAAAAGTACCTTTAAGAAAAATTTTACACAATTTGGCTGACATAAGAGGATTAGAGTCATGGCCAATGTGATAGTGAGAAATTGCCGCCAGTTGTACTTTGACTGTGGAACTGCTGGCACCATCGTTAAAGAGAGTGGTTAGAAAGTCAAGCACTAAAGGAAGAGGAACCGTGAAGGGATTCAGGCCTTGCCGCTCCGCCCACAAAGAGAAACGTTTCCACTTGCTTCGGTAAACCTTTCTAGTGGATGGTTTATGAGCTGCCACCAAAATTGCCTTAACCGGTGATGAAATACCGGGAGTCCTTATCAAGAGTGGAACTGGAGCAGCCAAGCGGTCAGCTTCAGGTTGTCCAGATTCGGAGGAGGAATGCAGGATGGATGGGATATCAGATCCGGGATGGGATCTAGAATCCAAGGAGGATTCACCGAGTGAGACCTTAGGAAGGGGAACCAGATCTGTCGAGGCCAGAATGGAGCAATGAGAATCATTCTGCAACCCACCCGAGAGGCTTTCTGAAGAACTTGGAGCATCAGAGGCAAGGGTGGATAGGCATACAGAAGACCGGGTGGCCAAGCATGCACCAGAGCGTCTCTTGGGGTACCTCCGGGAGGAGGTATTAGAGCGAAAAACTGTCGCACTTGGTGTTTGAGGGAGAAGCAAAAGATCGCATGAAGGGGTTCCCCACCGTGCGAATATGCGTTCCGCTACTTGACAATTGAGAGACCACTCGTAAGGGGTCAGAATGGTGCGACTGAGCTTGTCCGCTAGGATGTTGGACCGACCGAATGTGCGTTGCTATTAGAAAGCGATTGGTGGAGATTGCCCATTCCCAAACTCTCATGGCCTCTCGACAAAGAGGGTAAGACCTTGTTCCCCTTGCTTGTTGATGTACCAGACAACAGACATGTTGTCCGATTGAATCGCAATTGTTCCCAAGGGAAGAAAGTCCTGAAGTGCTAGCAACGCTAAGAGCACTGCTCTCATCTCTAGAACATTGATATGCAGTAAGGTCTCTGAATCGTTCCACGTGCCTTGGGCGGTCCGGCCCGCAAAGTGCCCCCCCCACCCGAGGCGGGAGGCGTCCGTGGTCACCGTGGCGAGAGGGAGAAGGACAAAATGGGCGGCCTTTGTGGAGATGCGGGGAGTGGAGCCACCACAAGAGGGACCGCTTGCAAGCCTTGCTGATCGCTATGGGATGATGCATGGGGAGAGCAAGGTATGACCACTGTACTAAGAGCGTCCACTGTAGAATGCGCATATTGAGCCTGGCAAGAGGAAGAAGTGCTATAGCCGATGCCATGGACCCTAGAGCCCTCAGGACCAACTCCGCTGGAACAGAACTTGAATGGAGAATGGCCCGCACCTGGAGCTGCAGATTTAGAACTCTGTCCGCAGTGAGGAAGGCTCGTAAACTCCTTGTGTCTAGCCTGGCCCCTATAAAATCTAAGAGCTGTGTGGAGCCAGGTTGGATTTCTTTGTATTTATTGTGATGCCCAGAAAGGGAGCAAGATGGAGAAAGGAGTCTCGCCAATAGAAGTAGATGCCTTGTTGGGGCGGTAAGAAGCCAGTCGTCCAGGTAGGGAAAGACCTGCACCCCTGAAGCCTCAGGTGGGCCGCTACCACTGCTAATACTTTGGTGAACACCCTGGGGCTGTGGTGAGACCAAAGGGAAGGACCCGAACTGGTAGTGACTGGCTCCCAGCCGAAGCGGAGAAACCTCCTGGAGCGCCTGTCCATCAGGATGTGGTAGTACGCGTCCTTGAGGTCTATCGAGCACATCCAGTGATTTTCTCCCAGAAGGGGAGAATAGATTGCAGAGTGACCATTGAATTTTTGTTTGGGGACTGCTAGTTTCAAGTGAGAGCGTTCTACGATTGGTCTTAGTTCCTTCCTCTTTTTGGGCACTAAAAAGAATCTGGAGTAGAACCCTGATCCGATCTGGGGGAACGGGCTGGATGGCTCTTTTCTTTAGCAGATGGCCAATTTCTGCCAAAGCGGCCTCCGTTGAACGGGTGGGACGTCTGGGAGGGACTTCAACTTTGGAAGGTGAAGGAAAGGAATGCGATATCCCTGGATATGATTTGGAGAACCCAGCGGTCCGATGTTATGGACTCCCATGCCGCTAGGTGCCCCGGAAAACGTCCCCCGACTGCCTCCAGAGTAGAGCAGTCGGGCAACCCCTCAGGGTTGCTGCGCGGGCCGTTCAGAGAAAGGTTCCCTGGACCCGAAGTTTCTGGGAGCCCCTCTGCCTCTAGGGCGGCGTCCTCCCTGTCCTCCTCTGCCACGGAAGGACTGGTTGTCCGGAGCAGGCTGGGACTGCTGCGACTTCCGGAACCACATCTTCTTCTGACCCTTTTGGTTCCTAGAATAGGGCCTCTGGGGTGCAGAGAAGCGGATTCCGACGGCAGACAGCGTCTTCCCGTCCTTTTCGCTCTGGGTCAACGTCTCGCGAACGGTCTTGCCAAACAGAGCAGAACCATCAAAGGGGGCGTTCGCAAGCGACGCTTTGAAGGGCTCAGAAAAATCGCAGTGACGGAGCCAGGCCTGACGTCTAGTGACCAGTCCTGTCCCGCAGCTCTAGCGGCGCCTTCCGTTGCATGGGAGAGTAGCCGCATAGAAGTATTTGTAACTGACCTAAGAGTGGCCATACGGGTGGAGTGCAGAACTCTGTCCTCCTCTGAAATGGACTCGGGGATGCAGCGTATTCCTTAATAAGATCTCGCTGCATCCTAATGACATGTGCCAAATAGTTCAGCGCCCTTACCGAGAAGGTCGCCGAACTGAACATCCGCTTCCCCAAGCGGTCCATCATCCGAGACTCCTTGCTCGGTGGGTGGACTGAGGGACTCTCCTGAGCCAGTTCCCTCTTTGTGGCCGCCGTCAACATGGCATCTACCGGAGGCCCCTTACTCCAATGGGCCCGGTCGGATGGCGGACTAAGGATCCTATCCGGTCTTTTTTGGGAATTGGCTCCACGGTGTCCGGTTCCTTCCACGCCCTGGTGGTAATAAGGTCCACCAGGGGGTCGGCAGGGGGGGACACCCAAGAGGTAGACGGGCCCGTTTCAAATGCCTCCAAGAACACGGACTCGTCCGAGGAAGACTTGGGGGCAGACCCCCCCCCCTTATACGGAGCATTTCCATGATGTCTCCAAAGGAGACATCCTCGGGGGGTGAACGTGGGGAGCCTTCCCCTTCCTCCAAGTCCGTGTCTTCTGTGAGAGACTTGGGGGAGTCAATGTGCCTCCTTTTGCACGTATGCTTGCGAGGGACCTCCTCTGGGGGCTGTCAGAGGAGTCCTCGCAGCAGCAATTTGCTCCATAGGAGCAACTTGGGGCACAGAAACGGGCTGTCCCAGGGGCCGGATGGTGGAAGCCTGGCCCAGTGCAGAGGGAGCGCGGGACGGAGCCGGAACAAGTGCCGGGGTCCGGAGACCCTCAACAGAGCCCTCTCCACTACATCAAAAGCGAAGGGAGCCGACCTCGACCAAAGGATCCGACAATCGGCTCCCCTCGGATCCGAAGAGTGGACGGAGCCGGCGCCAAGCGCCGGATCCGAAGGACAGTACGCTCAGACACAGACGGCGCCGAAGGAGCACTGATCCCCCCGGATCCGAGGCTCGGATCCAGGCTCCGAGAGGTCGGATCCGACGCACTCGAGGGCAGGGTCGGATCCGAAGTACCAAGTACTATCGGCGCAGACCCACCCCCCGCTCCGAAGCTGCTCGGCTCCAGCTGGTCCGGACCCGGATAGCGGGTCGGAGAAGGAGCAAAAGGCTTAAAAGGGTGTTGAGCTCCCCAGAGGGGAGGCAAGAGCACTCCCATCTGCATCTGGGCCTGGATGAACCTTCTCATCATCCGGTCCAGATCAGCATCAGAAAGGCTATGTGTAGATCTCGACGAGGCTACCGAGGTAGGCCTGGAGTGCCTCCTCGATAGCCTCGACGGAGATCGGGTCTCCTCCTCCTCAGGATCCGGTGAAAAGCACACAGGGATCCGGACCCGAGAAGGAGATGACCGAGCCGACAACGGAGCTGGGGGAGAAGCCCGCTTGGCTGGCGGGCCGAAACAGAGGTCTCGGCCCGCCGCTGGTGCTTCTCCTCCGGTCCTTTTCTAGCATCCCTCTCCTCTCCAGAAACGGGAGGTTGAGTCCCAGGAGCAGGAGGGGTGCCACAGGGGGAACAACCGTAGCCACGGTTGTTCCCGGAGCGGAGGCGGAGCCGAGTCTGGCGGTAAAGACCCGCCAAGACAAGCTTGGACCTCCGCTCCCTCAGTGCCCTGGGGTTGAACCCTGCACAAATGGAACAACCAGATGTGAGGTGTTCAACCCCGAGACACTTAACACACCGAGTGTGGCCATCAGCCGGTGAGAGCTTATGGCCACACTCGGAGCATTTTGAGAAAATAGATTTAGGCTGATCAGCCATAATCTATAAAGCTACTAAAAGTAACTTAAACAAAAAGACACACAGGCCCAACACACACACTCTACGCAACAGCGAGGGGAGGGAAAAAAAATTACTTAATTTAACTCAAAATAAAACTATCAAAGAGGGAAACCTAAACTTTCACACAGAAATACACAAAAAACTTTAAATTTTCTGTTTTAACAGGTAATAAATCACCACTTAGCTGAGAGCTATGAATACAAATCCAGTCACCAGCGCGGCAAACGAGATCTGAGGTCATGAGGGTAGAGCAGGGCATTATGGGTGAGGGGAGGAGCTGAGAGCTTGGATCCATAGCTGGAAAACCATGCCGGTTCGGATCCGATATCGGATCCATAACCCACAGGTTGCAGACAAATGAATATCCTACTTCAGATCATACTTTTGTATTCTATATTTGGGGGTCAACACTGACAAGGATGTTTTCATTTGATACTTCCAAAAATGGTAAATGTCACTGTAATAAAGTCAAAAATAAAGCCATCACCGCATGTGGAATAGCAACATAAATTTAATGTATAAAAATACACAAAGTAAAACTGACAGCACATTAACACAAAAAATAACTCTCAGGTGTAGGGAATAAACCCAAAACCACCTAAACCAAACCGGTTTTCGGCCAGAATGTCTTTTTCAGTGAAGTGCCATAAATACGGAGTTAAGCAAACCCACTTATAAAGACACAAAACCAGCCCACCAAACAATCCCATTTGATCATACAGTATTCATTAATAATGTTCTTTCAAACCTGGGGAGAACAAACCCCCCCAATTAATTATCCATTTCCTCTCTTTAACATTTAGTATGGAGTGCCAACATGATTTATCACTACATTCACCCTTAATACAGTCAATAGCCGTAAACCTGAAGTTTGCCTGTGTATGTTTTAAAGTGTGTTTGTAAAGTGCATTTGATTGCCTTTTATTTTTAATGTCACTGACATGCTCACCTATTCTGAATTTCAAAGGCCGTGACGTCTGACCTATATAAAAGGCAGAACAAGAACAAGTAGCCAAATGGATCACCCAAGGGGTACTGCAATTGGCAAAAAACTCAATATTGTACACATTGGGTGTATTTTGGCTGGTGAATTCAGTGGTTTTAAAAACCCTATGACAGTGTGAGCAATACCCACATGCCATACAACCCTTCAAGATGTCCCCTGTAAGCGTTCTTTGAACATACAATTCCCAATTATAACCCATACCTAACCGGGAAAAGCCGAAAGACACAACAACAACCTTTATAATGGGAAAACAGTGATCCTAAAGTGCGGCCCCTCTGAAATGAAAAAGAACATCTGTCTCCTACACAACTGGCAAGTCTCTCATCCCCCATCAAGATATTCCAATGTCTATTGATTGTCCGCATGAAGACATTGGTATTTCTACCAAATGTTGTCACTAATCTGATGGGGGAATTGTTTGCCAAAGGTTTCCTATGGTATTCCAATAGGTTAAGTCTATCCTGATTCGAGGCCCAGTTACAGGTCCCCATAATGTTACCAGATGGATAACCCTATCCCAAAAACAGGAAATGAGATCCTGTTCATATTGATGGGTGTCAGAGCAGATTCTACAAACACAGAGGAACTGAGATATGGGGATATTCCGAATCACATGTTGTGGGTGGAAACTACTAGCATGGAGGAGTGAATTATATTGTGGAAATTTCCTATAAACTTAGGTATCTAAAGTATTGTCTGGCTTGCGACTAACCAGAACATCCAGGAAAGTAATCTGGGTTTTGTAGAAACTGACTTTAAAACTCAATACTCCATTTATTTTCATTGAGATAGGTCACAAACTCCTCCAGGTAAGTGACATCCGATTTCCACACAAGCCAGCAATCGTCGAGGTAACGCCTCCAGATATCTATTTCATCAATAAACAGATTGTGGCTGGAGTTGTAAATTAACTCCTCCTCTAAGTAGGCCATAAATAGATCCGCATATATGGGTGCGAAAGAAGCACTCATTGCTGTCCCCTGTATCTGTAAAAAAACATTGGTCTTGAAAGTAAAACACATTTTTAGTCAATACGTGTTCCGCTACACAAACTATGGTCTATAGAGTTCCGATACATCCAGCCAATGTTGCAGAGCCATCAGCCCAGCCCAGTGTGGGATGTTAGTATAAAGGGACGTAACATCCAGGGTGCACAGAAGCCAATCAACTTCCAACTGTGAATCTGATATAATACTCAAGAATTGTGTTGTGTCTTGAATGCATGACCTAACCAGGACCAATAATGGTTTCAAATAATAGGTCAAATATTCTGAAAGGGGTTTGGTAAGGGAGCCATTACCTGACACTATAGGTCTACCAGGTGGACAGATAGGGTCCTTATGTATCTTGGGTAAAAGATAAAGATGTTGTTTTTTAGGTATCTAAACTGTCAGTTGTGTCGGGTCTGAATTGGTGATGATACCCTCTTCCTTGGCTTCCCTTAAGAAGGCATCAATAGCCAATTTCAACCCCTTAGTAGGAGCAAAGGGCATCCAAGTGTAGTGCCTGCAATCCTTAAGTTGTTTATTTGCCTCGGTCTGGTAAGAGGCCCAATCTTGAACCACTACAGCCTCTCCTTTATCTGCTTGTGAAATCACAATATTCTTATTATTCTTGAGTTTGTCAATACACAGCATCTCGTTATGGGTAATATTGTTGGAAAAAAGAAAAATCATTAACCTTATTGAAATGAAGATCTTTGAGAACTTTATGTAAAAAAATTGAAACAGTGGATGACATGGGAGGCATAAAAGTAGATCTTTGAAATGTAAAGCCAACAGTTGCATTAGGCGCACTATCTTCAAAAAATAATCTAAGATTCAACAATCTACAAAAATCCATAGCATCATTAGCAAAAGAATGTTCAGGGACAGAAAAGCCGGGCACAAAATTTACACCTTTATTCAAAACATGAATTTCTGCTTCAGATAGGACCACAGAAGATATATTGTGTACATTCATACACGGAACTATTGTTGCTTCATCAACTTGAGTAGACCCTCTATACTGCTTACTGAATTTGTGCTTTCTCCCCCCTCTGTGAGTCCTGGCCCTAAAGGGTGTCCCAGATTACTTCTTTTTAGATCAGGTAACTCGAGTGTATGGTATGCATCCACCTCTGTATTGGAGGAGGATTCATCCTCAGAGGTGTAACTTGGGGTATCCCTATTCCTCTTCAAAATGGATTTGGGTCTTTTTCTCTTAAACATTGGGGGTTTCCTATCAGGAAGATTGAACTTCACATTTTTGTGATAATCAAAGGGTTTACCTCGTTCATAATCACCTAGGTCCCTGCTGAACTTCTTAGTTTTTTGTCTTTAAGGGTCTACTCCAGACCCAAAAGATCATTACTTAACTGATTCAAACAAGATTTATAGCAAGGTAAAGATTCAAAGGCTAATGCTTCTGAACATAAAGATTCAACAGTCTGTGTGTCTTGTTGGACTGTGCATTCGTAATATGATGCTAGTGCATTAACAAAGCCCATAGAGGCATGTTGCTGTACCTGTGCCCATTGTTCGGCTAGTAAGTCATCCACATTATGAACAACTGGTTGTAATTTAACCCTCAATCCACTGGGGGTAATCTGCTTATGTTGGTAGGGCTTGAAAAGTCTCAAGTGCCAAACATTAGTTCTAAGGTGTTTCATGCATTTGGTAAGTTTAGAAAATATGCCATTACAAAGACTGACAGGATTGTTATCTATAGAGCCCAAGCCCATCTGGTCATTGCCTGATCCTAAACCAAATACCTCCAAATCGTCTCTATCAGATGACAGACCCTAGATAAGGGAAGCCAAATCCATGACTGGTAAAGAATCCAACAGCACTCTGTAACAAGATTACATAAATAACAGATCTATGTACAATATGATGTAGGACCTTTACCGTCAGCTAGCAAGGTTTGGATGGATTAGGCAGTGCACCTCCTAAAACATATCAGTGAATGAATCCAACCATAGACAATTGTTATGGTCACTGAATTCCACAACCCAAAGTAACAATTATTGGAGCCAATCGTATTCTGAAGACAAAAAGGAATCATATACTGAGAATGTTAAACCAGAAAAACCTAATATTCTGGAGAACGGGCCAGCACTACAATTCAAAGCATGGCATCCATTAGGTATAATGCTCATATAGTGGTGTCCAAAAACACTTGACCAATCAAGTGAAAATTGATGCCATAAATAGCTTGTGTACAGTGTAACCAGCATAAAATGACCACAATGGTACGTATCAGTAAACTTTAATATCAGTAATGCATCTCAACCATCTCAAAACGGTTGGCCAATATAAATATTCAACTCAACCGCTCTAAGTTCTGATACAATGATAGCCCTTGTGGTACAATCCAAAATAACAAAGATCTATTGCTTCCAGTACACAATGTTATGTATCAAAATCACCCCCCCCCACCAAAAAAAAAAATCAGTCAAGGGGATGAACCAGAAATAATCCACAAAAATTTAAATATAGTGTGGTCCCATCCCACATATATTCAAGCTGTATTATAATATGAATGCTAAAAGAACTTGGCCTGAAGTACTGTAACTCTGGGTGCGGAAAACCATTCCAAGGTATAAATCTTACCCAAACCAATCCAAACTAAAAAAAGCTAACCGACAACCAAAACTCTAATAAATACACAAAGATGAGATGGCACCAATCAAACCAGAGCCCCATAAGTAGAAGTCCTAAAACCAAATTGTACATCCTCCAATTGAATGAACGTCAACAATCAGCTAAGGCAATGGTCTACACTAATTATAGAAAAACAGAAACCAACCAAGCCCCAATCGTATATGATATAGGTCTGGTAAGGAGCCTGTATGTAATAGAACTAGCATCTAAATACTTTAATAGGACCCGATTATGTGCAAGAACCATTATATAAATACTGAAAATATGTGTCCAGTCCCCAGGAGCCCAAAGACCAAACTAAATGCAATTTAGTATAATACAACAAACATAATACATCTAGGAATTATAATAACATCCGAGACCTAATAGTATTCCTAATTGCACATATTAAACAATTGCCCAAAAATATTATATAGTTCACCCTAGCGAAAAATATGAATTACCTGTATATGAAAAATAAGCTAGACGAACCAAATGAATACATCACTGGTCCCATATGTTGTTTTATCAATGGTTTTGGCAAGAAAAATCCCAGAAGTGGAACAAAATGGCAAATAATAACACCCGTTTCACAATGCTTAAAAATTAGGATGCACAAAAATAATCCCCATAAAAATTGGATATTCAGTCCAAACATACCAAGTGAGAGTCACCTAAGTATAAACATAAGCTAAACACATACTATAGTTACATAAGTCCCATATAGCCTTTTATCAATAGTTGGCGAACCAGATTCAGTAGAAACTCAAATATTGGCAAGAAAGTTCCCGGATGTCAACGCCCGTTATTCATTGTAGTGGAAACCAACAAATCCAAATATTATTATGTCCACAAATTCTCTCCAAACATAGATATTCAATACTTTGACCAACGCACAGGCCCCTCAACGTAAAAGTAGCGATATTGAAAATGCATAACATCCAATGAATGTCAGTCCAATAGATGTTGTCCCACCAAGTGTCCAAAATAATTAGGGATAGTTCCGATGGTAAAGATGAAAACATATAGACTTCATACAAACAAAACACATGTCCGATGAATCGATAACCCAAAATTATCAACAGACAGGGAGAACACCAGCTTCAGAAAAATCCCCACAATGTTACCAACCCAAAGCACTAATGAAATGTCACTGCAATGTCACAACGTTTTTAAAATTTTCATTGTCATTTCAGGTGCTGCAGGCTGCTTATTCTGTGTAATTTTTGCAAACTTTAGTGTTCACTACTTAACAAAAGAATCCCTTACAAAAACTGAAATGCGAGATGACATATTCTGAATATAAAAAGCAAAGCACAGCAACAGTTCTATTTCAAGACTTTACATTCTGAGCAAAACTTTCTTACAGAAATATGCTCTAAGAGTGACAATAACAGCGCAGTAATGTTTAAATTCACATAGGTAGAAAACTCTTTATTACAAAAATTTAAGCAAGAAGTGACAATGTACTCAGGGTGTACAAAACAAAGCAGACTAATACTCAACAAAACTGCCTTTATAAAAACTGAATCGAGATGACAAAATATATGATTTACTGCTACGACTGAGTGCAAAAATCGTACCACATCAATAATTCTACATCAGAATTTTAAATCCTTAACGAAACTCCTTTATAAAAACTGAGGACACAATGACGTAATTTGATGATGAAATAACCATATAGGTTCTACTTCATTTTTTAAATACTTAGCAGAATTCCCTTACAATTACAAGCAAGAAACAAATCATACTGTCATCAGTTGTTTCAAATCCTGTAAATAACTTTCAAGCACCGCACTCACATAGGCAGTTGCTCTCACACTTATAATACAGCTATGTAAATTCTCATTATCTTCACTAAAAAAAGAAGTTATGTACTCACCATAATGTTCCATGTTTGTTGTCCTTCATCTCACCTTCCTTCTTGCTGGTTGGTTGGGTTTGGAGCCAATTCTCACCTCCGACTCAGCCATATATTATAGCTCGAAAGCTTTTTACTGGCTCGAGGCTAGCTCCTATCCCAACATGCCTAGAGATAGTTACCCAGATCTCGTTTATGATAACCCACCAGACTAAATAGGTCCAAATTTTACTAAACTTCCTTAGGACCCGCATATGAGTGTGTAATCATCAGCAAAGAGAAAGGAAGGAAAGGCTAGGTCTAACCAACTGGTAAACAACAGGGAACTCAGCCAGTATAACCAAACAAAAGGGAAGAAAAATTTCTCTCGATCCTCCAGGAGGGGGAAGGAGAGTGGGATGCAAGAAGGAAGGACAGATGAAGGACAACAAACATAGAACGTTATGGTGAGTACACAACTTCTTTATGTTATGTTGTCCCCATCTCGCCTCCATTCTTGCTGGTTGGGACAGTGTCCCCAGCACCTATATCCTGGGTGGCTCATTAGAAAAGACTTTTCAGGACTGTGGAACCAAAGGATGCCCTGTTCTGGGAGGCCACATCTACTTTGTAATGAATGATAAAGGTATGAGGATTAGCTCACGTAGTTGCCACACAGACTGAATCTAAAGGCAGTTTGGCTTGAAAAGCAATGGAAGTAGCCAAGGCTAGCTGAGTGTCCTTTAATTTTTCCTGGAAGTTCTTTGTTCTGCAAAGTGTAGACATGGATGATAGTGTCTGAATGCCACTTTGATAAGGTCACTTTAGAGATTGGACAACCTTTCTTAATGTCTGCAAAGGATATAAACAATTGGTCAGATTTTTTGAAATACTTAGTCCTGTGAAAATAAAAACACAACTGTCTATGAACGTTCAATTGATGGAGCGTATACTCTGCCTTGTCGCCATAATTGGGGTCGAATACAGGAAACTCTATGGATTGATTTCAATTGTGCTCTGAACAAACCTTGGGTAAGAAGGAGGGATTAGTTATGAGAGAAACTCTATCTTTGTGGAAAATCAAGCAGGGGGGATGAATAGATAAGGCCTGTAACTCTGAAACCCTCCTAGCTGAAGTAATGGCAGTTAAGAAAAAGGTCTTCCATGTCAAAAACTTCAAAGGACAAGAAGCAGCTGGCTCAAAGGGGGGGGGATGAGAGTCACTAAAACTAGATTTAAATCCCAGAGGGGGAGAGATTCTCTTACTGGAGGCATTAATAGGGTAGTACCTTTTAGGAATGCTTTACATAGCCTGTGGCACATGATGTTAGATCCCATTTCTCCTACATGAAAATTAGAAATGGCAGCTAGCTGAACTCGGAAAGGAGCTGCCACTGCTCCTCATTCAAATGTTTCAGCAAGGAAATACAGAATCTCAGAAATGTGGGCAGTAAAAGGATCAATGTCGTTCTTTTTTGCCCAACAAGAGAACCTCTTCCATTTACTAGCATAAAGTTTTCTTGTAGTGGGTTTATGAGATGAAATCAAAATGTGTTGAACTGTCGGGGAAACATCTGGGAGCCTGGCTAAGACTGGAAGTGGAAAAACTAAGCCGTCAGCTTGACAGTATGGATGGAAGGGTGGAGAGCACCCAACTGATGTTTGAGGAGATCCGGAACTGGGTCCAGTATCCAAGGCTCCTCTTGCCAGAGGAATGGGAACCAAATCTGTCGAGGCCAGTAAGGAGCAATGAGGATTAACTTGCAACCCAACGACTGTGCTTTCTGAAGAATCTTGGGGATCAGGGGGAATGGTGGGAAGGCATAAAGCAGTCCTGGGGGCCAATCGTGAACCAGTGCATCCCTGGTTGACTGTCCCAGTGGTGGGACTAAGGCAAAGTAGCTGCTGCATTTGTTGTTGAGGGGAGTGGCGAAAAGATTGCAGCATGGCTGGCCCCATTTGCAAAAAATCAGCTCTGCAACTTCCTGTTTCAGGGACCACTTGTGAGGCATCAGAAAAGCCCTGCTGAGCTTGTCCGGTATCACGTTGGATTGCTCCAGAATGTGCGTTGCGACCAGAAAGCGTTAGGAAGACATCACCACTGCCATATTCGTAGAGCCTCTCGGCACAAGGGATAAGACCTGGTTCTGCCCTGTTTGTTGATGTACCATACTACCAACATATTGTCTGTCTGAATTGCTACAGTCCCTGTAGGTAGAGAGCCTTGAAGTGCTTGCAACATCAGAAGCATCGCTCTCATCTCTAGGACATTGATGTGCAAGTGGTACTCGTGTTCTTGTCAAGGTCCTTGAACAGTCTGTCTCAGATAACTCCCCCCCCCCCAATCTGGGAAGCATCCGTGGTCATTGTGGCTATGGGTTTGGGGGTTAGAAACAGTCTGCCCAATGATACCAGAGGAGAGTGTAGCCACCATGCTAAATTCTTCTTGCATGACTCCGTGATCCAAATCTGATGTGACATTG
Organism: Protopterus annectens; assembly: GCF_019279795.1. Lineage (NCBI taxonomy): Eukaryota > Metazoa > Chordata > Ceratodontiformes > Protopteridae > Protopterus > Protopterus annectens. Next base: position 750,362,572 of record NC_056730.1, on the reverse strand, counting down.
GTAAATCCTGGAATGACCAATGAGCCAACAGGAGCCACTGCAGAATTCTCATGTGGAAGTGCACCATAGGGACAAAGGTAATCACTGTAGCCATCGAACCCAAGACATTGAGGACAAATCGTGCCTTCATTCTCTTCCTTTTCATGAGGAATAAAACTTGACGACGAATGGTTAACACGTTCGTGAGGAAGGTTTGCTATGAAGGCCCTTGTGTCTAAATCTGCCGCTATAAATGTAATATACTGACAAGGCAATAAGGCAGACTTTTCATAGTTTATGGTGATGCCTAGTTGTGTGCAGGTGTGAATAGTGGAGTCCCGTGCCTTGATGAGTTGATGCTTGGTGGTGGCAGTGAGAAGCCAGTTGTCTAGATATGTAGACACCCGGAATCCTAGACGCCTCAGATGAGGTGTGACTACTGCTATACATTTGGTGAACACCCTGGAGGCTTTAGTGAGACCAAAGGGCAGAGCTCTGAACTGGTATTGACTGGCTCCCAGCTGGAAGCTTAAGTACCTCCTGGACTGCCTGTCCATTTTTATATGGTAGTACAAATCCTGGAGATCGACGGAGCACATCCAATTGTCCTGACCCCAAAAGGGAAGAATGGACTGCAGTGTTACCATCCAGAACTTTGTTTTCTTGACAGATTTGTTGAGATCCAAAATGGGTCTCCAGTCCCCTTTCTTTTCCGGAACTAAAAAGAACCTTGAGTAAGTGCCAGATTCGATTTGGTCTGTGGGTACTTCTTGGATGGCTCTTTTTTATAGCAACCTTTGAACTACGTTCCCTATGCTTGGGGGGGGGGGACTGGAGGCAGACTCGGGCACCAAAAGAGTAGGAGCCAATGGAGCCAAGGGTGGAGCAGTCTCAGAGGACAGCACAATCCTCATCACCTCGAAGGCACCGTGGTCCAGGCCCAAAAGAGTCCCTGGCTCCGAACAACCTGGAGATCTACTCCGAACCGTGGCCGATGTAGGAGCTAAGCTTAACTGCGCCGAAGCCCCGAGAGGGAGAGAGGGGTCGGACAAGGGTCCGATGTCACTCCCCCCCTCGGAGTTGACAAGAGAGCATCGGCTCCCAGATCCCTCAATAGACTGAGACAACAAAGAGATCGGAGTGATAGTCGGAACCGATAGACAAGTGGTAATCAGAGCCGACGGTTCCACCACAACAACTTCCATGCACTCTGGCTCCAAATTCAAAGGAGACAGAGGAGGAATTGATAATGGTGTGGGTTGGGCTGTCGGCACCAATTCCTTGTGGGCTGGGCTCGTTAATAATTTAGCTAATGCCTGTGTCTTGAGAAGCCTCTTCACCACCCTCTCCACATCATGATCCAAAAGCCTGGATGATTGAGAGGAATGAGAGGAAGACCGATGACTGCCAGCCACAGATCGCAACAGCGGGGACTATGGAACAGACTGCACTGGCTCCAGGGAGGGAGACCTGGTTCTCTTGTGAGTCCTGACTGGCTCCAAAACCATTGATGGAGCTGCTGGAGAAAGAGCTTTGATGGAACCGACACTCAGATCCGACAAACTCGCAGGTTTGTCCTTAGATTTAAAAGGCGCTGACTAAGATGATGGCTTAGGGGACTTTTTCTGTTTTTTTGCTGTCTGAGAACCCTCCATAGCAACATCAAAGGGGCTCTTTAGTAAGCCTTGTAAAATCAACTTATTTTTTCTTTCCTGCAGGACCCGAGAACTAAAAGCATGACATATAGAACATGAGTCCTTCAGGTGTATAGCCCCTAAGCAATATACACAGCTTGTGTGCCTGTCCATAAGGGACATCTTTTGGCAGCACGAGTCACCCTTTTTATAACCAGAAGGTTTTGACTCTTTAGGATCTTTGGACATGATAGCAGTAACTACAACAGTACCAAAGAGAAAGATCAACAACAAGAACAACAACTAAAAAGAACTTTAAACTTTTTTTTTTTTTTTTTTTAACAGGAAAATGAAAGGAGGGAAGGGGAACAGCCTCTAAGTTAAACGGCGACTCCCCCAACCCATGACAGCCTCTAACTTAAATGGCTGCTCCTATAAGGAAAGAGAAAGGGAAATGAAGAGAAAAAAGAGCCCTTAAATAAAGACTGGGCTGAGAGAAAGGGAACAAGGAACTCTCAAAGTCAAATGGGTTCAACGGAACAAGATAGGCCTTAAGGAAAATGATGGCCAAAACAACAACAAAAAGGCAGCAGCGGAAAGGTCAGAAAAGTGCTAGCCTAGGGTGAACACACTCTAACACTTAACTAACAAAATTTAACTATCTGAATGCAAAAAAGTTTTGGAAAAATCACAAGAAGAAGAAAATACTTAGCCTGAGCCAGAATGAGCAATCTCGACGCTGCAAGCGGCAAATGAGATCTGGGTAACTACCACTAGGTATGTTGGGAGAGGGGCTAGCCTCGAGCCAGTAGAAAGCTCTCGAGCTATTGTATATGGCCGAGACGGAGCCGAGGATCGGCTCCGAACCCAACCAACAAGAACGGAGGCAAGATGGGGACAACATAACATCAGTTGTTAAAATCTTCATTTTCACATAATCCATCTTTACAGCTCTTACAAGCTTCCTTTCATGGTTTCGCCTGCCCTCAGCTGTAACCTGGTGCCTGATACTTTTCATGTTTTCTCTTCTGTGAGCAATAACCCTTCTGTTTTGATTTCTCATACCATTGTACTCACCTGGAAAGACAAAGATGTGAAGTTATCAACAAATATTAGTTTGACTTGTAGAGTTGCAACATGTTACAGTTCTATAGTGACTGTTGCTGCCCTGGTGAGGTTGGAAATTCTCCAGTCATACTTAGAAGTCCTCCATTTGGCAAAAAAGAAGGATTCTGGGTTTGATGATTTAAATTAAGAACAAGAAGTAAAGAAACAAAACTGCTGGAAGAGACACGATATGCTACAAGGTAACATCTTTCCCTAAAAACATTATCATTAGCTGGTGTGAACCAACTGGCATGAAACTGAGGTACAATGCTTTTTTATATTTTACTTAAGGAAAATAATAGAGAACTCAGAGCACAGAACATAGGAGCTCTAGCTTTTTTAGGCAGACCAAGAAAAAACAAAGGTGGCAACTGGTGGGCCATATGTTGTACAACCCTGATATGAAATTTAATTAAGTTCTCCCACTTCAGTATTTGCTATAATGCACTCAGACATAGAAATGCAAACTGGTCAGCTGGACTTTATTTTCTGATTCTAGAGATGAACTAACTTTAAAATGTTATTATACAATAATATGTTCAGAGGTGTTTACTAGGGTAACAACCACAAGGACCTTTTTAAGCCTAGCTGTGCATCACAAATCTCTGACAAGTTCTAGTACCCTTGAAAGGTGTAAGCAGGGACTTGGGAGGTGAAACACTTACAAACAGGGACCTTGGAGATGAGCCATTTACAGGTTGCCTGTGTCCATTAGAGACATAGGTGCCAAACCAGAAATGAATTTCCTGTTCCTCATCCAACTGTTGAAGTTACACTTGAATTGGGTTAGGGAGGAATTCTGCTTCACATGGATGGGCACCCTGTTCCAGGGAAGGGGTAGTCTCTGGGATAAATACCTGTCTCTCCAGCAGGTGCTATTTATATCACAGGTAAGCTTAAGTCTTTAGAATGTGTAATTCTGGGGCTGCAGGAGGTCCCTCAGAGTGGAGTCTTACAATGCCTTGTATGCCAGGCATAGCTCTCCTGTCAACAGTCTGTAGGAGACAAAATACAGAGACAGGGCCTTCAGGTGGTCTGCATAAGACATGTTACTTACACCCTGTATTGTTTTAGTGAGGAATCTCTATGGACGTTCCACTTGTTGGATATGTCTGGTTAAGTATATACCAAAGGGGGCATTGTAGTCAATGATAGGTCTGATAAATGTTGAATAAAGTGAAAAAAATGGCTTCCTTGGACATAGATGCCATACCTTTGTTAATATGTTGCATAGCACAGAATGATTTCCTCACTACTATAGACACATGACAATGAAAGACTAGATTACTGTCTGTGAAGTTCCCCAAGTCCCTGACTACTGGGTCAACTCTTAGAGGTATGTTGTCAATACGATAGTTACCAGGGGTGGATGACTTCCTGAAGGATACTACTATGCATTTCTTGGTATTCAGTTTTAGTCCATGGCTCTGACACCAGCTGTTTGTCTGTATCAGCCCTTCCTGGAGAACATTTGTGTCAGTGGGCAGTTCAATGCCAGTTGCTAATTTTCAATCATCTGCATATTTAGTCATCCAGAGACCAATGACATTGGCCTTTATTTCAGAGATGTAAATGCCAAAAAGGAGTGGTCCCAGGACTGCCCCCTAAGGGACTCCACTTGTAATGGGCCTCTTTGTAATGGTGGACTCCCAGTTTATCACTTCCTGGGTCCTGCCTGTGAGCCACTAGGTGACATAAGGTTTTGTACCTAACCTGTTAAGTTTGTCAACAATGTCCGAGTCGGGTATTGTGTCAGATGCCTTGCCTACGTCAAGGTAGGCAGTGTGAACCATTTTGCTCTCATCCATTGCTTTGGTAACCTTCTCAAAGACGTCCATTAGGCTGAGTAGGCATGACCTGCCCCTGATGAAATCAGACTGGGTTGGGTCTAGTGTATGGAGGTTTCCTATGTCATTATTGATCATTTCTATGATAATTCTTTCCATGGCTTTGCATATAAGACTAGTGAGACTTATGGGTCTGTAGTTTCCAGGGTCTGTAGATGGCCCACATTTGTGCAGAAGGATGATGCCTGCTGTTCTCTATTCATGACACACAGATCTGTTTGCAGGCTACAGTTACATAGCAATTCCAGAAGGCTTGATAGGTCTTGTTTCATGCTACTTAGAAGGCATCCTGGGATATTGTCTGGATCCACTGATGCAGTGTTCTTGGCCTGAGAGAGATCATAAAGGACCTGTTCCCTTGTGATAGCAGGGGGAAGTTACATTTGATGGTATTTCCTGGAAGTTGAGGGGGAGAGAGGAGTAAAGCTGGAGTTGAATTTGTCAGCCAGTAGGTTTCCTATATCTTCTGGCTCAGTATAGGTGGCTCCATTTACAATAAGCTCTGCATACAATTGTGTATTGCCTTTGAGGTTGCAGACATAGTGGTCTGTGAGGCCAAATTTACCTCATACTTGGCTTTGGTAGACTTTATTTGTCCTCTGAATTGTTTGTTTAGTTTGATAAGAGCACTTGTATCCTTCTAGGTGCTGCACCTCCTAGTTTTTGCCATGATTTTCTTTCTTCCATTATACAGCTTACTAATGTTGTCATTCCACCAGGGTGGCTTGTTTTTTGAGTTAGTTATGTACTTCTTCCTGGTCGGTACAGCTGCCTCTATACAGCTATTAACATGCTTGTATAGGGTTTCAGTGAAAAGTTCTGTGTAGGCAGCAGTGTTTTCAGAGTGTATGGGGGCTTGAAATGTTGCCAGGTTATCCCTTAATAGTAGAAAGTTATTCTTAAAATAGTTTCTGAATATTCCAGGGTTAACTGGGGCTCCAGGTTTCATTTTTACATCAAAGGAGACCATTCTGTGGTCTGACCTTACCAAGGAAGACATTACACTAGGAGGTGCGCAGCACTCTCCCATATTAGTGAGGCCCAGAGTCAGTATAACTGCACCCCTGTTTGGTGCATTAGCAATCTGGTCCAGGGAGTTTGTGTTTAAAAATTCCAAGAATTTCTGAATATGTACGTTTGGTGTCATATATAATTCCCAGTTAATAGTGGGATAATTAAAGCTGTCCATGAATATGGTATTGGGTTGGATGGTAAGTGTTTCCAATAAGTTTAAATACATGATATGGGCTTCCTGGGTCACAGAGGGGGATCTATAATTGCAAGGAAGTTGTATTCAGTTTTGCCTATGGTGATTTGAATGTGGAGATGCTCAAGTGTTTTGACCTTAAGGTATATTCATTTTTTATGTAAAGTGAAACACCTCCACCTTTAGTCCCTGTCTGTGTAATAGCTTGTTTAAATGTGTGGAAGGCATAATGCACTTGTGTCTCAGTGACTGCATAGATCTCAGCATTCTCTAGGGTGAAGACACCTTCTAAGGAATGGAATTTTTTGTTTAAACTCCTAGCATCAAGCAGTAGCAACTTTAGATGTTCTTGGTTTTGATTTGCTATGTCAGAAGTACTTTCAGTTCGATATTGCATAAAAAAAGGCATTATGGGGAAGGACAATGTTTAAGCTAATATTCAAAAGCCTACAGGGGAGAGGTTCAGACTATTCCTGGTAAAGCAGTGTGGTCTGTTGACCATTTCCTTCCATGCTGACAAATATTGCACCCCCATAGAATGACACCAGAAACTAAGCCAATTATTAAAAGTCAGTCATCTTTTGTTCCTATTGTGGCATCATCTTTAGCAATAGTAAAATGCTGCTCAATGCTAGGTTCATATCAGCCTGGGACACATATTCCAAGAACTCCATGATGTCTCTCTTCATCTGGTCTAGGGAGGTACATCTCAAGTCATTTACACTCACATGGACTGCAACTGAATCATACTGGTACTTGTGGTCCAATGACCTAAGTGCATGCGTAATGCTGCTGATCATGGCCCCTGATAAGCAACTGACCATGACTTTCTCCTTACTCAGCCTGGTGAGAGGGACATCAGTGTGTCTCATAATGAAGTCTCCAATGACCGGAATATTGGATTGTGTGGTGGCTTGCCTTATGGTCTTAGAAGTAGAGGCTCCATGAGATGCTGTTGTATGTACTGATGTGGGTTTTGTTTTGAAAGACTGCAGTCGGGGCTGCTGAGGGTATCTGTTATGTTTACTTCATCTTCGTCTTTGGGGTTTAGAAAGGTTATATTTAGGAAACGCAGTATATATGGGTCTACGTGTCTGCTTGAACTGTGTGTGATGGGTGCAGTGTGTGTATCACTGACAACCTTACTGACATTAGGAGTGCTTTTATGTGACAGCTTTGCCTCCAGTGACATTGTGTAAATAAATCTTTCACATACCATATCAGTGTGTTTGAGAATTAAGTGGTTGTCAGTTAACATGAAGCAATTTCTACACTGCCTCAGGATGCCCATATCTAAAAAGCTGGCAACAGAGATAGTAGGAAAGTTCATATCCATGGCAACCTGTGCAATTAGGTATTGGTGAAATTTCAATGGAGCTTTTACATGAAAAATGTCAACTCAAGGTGTGTGTCTATATAGGGCACTTCCAAACACTTGAGGGGAAACTAATAAGTAGACCCTGATGATTTATAGATGAAGTATTTAGGCAGATATTCTGAAGTTAGAAGCAAATAAGTCATTACTTACTAAAAAGAAAGAATTAGCTTGTCAAGAATGATGAAAACAGGGGAGTCTCTTGAATGGCTACTACTAGTGCTGGTCTCACCACAGCTTCACTCTGCTCCTTTGTTTCTTCTCTCACCAGAAGGAAAACAGTAGCACCAATCCCAAGATGAGAAGCAGGCCACAGCCTGTTTGGTGATCCGCAGTCTTGTCCCAGATAATGCGAGGGTCTGTAAGCTTGTTGTAGCCCTTTCTTAGTGGGTACCTTGAATAACAACCAGATCAGGAAGGTCAAGCACAGACACTCGCTGCCCAACCAGAAACAGTCAGGCATCAATGCACTTTGCTCCTTCTTTTACCTGGAGCAAAATATAAGTACAAATTCCAAGTTGTCACCTGTGAAGCAGTTATCAGGCTTTCCAGTGATCATCAGTCACCAATAAATAATATCCCTGTGCTTCTTCTCTCACCAAGAGCAAAACAGAAGCACTAATCATAAGATGACTACCCAGAGGCAGAATGTGGGCTCTCCAATAATTGGTGGGCTTGGAGTAGATATTGCAGTTTTTAAAAGTAAGATGGGAAAATGGATTAATAACCTATGAGTTGCAGTGTACACTAAGCAGTTACATATGAACGAGGGGGTAACAAGCTTTAGCTATGTGGAGAGGAACTAATTTTAAAAGAGCAATATAGATTTGAAGGGGGTAGGTACTTTGTATTTTGGTTCTATGGAATACAGTGGTATGGCCAATAAATTTAAAAAGTTGAAGGGGAGGGATTTCACAAAATGATAATGTAGTAGGAGTTAGGGTGTAATTAAGAATGAACAGCATTTTATTAAGTATAATTTCAAGTCTATAAGTTAGCAAAAGAAAGGCGAAAAACAATTTTTAAAAAGAGGGAGTTCACTGGTTTTATGGCATCAGAAAGGTCTAGGATATAGCTGTCACCTCTGGCAAAGCATTTGAAGACCTCACCTGAAGACAATTCTGGTTTGATAAGTAGCCCCAGGAACTTGAGGGAACTGGCTGAGAGGAGTGAGGAACTGGATGCTGGTCCGTTAATTGTGAGGGGAAGGGATTACGGTTCTTTACATCAAGCATGGCTGTTGTACAATGGCACAGTAAACAGCAGGGTCATAGTGTGTAGGAACAACCATGGCATTAGAGTATTCTAAGTAAATCTGAGGGAGGAGTATAAAATGACCCAAAATAACACAACACATACACATACTTCCTTCCCTTCCTGGACATAAGCTGAGATCACACAAAGGCACTCATCCCAGACAAAGGAACTCTCTTCATGGGGTGATGCAGTGCTAATGTTAGTTGGGATGGGAATGGATTAATGGATTATTGGATTAATCTGTTGAGAAGGCAAGATGGCAGGATGATAAAAGAAAGAAACAGACATTAAAGGGGTTATCAGTGGAAAGATTATCACAGTCAGGTGGTCTCAGTGACAGTAACAAAGCCAACAGAAACAGCAATATACATTTTAGAATGCAAATAAGGGCTATGCAGACTACCAAGTGTGCCCATTTCCCTACCATGTGGATGAGCTTCAAATTCCAGAAAACCAGCACACTTCTTTTCCCTTTTCCAGCGTAAAAACCTGCTCATGTCCTCCACAAACATTCCTAAATTATTGTGCAGTCACCTATCTCAGAGCAGTATTAAAGAAGTCAAAAGCTCCCAACAAGGATTTATTTACATATTTGTTAACCAGGAAGGAGTGCTTGTCTGAAGACTGCTTTTAGGCAATGAAACAGACATAGGAAACATATACCAGAGGCAGTAGGTGACTTCAGCATGATTAAAAGCAAGAAGCTCTAAGAGACCTAATAAAGTCTAGAGAACCATAGGTAAAGTTAAAGTAATAAAAAGTGCTCATGAGAATTAGCAAATGAAGGAACCCACATTAGGATTTAGAGGCAGAAATGGGTCATAGGAAGATTAACTTGGCAATGGGCCACGTAACATTTGCAGTTAAGAAACTCTCAGAATATTTACTGATATTTTGCGCATTAAGGAGCACACATCAGTACTTACAAACAGAACTGGATCCTAGCTGGATTAACTACAGCAAGGGCTGCATAACATTTGTCTATAATATACATTTGTTTATAATATAGCTTACCATTACATTAATATAAAATTATCGACCATGGGATGGGTAAGGCCAATCTATAACCAAATGGGATAGGGTATTTCAAGCACAAAGAGGGAAACTGGGGAGGCTGTTTATCAAGGAATTCACAGAAAACTTTGTAAAATCATGAAACATAGCTGTATCAAACTATTAATGCAAACAAATGAATTTGGTCTATATACTCATTTGTACTTTTTAAAACATCTTTGTTAACATTAAACATAGAATGCTGACATGAGTACACATTAACTTTTAAAAGAGAAAAAAATACAATGTTTTCATTTGTACACATTGTACAGATATGATTTTTGCCTTAACAATAATTCAGTTTAATATTAAATAGATTGCTCAAGTCCTGCTTTCCCAAAATATCACTCCTAAATATTAACCTGCATGCACTGTTCTCACAGAATCCATTTATTTCTATGTAGTTACCTCTTTCCTTTTCTAAGGATCCCACCTCATGTTCTTTTGTCTCTTTTACAACATTCACCAGTTCCGTCACAGTTGGTTTTATGTTTTATTTCCATTTTCTAGTAATTGTTTTTTTTTTTGGCAGTCAACAACATTAAATTTAGTAGGGCATTCCTGTGTCTAAGCAATTCAGTTTCTATATCCCAACTCAAAAGGATCGACAAAGCACCCTGCAGGAAATTTCTAGTCTATCAATTCATAGCACCCCCCATTGTAGCTCTCTCTCTTTCCCATCACACTTCTTGCAACTGCTGTCTACCTGTGGAAAAAATTCTCTGAAGTCTACTTGAAGTATAATATTACATATGCAAACACGTCCATACAAAAATTCTAAACCTTCTGGATTTTGTTACATACTTGGGAGCCATACAAATATATTTCCATTGTTTATATGTATATTTTCTTTCCATTCTCATTCCCCAGCTTTCCAACCTTTTCTGATTGACTTTTACAGTTATCATGCTGCATGCATTACTCTATACACCCTACTATTATACCATGACCCCCCCGAAACGTGCACGCTGATTGGCCAGCGTGCCCGTTGTAAATCGAGTTATACTAATGGAAAAAGGTCCGTCCCGGACTTTTTCCCTTAGTATAACTTCGTTTAAACTGTCTCGCTATGTTAAATGGGTTTAACATGAGACAGCTTTAAATAAGCAACGGAGATCTCCGTTGCTTATTTTAAAGCTGTCTCGCCATGTTAAACCCATTTAACATAGCGAGGCAGTGTTTAAAGCAACGGAGAAAGCAAGATCTCCGTTGCTTTTTTTTTTGTGTCTCGCTATGTTAAATGAGTTTAACATAGCGAGACAGTTTTAAAATAAGCAACGGAGATGTCCGTTGCTTATTTTAAACTGTCTCGCTATGTTAAACTCATTTAACATAGCGAGACAAAAAGCAACAGAGATCTTGATTTCTCCGTTTTGCTACAACTCTGATGTACTGCGCAGGCGCGCAGTACATCAGAACTGCCGGATGCCAGACATCTGCGGAAGGGCAGTAAACAGGCATTATACTATGCCATTATTTAAGAAAAGTAACAGTTTCTTTTCTTAAATAATGTCATGGTATAATAGCAATAACCCACTTCTGGGTGTGGGTAATGCTAAATTCCACGGTTGGCTTTGTTTGGTCCTCGGGCTTCGCCCTCGGGACCAAACCACGCCAACCGTGGGTAAATTTAGCATTACCCACACCCAGGCGTGGGTTATTGCTATAATGATCCCTTTTTTTTAACCACAGCTTCTACTCTAGACATGGCAATAAACAAACACAGCAGGTGTTTTTTAACACTCCTCTATACCTTTCTTTATGTCTGCATTCTGTTATCAAATCCTGGTAGGAAAGGCAATCTCCAATCTGCAGTCTAAGCCTGTGCTTGGTTTCATTCTACTCCATGACTTTCCCTCCTTTGTTATTTACTCCAATAAATTCCAGCTCCCATTTGCCTTATTTTTTGTGCTCCTACTTGCAGTCATACCTACTGGTAAAATCTCTTTTATCCATTCATGTGTTGGTTTAGTTGTCAAAATATTTTCTTCTGCTTTGAACATATAATAATCTGTACGATCTTTACTAATTTCTAAGTACCTGTGTCCAAAATCCTACTCTCCCTCCTTAACTTGTGAACTCTCTCCATTTCCACATATTTTTTCCACTTTGTATTGTGGCCTTCTGCTTGTGCTATGTAAATTAGCCATAAGTGTATAGCTGTAGAGTATCCCTTGAAATCTGGCAATCCTAAACCAGTTTGTTCTGTGAGGAAAAATAACCTATCCCACTTAACTCTTGCCCTCTTTTCTCCCCAAATAAATTCCTTCAATTCTTTATTATGTTCCACACTGGTTGATACACATATGACTGACCTGCATATATTACTTCAAGGGCTAGCAACATTCTCATTGTTTATACTTTACTAACCATGCCTATTGTCCAGAGTTTCTAACTTCTCATTTTTTGTACTATTTTTGCCAGTTCTCTTCACACATACCTTTAGCTACTTTAATAGCAGTCATTTTGTTCCAAACCCCTAAACACTTCATCTTATCATGTCCCTTCTCATGTGTGGAGACACAGTTTAATGCAATAGTCTTTGTTTTATCCTCACTTATTTTATATCCTGAAAAAAAAAACATTGAAACTGTCTCAAAAAGGTTTCTCAACACTGACATATCCTTTTCTGGATTTATCAAATGCAAAATAATATCAGTGTTTGTGCTGCAACTGGTACCATACTTGCCTTTTGGTGCAGAAGGCTGTGGGATCTATTCATGCACCAGGCAGATTAATGGCTGACAATGCAGTGCAGCATAGGGGTTTGCTGCACTCCTAAGTGCTTTGCCCTTTAGATCAGATGTTAAATTGAGGATCCCTTGCTTTGAGTTCATGGTAGCTCAGGTAGAGATAAAAAATCTTACACCACCTATCGGAAAAGAATAGGGGAAAATCCTAGATGTCCTGGCCAAATTTCCCCTGGTAGAATAAGCACCATCTTGGATCATCCCTGAAAAAAGGGTTGGGAGGGTGACCTAATGGTTAAGGTGTTTGCCTTAAAAACACAAGGTGCAGGGTTTGAGTCTCACAAGGGATAATTGGCTAGGCTTAAAATGGCTCGCAAGGGCAGTTAGCTTAGTACTAATCTATGAACCTATGAGCAGTTGAGAGCTGTGATTCTCTTTCATATATTGCCTTCAGATTGTCAGAGTAAAGCCTCTGAATTGCATGTAGTCTATAAAAATATTTGTGTGTGTGTGTCACTGTGTGGTATGCCTCTGCAGGGTGAACTGTATTTATAACTCAGTGGCATACCACCTGCTCAGAGGCGATCTGTGCCTGACGTATAAAGCCATGTCCAAACCGGAATTAATGGACATGCTGCACCTCAGAAAATCCAAATCCCATCGAGCTACATGCTCGAGAGACTTGAACCTCAGCACTGAAATAAATAGGACATGCTGGAGGGACAGATTCATAACCCAGAGGCTCCCTTCACTCTGGAATAAAATCCCAGTCCAGGTTAGGCAGAGTCCCCCACTGACTCTCTTCAAGAGGAATCTTGATGAGTGGATGGGAGATCGCAGGTTTACCCCGGGTATCACTTCTGTGTCACTGTTAGACAGAGGCACAGTATACTAACCTCGAAAAAGGGCATAGCAAAATTCATTTAAAATGGGTGGCGAAAGCCAAACATACTCTGGCTAGGCTTATAAATGCCCTAGGGCAGATAGCCTAGTATGAACCTATGAACTAGCTTAGTGGGACTACCCTGGTTATCAATGGATAAAATTAAAAAAAATTAAATACTATCTTCAAATAAGACTAATTTTCCTTGACTACCATACCAGATATACCTTTCAATTTGTGAGTCCCTCATTTTCTTTGCCAATGCCTCGAAGTATATGGTAAATGACAAAGCAAAAGTAGGACTCCCCTACCTGATTCTTCTGTTCAAACACAGCTTGTCAGAGAGGAACCCTCCCACCTTGATTCTTGCCTATGACCCTTAATACATCTTCCTAACTAGCCCTATTATTCTATCACGAAACACAAATGCTGCAGTTGTCCTATTGATGAAACCCATCAACAACAACTAACAATAAACAGTGTCATCTAGCATTCTGCTGCCCTTTGAATCATTATCATTCTGTTAATGTTGTCAAATGTTTGTCTCCCCTCAAAAAAACACACTGATCCATAACTATACCTTTGGGCAACACTCTAACCATTCTCTTAGCTAGTACAGACAGAAATACTGTATAATCATGGCAACTTGCCAGTATGTTGTAAGTGAGTGGTGGTAACAAATGATATATGAAAGTTATGTACCTACAATAATGACAGATGTTTAAGATTAGGACCGTCTTCTTTTACTTGTAGGACTTGAGGACTTAATAGCTAGATAGTTGAGTGATTCCAAGATGTTTAGAAAGGATACAAGTCCTTCTTGTGTAGCTTATTGCTTCAACAGGGTTAGGACATAGTTTGTAAGACCATATGTAATAATTTAAAAAATCCTTAAGGCTACTGAAAATGAGTTGGCTTCCCAAACTGTGTACACATTATAAAAATATCTGATAGAAAAGGACAGGCACTCCAATTTATTGGCTCATGTTATGAGTGAACAGCCTGCATCCCCCTCCTTGACTGGGATTATAGTTGAGCTGGCTCTTGTCTGTAAAGGCCCTTGATGGTTGGTGTCCCTGGGAATTTGTACAGAAATATATAATGGACAAGTTGGTTATGGAGTTTTCTTGTTTTTACTTTTTCAAAGAGTGTAAATTAAAAGTTATAAACTCACCATAACCAGGCATCCATGTTGTCCATTTTCATTCTTCCTCAACCCATGGGTTCGGATCCGATCCTCGGCTCAGAATCAGCCATATATTTTAGACTTCAGATTCAACTCTCGAGCTCCTCCCTCTACCTATAATGCCTTAGTCCATCCCCATAACCTCAGACTGAATTTGTTACCATTAATCCCTATAGCTAAACAGAAACTGGAAAAGGCTGACAGAGGAAGGAAGGGCTCAAACCCGGAACTGTAGGTTCCAAAACACAGTTCTACAGGTCTCTCCAGAAACGTAAAGGATGGGGGATGGATGGGAGTAAAGCTGAGGAAGAATGAAAATGGATAAAACAGATGCCTAGTTATGGTGAGTACATAAGTTTTAAATCTGATGTTTTCCTTTTCATTCTTCCTCAACCCATGGGACAGAGTCCCCAGCTAAGTTGATCTTGAGTGGGCTCATGGAAGGACTTTCTGGAAGACCGCCGAATCAAAGGCGGTTCTGTTTCTAGAAATACTATCCAATTTGTAATGAGTAACAAAGGTATGAGCATTGGACCATGTGGTTGCAGCACAAACATCACCAATAGAAGTTCTTGACCAAAATGCAGATGAGGCCTCTATGGATCTGGCTAAATGAGCCTTGGGAGGTTTGAGTACGGTCATGCATCGTTGAGAATAGATCCAAAAAATACAATCCATAATTCATTTATCTAGAGTAACCTTAGAAACTGGGCAACCCAACCTTTCTGGTGAAAAGAAGACAAAGAGATGATCTGATTTTCTAATTTGTTTTGTCCTATGAAGATAAAAACACAATTGTATGTGTACATCAAGTAGATGAAGCATGTACTCTCCTTTATTTAAAAAAATTGGAAAGAAGACAAGTAAATGAATGAATTGATTAATTAGTGTTATTTTCAGAAGCCACTTTGGGTAAAAAGAAGGATTTGTCCATAAGATAACCCTGTCTTTATGAAAAATTATGTAAGGGTTTTTAGAGGAAAGAACCTGGAGTTCAGATATTCTCTTTGCAGAAGTAATGGCTACTAAGAAGACTGTTTTGCATTAAAGGAATTTTAAATCAGTTTTAGCTGAAGGTTCAAAAATTTTATGAGTTAAGTCTTGTAGCACAACTGTGAGATTCCTAGGAGGTGAAGAATTCTTTACTGGTGGTCTGAGAAGAAAAATACCCTTTAGGAATGCTTTGCATAATTTGGATGAAGCCAATGAATAATTTGTCTCCTGCGTGAAAATTCAAAATAGCTACTAACTTGAAGTTTAATCATAGAGAAACTAGCTACCTCTTTAAAAAGGATTGCTAAAATTGAAGTACTGCAGAAACTGGAGGAGAGAAAGGGTTAAGCTCATTACTCAAAGCACAAAGGGAGAATCTTTTCCATTTGTTCTTTGTAAACTTTCCTAGAAGATTCTTTTTGTGAAGCCAAAACAATGGTATGTACAGGGGAAGACAGCCTGGGCTGTCTAACCATTACTGGAAGTGGAAAAACCATGAGGTTAGTTTGAGGGCCTGTACATTGAGATGTTGGATCCCTGATAGGTGAGAAAGGAGATCCAGAGTTGGCTCAAGTATCTATGGCAGATAACGCAGGTAAGACCATAGGAAGGGGAACCGTACTTGTCAAGGTCAGAAAGGGGCAATGAGAATGACTGAGCTCTTCAGCCAACTTGTCTTCTGCATAAATTTGGGAAACAATGGGAGAGGGGATAGGCATAAAGAAGACTGGAGGGCCAAACATGGACTAGAGCATCTCTTGGTGACTCCCCTGAGGGGGGATAAGAGCAAAATACCTGCTGCATTTGTTGTTGTAGGGACAGGCAAAGAGGTTGCAGCAAGGTTGGCCTCAATGACAGAAGACCATTTCTGCTACAGATTGAATGAGAGACCACTCATGAAGCATCAGGATAGATTTGCTTAGTTTGTCCGCTAATTCTTTGGTTCTCCCAGGAATGTGTGTTGCAATTTGAAAACAGTCTAATGAGATAACCCATTCCCACACTCTTATGACCTCTCTGCAGAAAGGATAAGATCAGGTTCCTCCTTGTTTGCTGATGTATCAGACAACATAAATGTTGTCAGTCTGAAGTGTAAAAGTCCCTACAGGAAGAGCATCTTGAAACGCCTACAATGCAAGTAGAACTGCTCTCATGTCTAGTACACTGATATGCAGATTGGTCTCTTGAGGGGACCACATGACTTGGACTGTCCTTCCCACTATTTGGAAATGTCCGTGGTTACTGTGGCCATCTGAGGCTGTAGAACAAAGGGTTGGCCTAGTTAAATTTCATCTGACTGGATCCACCAGTGAATGTGTTGTTTGCAAATTGGAGTAAGCTTGACTAGAAAGGACAGGGGTTAATGAAGAATGGACCACTGAACAGCTACAGTCCAATGAAGAACACGCATAAAGAAATATGCCAAGGGATGTAATACAGTGGCTACTGCCTTGGAACCTAGTGCTTAAAGGACTGATCTTACTGGAGGAGATGGATGGGAAATAAGTAGAGGAACCTGATTTCTGATAGTGAATATGAGATGAGGCGGTAGTGACACTACCTGTGTTGTTGTATCCAGAAGTGTACCAATTAATTAAAGGCTATGGAAAGGATTTAGGTTTGATTTGGCATAGTTATCCCCAATGACTGGTAAATCTGAAGCAAACAGTCTCTGGAATGTAGAGGGAGATGCTTGGAGGGGGTGGTGAGGGGCCAGTTGTCCAGATATGGAAACACTCAGAATCTCTACCACTGCCATAAATTTGCTAAACACCCCTGCAGCTGTGGTGAGTCCAAAGGGCAGGACTCTGAATTGTTAGTCAGTGGTTTCCAGCTGAAAGTGTAAGTGTCTTTGGGAGTGCCTGTCTATTTTCATGTGATAGTATGCATCCTGAAGATCTATCAAGCACATCCAATTGTCCCTTGTGAAGAAATGGTAGGATGGACTGTACCGTGACCATTTAAACTGCTTAGATCCAAAATTGGTCTGAGATCCCCTGTTTTCTTGGGCACTAAAAAGAAGCATGAGTACATTATGAATCATATTTGGTCTGGTAGGACCGCTTGGATGACTTTTTGTCCTCTTGGATTCCTTGTGCTGCTTTCCTCTGACTGGGTGGAACATTGGGAAGCTTCTCTCTTTTGCATGTGGGGAGTTGGAAAAGTGATATGTAATAAACTCTGGATATTATTCTTAGCACCCGTGAATCTTGTGTTATATTTGTTCTGGCATCTGGGTGCAAGGACAATTGTCCCCTGACTGCTTGCAGAGGTGGAGAGTCAGACAGCCCTTCAGGAGTGCTGGAAGGGTCTATCCAGAAAAGAATTCCAGAAACCCTGGTTCTGCAAGACGCCTCTGCCTCTAGGGTGACATCTTCCATTAGAATTTCCTCTTCTGCATATGGAGGAATTATCATTGTGCAGGTCTTGGAAAGGTCCTGGAGATTTTTGGAATCTTATTTTCTAACTGCCTCTCTAATTCCACTAGAAGGTTTGTTGAGTAGTAGAAAATTTGATTCCCATGGCAGACAGAGTCTTTCCATCCTGTTCATTGTGAGTAAGAGTCTTTTTTACTGATGGCACAAGTAAAGATATGCCATTGAATGAGGTGTTGATAAAGGAAGTCTTAAAAGGCTCCACAAGTTGCATAGTAGCATCCAGGCATGTCTCCTTATGGCAATGCCTGAACCAACTGCTTGTGAGGTGTCTTCAGCTGTGGGAGAAATCAACTTCACTTAAGCGTCTGATAGGGACAAAAGAGGGGCTAGTTGTCAGGACATTCTTTTGAAATCCTCTGCAGACACAGACTTTGAGACAGTATTTTATAGCTCTTTGAGCAAATCTCTCTGAAGTTTAATGAAGTGTGCCTGGTAGTTTAGAGACCACAGGGCAAAATTCTCTGAGGTAATGATTCATTTTCCAAATCTGTCCAATGCTCTAGACTCCTTGTTTGGAAGATGGACAAAACAGCTTTGTTCTGCTAGCTCTTTCTTGGTGGCTGCTGCCAGTCATCATCACCATAGCATCAACTGGGACTCATTTGCTCCAGTGGGGTCTGTCTTTCAGAGGGGCTAAGAATTTATTCGGGCTCTTTGGAATAGATTTGATGGTTGCTGATTCCTTCCAAGCCCGGTAGGAAATTAAATCGATGAGTTCATCTGCCAGGGGGGTAACCCAAGACTTTAGACAGGCCAGAACCAAAAGCTTCCAAAAATATAGATTTTTCCAGAGAAGGATTTTTGGAAGACCAGCCACCTTTCTGTCTAAGGATCTCTAAAATGTCTCCAAAGGAGATGCCATCTGGTGGCAAACTGGGGACCCTTCTACTTCATCCAAATTAGCATCCTCTGTGAGAGACTCCATTGGGGAGTTTATGTCTCTCTCTCGCACATTCTCTTCCCGATGTACTTCCTCTGGGGGATGTTCAGGGGAAGTACTGAATGAGAGGGGGAGTTCCTCTACTGGAACTGACTGGACACTTGTTGGAACTGGCTGTCCCTGTGGTGTAGGTCTGATTGACTCAGAGCTTGGAACCGATGAGGGAAAAGGGGTAGGATCTGAAGAATGAGAAGCCAGTTCTCTGGATAGAGAAAAAGCCCTTTCCACAACTTCAAAAGCAGATGGGCCTGGGGAGATCTTGATCTGCAGAGCCATATCCGAAGCTCCCATTGACAGCAGATCTCGTATCCATGCCTTTATGATGGAATTGGACCTGAACCCTCTACAGCTGATGCTCTGAGGGGAAGAGATGGATCTGACACTATCGGAGTCGATCCAGGTCCCATGGATCCGATGCCAAGACTTTGGTTCTGGGGCTCGTTCTAATACAATGGTATCAGAGCAGAACCAGTCGGGGATAGTGTCAGAGTCGAAGAAGAAATCTTCTTCGGATACAACTCTAAACCTCTCTGAGATTTCAGATCCTGGAACTTTGAAACAACTAGACAGATGGGAGAAGGACAGAGAATAATGTGGGATGAAGCAGGAAGGCTCATGGATCCAACAGGGGACAGAGGTGGTATGATCCTCATCTGGATCACATCATCCTTTCCACATCTATGTCTGATAAACTTCTGGAGGACCTGCAGGATGTAGTGGATGGAGATCTGGAATGTCTCTTAGGTGTTTGTAACGAAGGGCATCACAGAGTAGGAGATGCACGTTTAATGGTATACTCTGCTGTATGACCACTTTATGTGTTGCCAGGTTTTGGATCTGAGGACCTAGGATTCAAAGACAGTGCCATCAGACTTGCAGATAGAAGGTCGGGTGTTAGGATCTGACACAGTCGGCTCAAGATCTTATGGCTTTTGAAAAGTGGCTCTGAAGAAGCCCTGTGGGAATTTGTTGGGGAGCGTTTTCTCTCATCCGACGGAGTGGGTGTAGCCATTTTAGAGGGGGGTTGAGCCCCTGAAGATGTAGAAGTAGCAGGATGAAATCTCTTTAATATTAATTTGTTGTGACGGTCAGCCAAGCCCCTTGAATTAAAATTCAAACAAGCTGAGCAGTTTGTATCTAGTTGACTGGCGTTGAGGCAATAAATGCACTCTTGCGGACATCTGAATTCGGAATCATATGCCCAGAAGAAGTGCATTTTTTTAAGCCTGTCAGTTTATCCGACAAGGTAGAAAAGGTAAAGGACACCAATAGAAAAGGCCACTAAAGTAAACAAGCTATACAGTGAAGAAAAAGGAGGTCTTTGTTTAAATAAGTAAAGAGATAATTATGAAAAATGGTAATAAAAAAAGATTACCTTGATTAAAAATATAAACAGAATACCAGCTATGGTAAGAGAGATAGACGTACCATATATAAAAAAATTAGTAGCAGACCTAACGCCAGTGATAACCTGTGAGGGAGGAAGAAGAGAAATGGTATGAAACAGAAAAATTAACTTTTAAAGGATAAACTTACAAATAGTTGCTATATAACAGCTTGGGAGAGGAATCTGCATCTGGGCACAATGGTGGCAAACGAGATATGAGGTGATGGGAATGGACTAAGGCATTATGGGTAGAGGAGGAACTCGAGAGTTGGACCCGAAGTCTGGAATATGTGACCAAGTTGGTTCAGAGGATCTGATCAAAACCAATGGGTTGGAAAGTCGAAAAGGACATCAGTATGGACGTTTAGTAAGAAGGAGGTTTTAAATTTATAGTCACCTGTGGGTCAGAAAACAGCTCCTTATCTGTGGGTCAGATTTGAAGGTGACTGAAGTATTAGCATTTGGTACTAATAGGAAACCACAATTTTTATTTGACTACAAATGAGCAGGCCTATCATCTGCATGAGTAGCATGCTCATTTATTCTGCTATACTAAGGTTTGCCTGGAGTATATGACAAATATATCTGGATATTAAGAATGAATTAGAAAGATTCAGAATATATTATAAAGAAAGAAACATTTCACTATCTTAGGTTTATTTGCCTGATGGTGAATTGCTGAATCTGTTAATTTTGTACTGCATGACAAGATATTGTGGTCGAGAGGTAGGAGTAGTGAGGTTGGCAAAATGGATACTTGTCAATAGTGTAATCATGAGTTGACATGAATGCCTGTGGTTTACAAAGGGAATGCCACCTGACTGTTACTAGAAAATAAAGAACTTTAATGTTAAAAATAAACAATTTAGTACTTTCATTCCAACTTCTCTTGGAACTTCTTCAGAACAAATGAAAACCGTCAAACCTTAAGCAGCATTCCAATTAATAAATATTTTTGAATTACATAAATATTAAATGTTTAAAATAATTTAAAATATTAAAAATAAGACCAATTAAGATGCCAATAATGTATTACAGTTATTACATCATGGGCAGACTTTACATTTAATACACTGTTTATAGATATAAATTCATTGAGATATGGGTCTTGAGATGCATTTAATAACAACTGCCACTTTAGCTCCTTGTATTCTATGACCGACACATTTGTTATCTGTAAGATAGAGTTTGGAGGCTGATATGAGTGATGGTGGGGTCTAGTATTGGCATATAATGCATTTCTTTTTAAACTGCCAGTCATCTAATCCAAGGATTTGTGGAGTATACAGTCTAAAGGTGATGTTTTGTCCATGTTAAAGGAAATTCTACCCAACGGATGAGGCACCCTGAATAGTCAGTTATATCCCTCTTTCCTGAAAATGGCAGCTATCACATCTCTAACATTTATCTTTAACCTTTCTTTCTGTATGTAGCATAGCAAAATAATGCAAACATATTATTAAACTCATATCTTCTCAAGGTGTCCCACACAAATCTATGCCCTATCTCCATCTTACATATTCCAAAGGAAAAATAAATAAATAAAAGGGAGATGTAGGTACCAGTAAGTATGGCACTGAACCTTATCATAAGCATGGGTTTGAAGTACAGTTACTACATTTGTCCTACCTGAATGGCAGTTTGCAGTACTACTTGGGCAAACATCTGCTTATGTGATCACAATTTATGAAGTTTAAGTGTGGTTTTTCTCTGGCTGACCATCCTCTGTTTCTAGCTAAACTGGACATGAGAGGATTTGATGACGGATTCCTAAAACCGTTTGTGACAATGTACCAAATATAACTCTGGCAGTTAGTCTTAAGAGACCCTCTAAGGATTGCCATATTAAAACAAGCTTTATATAACGCTCTAATTTAGAGTCCATTCTATACTCATTACACAGTAATTATCTTGTTATAGAATAACCTGACTTAAGCGATACATTAAATGCGGGTGATCTCGTCCTGACACCAGTCCAGAAATTCAACACTCTTGTCATTCATAAATCAGAAAAACGTTGCTGGCTACTCCGAGCAAAATGTGAATTATGGACCACCATCTCTGGGTGCTTCAGTAGTTGCAAGTTTATTGCTGCAGGCTATCAGAATTTTAAGTGCCTGGATATTAATTCTGACCATGCAGTGTCTGTCAGATAGCATAATGAAAAGGTTACCAAAAAGGAACTTAAAAGTGTCTACAGGACCAAATAAAAAAGAAGGTATGTTCTTACCATAACATTCCATCTGTGTTGTTCATCTTCATTTCCATTAACCTGTGGCTCACAGTTCCGATTTTCGGAACTGACCAGCTGCTTCTTTCCAGCTCAAGACACTTGACTTGAGCTCTTCCTCCCTAGCCATAATGTTCCGCTCCCCCAGAATACCTCATATCAAGTTCGCCAAAAATGGCATAACAGTTAACAAACATTATACTACCCTGAAATAGCACACAGATCAAACATGTCTATATGTAACAATGACAGAACATCAGGAGCTCAACTGAAGGAATTTCAGTTGAAAATTCTACCAGACTTCCCAAAGACTTGGATAGGAGGAAAGGGGGGTGGGAAGGTTAATGGAAATGAAGATGGACAACACAGATGGAACATTATGGTAGCAACATTACTTCTTTATCTGATGTTGTCCACTTCATTTCATTAACCTGTGGGACAGAGTCCACAGCTACTATAATCCAGGGTGGCCATCAAGGAAGGATATTCTGGAGTACAGAAGAACCAAAGGCATTTCTACTCCTGGATATGATGTCCAATTTGCAATGATGGTGTGGGGGTTTGATCAAGTAGGAGCAGCACAAATGTCTTCAATTGAAACTCTAGACCAAAAAGCCTGAGAGATAGCCATCGACCTTGTAGAATGGGCCTCTATTCGCCCTGGTAAATGAATACCTTTGAAAGAGTAGATGAAGGTAACACAGTCTTTCAACCATCTCAGAAGCATAATTTTGGTAACTGCTCTCTCTCTCTCTTTGTGTTCAAAAAGGAGACAAACAACTGATCAGACTTCCTGAAGGGCTTGGTTCTATGTATATAAAAATGAAGCTGTCCATGTACATCAAGCAAATGCAAAGTGTATCCCCCCTTATTTTGATAATCAGGAAAAAAGACTGGAAGATTGATGGACTGATTAATGTTACTCTCCTTAGCCACCTTGGGTAAAAAGCAAGGATTAGTACTGCAGGGTCACTCTGTCCTTGTGGAAAATCAAATATGGAAATTTTGCTGAAAGGGCTTGGAGTTCAGACACTCTTCTGGCTGAAGTAATAGCTACTAAAAACAGAGTCTTCCAGGAGATAAATTTCAAATCCACCATGTCTGAGGTTCGAAAGGGGGATGGACCAAAGCTTGCAAAATCATAGTTAAATCCCACAGGGGAGTAGGATCTTTCATCGGTGGTTGGAGCAGGAAGGTGCCCCCTGAGAAAAGTTTTACACAGTTTAGAAGAAGCAAGATAAGGAATCAAAACCCACGTGAAAACTGGATATAGCAGCCACATGAACTTTGACAGTGGAATAACTAGCACTATCCTTGAAAAGGGAAGACAAAAAGTCTAGCACGACTGCCACTGGGGCTGTAAAGGGATCTATCGGTTTTTGTTCAGCCCAAAAGGAAAAATCTCTTCCATTTGCTCTTGTAAATTTTACATGTGGAAGACCTATGAAAGGAAATCAAAATTTCTCGAACAGGGAAAGAGGGCCTGGAAAATCTTCCCATCATAAGAAATGGAGAAACCATGCAGTTAATTTCAGGCTCTGAGTTTCTGGATGTGGATGCCCCATCGGATGAGAGAGCAGATCTGGGCTTGGATCCAATGTCATCGGGGGCAAACCAGGTGAGACCAAAGGAAGGTAAACCAGGTCTGTCAAGCCAAAAGGGGGCAATGAAGATTACTTTTCTTCACAACAGGAGAGCTTTCTGTAGGAACTTGAGGATCAATGGCAGAGGAGAAAAGGCATAGAGCAGACAGGAGGGCCAAGCATGGACAAGAGAGTCCATGGGGGACTGTCCCTGATGAGGGATCAAGGCAAAATACCTGCTGAATTTGTGGTTGAAAGGGGACGCAAAGAGACTGCAGCAAAGGTGACTCCATTTCTGGAAGATCGTGTCTGCCATTGACTGATCCAGAGACCACTTGTGAAAGAGCAGTAACACTCAGCTGAACTTGTCACCTAATATGTTGGACTCTCCTGGAATGTGCATTGTTACCAGAAAGCAGTTGGCAGGAATCACCCACTCCCATGCTCTTATTACTTCTCGACATAGGGGTTAAGACCTGGTCCCTCCCTGTTTGATGATGTACTAAAACACTGACATACTGTCAGATTGGATTGCAATAGTCCCTCGAGGTAGAAAGCTGTCTAGTTCTTGCAATGCTAGAAGAATCGTTCTCATCTTGAATACATTGATATGCAACTTGGTTCATAGGTGTGTACTAGGCTAATGGCCCTGTGGCCTTTACAAGCCTAGCCATAGGATTACTCTGGCAAAGTGCCACCCGACCTTCGTTCCCAGTGCCTCTGTCGAGTAGAGCCACTGGTGTTATGCCCGGGATGAATTTTCTGTTTCCCATCGAATCATCATGATTTCTCTTGAAGATGGTCATCGAGGTGCTCTGCTTTACATGTATGGGAAATTTGTTCCATAGCATGGGCAGTCTCTGGGTTATGAATCTGTCCCTCCAGCATGTTCTGTTAATTGTGGTAATGAGGTTGAGGTCTCTGGAGCGTGAGCGTGTGGTGCGGAGGGATTGGGATTTCTTTAGATGTAGCATTTCTAACACAGCTGGGTTAGACATGGCTTTGGAAGTCAAGCAGAGATCGCCTCTAAGTAAGATATGAGACAGAATAGTTCGAGTTTATTGAGTCTGTCCATATAGGACAAGTGTTTAAGACCTAGGATCCTCTTTGTAAGGTACTTTTGCGGCCTCTCCAGTTGTTGCAGGTATCTAGTGATGTACACGCCAAATGGGGCATTGTACTCTATGACTGGCCTAATGAGGGAAGAGTAGAGGGAGACAATGACCTCTTTCTTCCTGGATGCAAAACCCTTAGTAATGAGATGTGCCACATAGAAGGACTTTCTGACCACAGTGGCAATGTGGTGATCAAAAGAGAGGTTGCTGTCAACCTTTGTTCCCAGATGTCTTACAGCGCCTTCTGTGTTCAGTGGACTATCACCAATGTGGTAATTCATGGGAACCGGGTTTTTCTCAAAGGGGATGATGAGACATTTTTTGGCATTGAGCTTAAGGCCATGGTTAGTACAGTTGTGTACACGTACCATAAATGTAGATGTTCGAGTGTCTTCACTGTTGCAGTCATAACTGTAGGGTATTCCTGCCGGCAGGCAGCCCGAGGTCGGCCAGAATTCCAAAGTCTGGGTCCGGCGTCGGCTGTACCAGCAAGTACCCTGACGTCAGAACATAGAGGTATAAAGCTGACAGCCGACGCCATCTTCTCCAGCCTTTCTTGCCCCAGATGTCAGAAACCCCCAACAAAGAAACCAAAAGGTGTCCAAATAGAAACACAAATACACCACAAAGGGAATGGAAGAGAGACCAAGTGAAAAATAGAGGGGATAGGTGGGAGGGAAACACCGACTGCAACAGTGAAGACACTCAAACATCTACATTTATGGTAGGTGTACACAACTGTACTATGTTCTTCGTGTTTCACTGTTGCAGTCATAACTGTAGGGTAGAATCCCAAAGCTGTGAATGAGGGAGGAGGTTATGCAGAAGAAGGGGCAGCTAGAAGGCCCTGCAAAACAGCAGAGGCAAAGCCTGCCCTAGACTTAGAATACAAAGGGAGATTATAGTGCTTAGAAAAAGTATGCACTGAACTCCAAGTGGCAGCTTCCAAAATGTCCTTGGTAGGAACTCCTCTGAGGAAAGCTGCTGAAGTGGCAGCTGCTCTAGTAGAATGACTTCTAACAATACCTGGAATCTGTTTCCCATGGTGAGAGTAACAAAACCTTATTCCATGAGCAATCCATTTGGAAATAGTTTGTTTAGAAATAGCCTTACCTAGAGAGCTGGAGGCATAAGAGATAAGCAATTGATCAGATTTCCTGAAATCTTTAGTTTTGTCCAGGTAAAATGGTAGTTGTCTGTGCACGTCCAATGAATGCAAGATCCTTTCCCCTTTATTTTGAGGATTTGGGAAGAAGGTAGGAAGGTGAATAGTCTGATTTAGAGCCACTTTTGAAATCACCTTAGGCATAAATGTAGGATTGGTCCTCAAGGAAACTCTATCTTGGTGGAAGATAAGATATGGTTCCACAGCCATGAGAGCTTGTAACTCTGAAACCCTTCTAGCAGAAGTCAATGCTAATAAGATAGCTGTTTTCCAGGATAAGAACTTGATATCCGAAGCAGCAGTAGGCTCAAAAGGAGGCAAAGTAAGTTTCTCCAAGACATAATTAAGATCCCAAGCAGGAACAGGAGGAGTTCTGGGAGGTCTTAAATTTTTAGCTCCTCTCAAAAATTGTCTCACCAGCTGGTGAGAAAAAATGGGAGGATCAGTGTTGAAATGAGCCGAGATAGCAGAAGCATGGATTTTTTATGGAGGAAAAAGAGAGGCCTTTAAGAAAAAGGTCTGAGAGGTAAAGTAAAATGGAAGAAATATCAGAGGATCTGAACCTCGATCCTGCATCCAAATACAAAATCTTTTCCATTTAGAAGCATAAGATTTTCTAGTGCTAGGCCGCCTAGCTTCTAAAAGAACATCCAAAACTTGTTTGGGAAGAGAAGAAGGAATCAAAGGCCCTTGTAGAGCCAAGCTGCCAGGCATAGAGTCTTGATTTGAGAGTGCAGCATCTGACCCTGATGCTGGGACAGGAGAGAAGGTAGCAGAGGTAGAATCCATGGAGGTTCCAAGAATAGGTGTTTCAAAGTTGGATACCAAAACTGCCTTGGCCAATTTGGAGCTATCAGAATGATAAACTTTGGTTTGTCCTGTTTTATTTTCAGTAACACCCGAGGCGGAAGAGGAAGAGGAGGGAAGGCATATCCCGAAAGATTCCTCCAGCTGAATGACAGGGCATCCACTTTCCACGCTGTTATGTGGAAGGACCTGGTGCAAAAGAGAGGCAACTGATGATTGAGATGGGATGCAAACAGATCTATCTGAGGGCAACCCCAAACTGAAGTAATCCTGCTGAACAAGTTGGGGTCCAGCATCCATTCGTGAGGATCCGACAAGTTTCTGCTTAGGCTGTCTGCTAAGAGGTTCTGTTTTCCTGGAATGAAATGAGCTTGAAGATGCAGATTCAGATTTAGAGCTGTGTCCCATAAACTCATGGCTAGTCTGCAGAGGGGGTAAGAGTGAGAGCCCCCTTGCTTGTTTATGTACCACATGACTGTGGTGTTGTCTGTACGAACCAGAAGAGGCCCTGGATGTAAAAGATTCTGGAAGGCTAGAAGAGCATTTTGGACTGCTAACATTTCCTTCACGTTGATGTGCCAGGGAAGATGCTTCTTTGTCCAAGAGCCTTGCTGGCAACTGTCTAGAAAATGAGCTCCCCAAGCATAATCCGAAGCGTCTGTGGTTATGATCTGAGAAGGCTGAGGCAGACGAAAAGGGTTCCCTTCGTTTAAGGCACAAGTCCTGGACCACCAAAGGAATTCTTTTTGGAGGCAGGGAATCAGTGGAATTGTTTTGTCCAGACTGTGGTAATGCTGTGACCATACACTCTTTAGGTACCATTGAAGTTTTCTCACATGAAGCCTTGCATTTGGAATCAACAGGATGCAAGAAGCCATGTAGCCCAATGCCTGCAGGAATTTCCTTGCAGTGAGCTGAGTTAAAGTAGCCAAGGTCTTGAAAATTGAGGCCAGTTGTACTTGTTTTTCTGGAGTGAGGAAGGCCCTTTGTGAGCTTGTGTTTAGAAGAGCTCCTAAAAAAATCATTTGCTGAGAGGGGATCAGATGTGACTTTTTTGTGTTCACTGAAAATCCCAGAAGAAGGAGTAGACGTTGAACAAACTGCAGGTGTTGAAGAAGAAGATCCTTGCTGTCCACCTGAATAAGGCAGTCGTCCAGATAGGGGTAAATTTGAATCCCTTGGAGTCTGCAATAAGCTACTACTAGAGCCAGGCATTTGGTAAAGACTCTGGGCGCAGTAGATAAGCCAAAGGGCAGTACAGAGAATTGAAAATGCCTCTAACCTGCCTTGAATCTTAGGTATTTTCTGCGTTCCTGCCTGATGGGGATGTGTAAGTAGGCTTCCTTTAAGTCCAATGTCACCATTAAAGCATCCTGGGAGAGCATTGGAAGAAGTTGTTGTAGAGTAAGCATCTTGAATTTTGGAATTTCCAGATAGGTGTTCAATACTGAAAGGTCCAGAATAGGTCTCCATGAGTTTTGTTTTCTTGGGACCAGAAATAGTCTTGAGTAAAAACCTTTTCCCATTTCTGAAAGTGGAACAGGTTCTATAGCTCTCATGGCCAATAAAGCGTCCACTTGATTTAAGGCCGCTGACCATTGATGTTTTGGCAGATCTGGCCAACCGAAAGACCTTGGTAGAGTATGAAAGTGGAACTTGTAACCTCTTAAAATCATGTCTAAAACCCATTTGTCTTGGGTAATATGCGTCCAATTTTGGTAGAAAAGAGAAAGTTTTCCTCCGAGAGGGGCATCCAGGCAAGGAGGACCTGTAGCCCAACAGAGGGAGTCATTGGGTTTGCTTCCTTTGTGATTGAGATCTGTCTTCTCCCCTTCT
The DNA here is from genome assembly GCF_019279795.1 of Protopterus annectens. Classification (NCBI taxonomy): domain Eukaryota; kingdom Metazoa; phylum Chordata; order Ceratodontiformes; family Protopteridae; genus Protopterus; species Protopterus annectens. The sequence goes on along the minus strand of NC_056730.1, from coordinate 750,333,860 downwards.
AGGGGATGAAGCAGACCATTGTCTGGACCTGTAAGAGGCCTGAGCCTGAGCCCGACCTCTGGAGCGTCTATATCTTCCCCTTTGAGGCCTGTCAGACGTGGGAAAAGACCAATTTTTGGAGGGCCAATTTCTGGAAAATCTAGGAGGCTGAACTTGTAAGAAATCTTTAACAGTCTGCATAGATTTCGCTTTATCTTCCATCTTTTTAATAACCTCCTCAGCCTTAGACCCAAACAAAACATCATGCTGAACAGGGCATCTAACAATTTAGCCTTAACCTGCTCAGGTAAATTCTGCTCTCGGCCAAGCATGTCTCCTGATAACAGTACCAGAGGCTGCGGCCCTGCAAGAAGCCTCCAAGGCATCAAAACCACAATGTAAACTATGTTTGCTAACTTGCTCAGTTGCATGCAATACATCCTGTAATTCCTTATCCTCTGCACATGCAGGAAAAGTAGAAAGTCTTTGCTTTAAAACAGACAAAAGAAATTGCTGATACTTGAACATATGAAACTGGCAATTTAAAGCCCTAATAGAAAGAGTAGCAGAAGTATACACCTTTTTACCCCATCTGTCCAAGGCACGAGAATCCTTTTCAGAGGGAATAGGATTTTTAGATGAAGCAGCCTTAGCAGCCTTGGAACCCTGAGAAATAGTTTCAGGATCTGCAGAAGGGTTCTTATACAAAAATTGATGGGAATCAGGGACCCTGTAAAATAATCAGGATTCAGGTTAGCTTCAGAGAAAACATCATCCACAATATCAAGAACAGGAGGAATAGCCAAAGGTCTGTGTTGTGGGAGAAGGAGAAACTCCCTAAGTCTCTTCTTAGTAGCAGAATAATCCTGACCTTCCCAATGAAAATGCTCTCTCATCTCATGCAAAGTCTCCCCAAAATAAAAATCTTCAGGGGGAGAAGCATAGGGAATAGAATCCTCTGCATCAGAATCCTCATAGGGAGGAAAAGAGTAATCCTGGTCAGAGGAGGAGAATGAAGACACAGAAGCCTGATCAGAGGAATCCAAAGGAATATCCTGCCTAGGCCTTTTTTCAGGAGGAGGGTGAGAGCCTCTAATCATAGTAAGCAAATCTTCAGCCATTCTTAATAATTGCTTCTGGGTCTTGGGAGCTGAATCCGAAGAAGCTTGAGAAGAAACCCTTGGCTTAACAGGGGTCTTTGACTTTGCCTTTGTCTTAGTAGTAATAGTGATATGAGAAGGCCTGAAAACCCCCTCAGAAGCCGGTACCTGCACAGCGGTTCCGGACCCATCTGAAGGTGCGACGTCCAAAGGTCCTGCAGCAGCTAAAGTACTAGGCCTAGTTGGCTCCCCATGGGAGTCCGTGTCGGCCATCGGTTCCGAAGTGGCTGACGACAGGGGCTGCAAAAGCGCCTCACTGACGACAGCCGAACCTGAAGCTGGCTCCAGCTGCAAAGTATCCTGTTTGGACCTCGGAGGCCTATCCTTGTCCTTGCGTTTCTTGTGAATTCCGGTTGTCGGTAAAGTATCCGACGACATCCTATAATTGAACAGTCTACCGAAATAATTCAAGGCCCAATCGTACCTACGCTTAATCGTGCGAGAATTAAACCTGGCACAAAACTGACAGCAAGAAACATCGTGATCAGGGCCCAAGCAAGGAAGACAGTAAGAGTGGAAATCTTTATGAGGTATTTGTTTTCCACACGATATACAATTATTAACTTTTTCTGACATCAGAGGAGCAAGAAAAAAGTTTCCCCAACGGGGTACTTAGCTTGAGAAGAGAAGAAGACGACATCGGACCGACGACAATCAAAGCACGTTGTCTGGAATCCGCCAACCAACAACTTGCAGCTGCTTTCCACCGCACGGCAAGAAAGACTGGCGAAGATGGCGTCGGCTGTCAGCTTTATACCTCTACGTTCTGACGTCAGGGTACTTGCTGGTACAGCTGACGCCGGACCCAGACTTTGGAATTCTGGCCGGCCTCGGGCTGCCTGCCGGCAGGAATACCCTACAGTTATGACTGCAACAGTGAAACACGAAGAACATCTGACATCAGTCGTTGGTCACAGTGAGGCCATTCTGTAGGATGTCAACATCACTTGAGGAGCTAATAATAGCTCCTAACTTGCAATCGTCTGCGAACTTTGTCAGCCAGAGTCCCTTTGTGTTGGCCTGGACTTCAGAGAAGTAGATACCAAACAGGAGAGGACCCAGGACCGAACCCTGTGGGACTCCACTCATGACTAATCGGCAGTCTGACTTGGAGTCAGCTACTTTCACACTGTGGGTTCTATCTGTGAGCCAGTTTGCAACCCACCTAGTGATATAGGGGTTGATGCCAAGCTTAGTGAGTTTTTCTATGATTTCTGAGTGGGGAATGGTATCAAAAGCCTTGGCCAGATCAAGGTAGGCTGTATGAACCACCTTGCCTTCATCCACAGCTCTGGTGACTGACTCAAAGAAGTTGACCAAATTGAGCAGACATAATCTACCCTTCAAAAAACCAAACTGTGTGGGTTCCAGAGTTTGGAGATTCCCTATATCCTTGTTTATTAGGTCCATGATGATGCATTCCATAGCTTTGTATATCAGACTCATCAGGCTAATGGGGCGATAGTTCCCAGGGTCTGTAGTCGTTCCTCCTTTGTGGAGCGGGATGACTGTAGCAGTGCGCCATTCGACAGGGACAAAGCCTGAGATGAGGCTGTGACTGAACAGGGCACACAGGTGAAGTGCCAGTTCACTCTGTAGTTCATGTAGAACACAACCAGGGATATTTTCAGGTCCCATAGAAATTTCATTCTTGGCCTTGGACAGTGCTGTTTTAACCTGTGCAGCAGTAATACTGGGTGCCTGGCAATCTACTGATATTGTGAGTGGTCCTTCTGGAGGGGAGAGGGAGGTAAAGGTGGCACTGAATCTGTCCGCCAATATACTGGCAATATGTTGGCTCGGTATAGGAGGTACCATTGTGCAGTAGCTCAGAGCAAATCTGGGTATTGCCGTGGAGATTCTTTACATAACTATAGAAGGCCTTGTGGCTGTCTTTACTATCCGATGCAATTCTGTTTTCATACCTAGCTTTAGAGGATTTGATGAGGGATCTCATCTTTTTGTTGAGGCAGATAAGGGAGTTTTTCCAGTCTTGTGACTTCACCTTATTCCGCATCAGTTTCCTCCTCCTGCTGTAGAGTTTGTTTATGGCAAGGGACCACCAGATTGGCTTCCTTTTTTTGGAGGAGAGTCTCTTGGTTCTATTGGGTATTTCAAGATCCATGCATTTGTGCATTGGTGTATGATTCTGCAGTCACGCAACTATTCTCCATTTGCATGAGTGCTGTGAAGTTAGTCACCTCTGTTTTTAGGATCCCAAAGTTAGCTTTGGAGAAGTTTTTCATGGTGGTTACCTTTGTTGGGGGGTGGGAGGGATGCTGATTTCCAAGGTGATTCGTTTGTAGTTGGATCTAACCAGGGAGGAGCTGACTATTGGTGTAGAGCAACAGTCGCCCATGTTAGTAATGACCAGGTCAAGGATGTTGCTACCTCTAGTGGGGCTAAGAACGAGCTGGTCCAGGCCATTGGAATTAATGAACTCCAGGAAATTCTGGGCAAGTGTATTGGTACATGAGTAGTTTACCCAGTTAATGGAAGGTTAGTTGAAGTCGTCTAGTAAAACAGTGTTAGGCTGGATCCTAATATTCTCCAGGGTGCTTAGGAACGTGGAGTGCGAGTCTTAGGACATGGTTGGGGACCTATAGCAGGCTATGACCTAAATCGCTGTCTTACCCAGTGTTAGCTGCACTTGAAGTATCTCTGATGCATTATGTTGGGCTACCAGTCTGGAGGTGTGCGCTTCCTTTATGAATATGGAAACACCACCGCCTTTGGAGCTTTGGTCTAAGTTCTGGGGCCGAAAGGTGTGGAATGAGTTATAGCGTGGTAGTGCAGGGGTGCTTTCTGCTGCCTTGAACCAGGTCTCTGTTACAGCACAAATGTCGATGCTCTCATTTTAAGGAGTGCCTGACTCAAGCGAGTGCATTTTGAGATTTAGACTTCTAGCGTTGAGCAACATGACCCACAGATTGCATTTGTTTGTAGCTGTTACAGTGGTAATTTGGTCTTTGGAACACTGCCTAAAAAAGGCACTATAGGGGTGGCAAGAGCCTTGGCCAGTATTTCGAAGCCCAGGGGTAACAGATGCAGGCCATCTCTGACAAAGCATTGAGGCTGTCAATCATGTCATTCCAGGCAGACAGATACTGGATCCCCTTAGAATGACACCAGAAACTTAGCCAATTGTTGAAATCAATCATTTTCTGCTTGTACTGTAGTATCATTCTGGGTGATGGTAGGATGCTGCTCAGGGCTAGGGTCATAACTGCCTGGGGTACATAATCCGAGAGCTCCTCCATGTCTCTTTTCATGCAGTCCAGGGAGGTACATCTCAGTTCATTCACACCCTCATGTACAATGACAGAGTCATATTTGTACCTGTTGTTGAGCGACCTGAGTGCATGCGTTATGTGCTGGATCCTGGCACCTGACAGGCAGCTGACTGTTACTTTCTCCTTATTCAACCTAGTGAGTGGGACATCAGTGTGCCTCACTATCAGGGTTGCCAGATTTCCAACCAGCCAGGCAGGGGTGGGGGGGGGGGGGGGAGACTTTCACGGAAAGTGAAGAGCAAAAAAAAAAAAAAAAAAAAAAAACATTAATGCGGAACAGAGTAAAGAACAGTAGCTCTGCACTAAACACGGAGCTTCTAGTGTTTAATGTATTGCAGTTCCACATTCAACACAAGTAGCTCCATGTTTAGCGATTTTTGATTAGCCCGTATACCGGCATACGGGCCAATCAAAAATCGTTAAACACGGAGCTACTTCTGTTTAATGCGGAACACAAGAAGCTCCGTGTTTAGCGATTTTTGATTGGCCCGTATACCTGGCATACAGGCCAATCAAAAAAAAAAAAAAAAAACAAAACAAAGCGGAGGCTGGCCAGGATTTAAACCGGCAGGGTGGGACTCGGGATCAGGCTGCTGATCTCGGGACAGTCCCGCCCAAATAGGGACGTCTGGCAACCCTGCTCCCTATTGAGTCACCTATGACTAGTGTGTTGGGCATGCTGTTTTGCTTTAGGGGCTTTGGTTGAGTGTCACACTGTTTAAGAGAGTTATATGTCTCGTGATTAATGTTGTGTTGTGGTGGTCGAGTGCGTTTCTGCCTTGGTGGTCTCTGCTGCTTTGGTAGATTTTTATTGAGAGCCTCCGCGAAGGTGGGTGTGTGGTTTGTTTTTAAGTGAAAGCAGTGCTGGTGTGTGTTCCAAAGGGCTATATGTTCCATGTGGTGTAGTGCAAGTATTGACCTTCTCCTCTTGACCATCTATTCTGGTCTTGGCTGGAGAGTGCGTGGCTTCCAATTTGGATATATAACTGCATCTCTTGCAAGTCTGAGAGCTGGAAGGTAAGAGGAGAGGGTTGTCGGTATACATGAGGCAGTTGCTACACTGCCTCATGATGCCCAAGTTTACCAGGTTAATAGAAAGCACAGGGAACTGACCTTTAGACATGCCTGGCAGGGTGGGCATTGATAATAAGTACTAGATCTGTTTCCTTGTAGAACATTTAGTGCTGGCAGTACTTGTGTGCTACAATAATTGCAACAAGAAATCTGGTAAAGTGCTAGACTAATAAGCTAGTATAAGTGCAGGAGAGGAGAGAACTAGTAGATCTAAGGGAAAAACTGAAGAGCAGGCTCTGGCACTGCTCAGAAGCTTTCAAACAGTCCTGGATACAGCAAGTCTGTATCTGGACTAGACTAGTTACAGGAAAGGCGGGAAAAGTACAGTTGTGTACACTTACTATAAATGTAGATGTTCAAGTGTATTCACTGTTGCAGTCATTACATTTGGGTAATCTGTTGGCAGGTTGCCCTCAGTTGGCCTGATTAACAAAGTCTTGGGTCCTGCATTGGTTGCTGTCCCTTCTTCCATGACATCAGGTCGTCAGGGGTATAAAACATGCAGCCGACGCCATTACATCAGTTTTTCTTGCCCCAGATGTCAGGTGCCCCCCAAATGGGGAGCCAAATATTTAAGTAATTATAAACACAAAAAATATACCTCCAAACAAAAGCAAATACATCAAAAAGGCTTTTAAGCATAGTAAAGTAGAGGTATAGTAAGAGCAAAACATGGGGATGGAGGGAGGGTAACCAGGACAGCAACAGTGAATACACTTGAACATCTACATTTATGGTAAGTGTACACAACTGTACTATGTTCTTTGTCATTACATTTGGGTACATTCCCAAAGCTATGGTTGGGAGGATGGATTTATACAGCATTTGGACCAGCTATAAGGCCCTGCAGGACAGCAGTGGCAAAGCCAGCTCTGGATTTAGAGAAGAAAGGTAGATGGTAATGTTTGGTGAACATATGAACTGAGCTCCAGGTAGCAGCTTCTAGAATGTCTCTGGTAGGAACACCTCTGAGAAAGGCTGTAGAAGTAGATGCAGCCCTGGTGGAATGAGATCTGATCCCCTGGGGGATAGTTTTACCATGGTGCATATAGCAGAAACAAATACAATGGCTTATCCATTTGGCAATAGTCTGCTTTGAAATAGCCTTTCCCTCTGTCCCTGCAGAAAAAGCCACCAGTAGTTGTTCAGATTTTCTTAGAGATTTTGTCCTGTTTAAGTAAAATCTAAGTTGACTGTGTACATCCAATGAATGCAGAATCCGCTCCCCCTTGTTCTGTGGATTGGGAAAGAAAGTTGGCAAATGAATGGTCTGATTAAGAGCCACACTGGACACCACCTTAGGCATGAAGGATGGATTGGTCCTGAGAGACACCCTGTCCGCATGAAAAATAATGAAAGGCTCCACTGCCATAAGGGCCTGTAATTCGGAAATCCTTCTAGCTGAAGTGACTGCTAAAAGGAAAGCTGTTTTCCAGGCAGGAGAGAAATTTTAAGTCTCCATTAGCAGCTGACTTGAAAGGAGGGAGAGTGAGGTTTTACAATACAAAATTGAGGTCCCAGGCAGGGGTTGGAGCTCTCCTGGGTGGTCTTAAGTTTTTGGCCCCTCTGAGATACTGCTTTAGCAGATGATGAGAGAAGAGGGGAAGTTCTGTGTTGTAATGAGCTGAAATGGCTGAGGCATGGATTTTTATGGAAGAAAAGGACAGGCCCTTGTGAAGCATCTCAGTTAAGTATTGTAAAATCTGAGGAATACTGGGCACTGCTGTGCTTATCCCTTGTGACTGATTCCAGGCACAGAATCGTTTCCATTTATCAGCATAAGATTTTCTAGTACTAAGCCTTCTTGCCTCCAAAATGACATCCATCACAAGTTTGCTGAGGGATGCTAAGGGCGAATTTAGGTGATTAGCCACGCTGCAAGATTCAAAGTTTGGAGCTGAGTATGCAGAATTTGGTTGTTCTGCTGAGACAATTAATAAGGTGTCTGAGGCAGGTGCCACGGTGGAAGGTGTGACACATTGCGCAGGAGTGGGTACCAGTGTTGGCGAGGCCAGTCAGGAACAATCAAAATCATTTTTGGTTTGTCCTGTTTGACTTTTAGTAGAACTTTGGAGAGCAGAGGCAGAGGGGGAAAAACATAGGCTGATAAGTTTTTCCAGCTGAATGATAGAGCATCCACTTTCCAGGCTTTTTTGTGATGAGTTCTTGTGCAGAATTTGTCCAACTGATAGTTCTGGGGTGAGGCAAAAAGATCTATGTCTGGACTCCCCCATTTGCATATCAACATGTTGAAAATCTGTGTTTCCAGTTTCCATTTGTGTGGGTTCATGAGATTTCTGCTTAGTTCATCTGCCAGAGTATTCAGTTTTCCTGGCAGGAATTGAGCCTGTAGTTGCATTTGATAGGTCAAGGCCGTGTTCCACAATTCCATGGCTAGTCTGCAAAGGGGGTATGAGTGTGTACCCCCCTGCTTGTTTATGTACCACATAACTGTGGTGTTGTCCGTCTTTATCATTAATTGTCCTGGAAGAAGGTAGTCCTTGAAGGCTGTCAGTGCATTCTGTACAGCTAGCATCTCTTTTTGATTGATATGAAGGTGCATTTGATTTGGGCTCCATTTGCCCTGAATGCACTTCCCTGCCAGATGAGCCCCCCAAGCATAGTCTGATGCATCTGTAGTTAGGGTTTGGGCGGCAGGGGGTGGAGTGAATGGCAGTCCCTTGTTTTGGTGGCTGGCCTCTGCCCACCATAGGAACTCTAGTTGCAGGCAAGGTATGATAGGAATCATTGTTTCCAGGCTTTGACAATGTTCACTCCATAAACTTTTTAAGTGCCACTGACGTTTCCTCATAGGCAGTCTTGCATATGGAATTAGAAGGATGCAGCAGGCCATGAACCCCAAGCTGGGCTTGCAGAATTTGTCTTGCAGATAGCAGGGTTTTTGTGGCCACCTGTTTGAAGTAAGTTACCAAATGAATTTGCTTTTCTGGCATTAGGTAAGTCATCTGGGCAGCTGTATTCAAGCTTGTACCCAGGAATGTAATTTTTTGAGAGGGTACCAGTTGTGATTTATTTTCGTTTATGGTGTACCCTAGACAAGTTAGAACCCTTTTTACAAATGCCAGATGTTTTAGAAGAATGTCCTTGTTTTCTGCCTGACTTAGACAATCGTCCAGGTATGGATAAATTTGAATATTTCTTTGCCTGCAAAATGCAATTACTGGAGCCAGGCACTTTATGAAGACCCTGGGCGCAGTAGATAAGCCAAAGGGCAGTGCAGAGAACTGGTAATGCAAGTAGCCTGCTTTGAAGAGGAGGTATATTCTGCACGATTTCCTGATTGGGATATGCAGGTAAGCCTCTTTTAAGTCTAGAGTTACCAACCAGGCATCTTTGCCTAGCATAGGAAGTAATTGTTGAAGAGTCAGCATCTTGAATTTTGGAATGTCCAGAAATGTGTTTAGAGTAGATAAGTCCAGAATTGGACGCCATGATTTGTCTTTTCTGGGTACCAAGAAAAGTCTTGAATAGAAGCCTTGCCCCTTTTCCTCTTCTGGTACTGGTTGAATAGCCCCCATGTTCATGAGGGACAGTACTTGTTTCTGGGCCCCTGCCCACTGATTTGGGGGCAGGTCTGGCCATCCATTTGGGATTGGCAATGTGTGGTTTTTCCAGCTGAATGATAGAGCATCCACTTTCCAGGGTTTTTTGTGATGGGTTCTTGTGCAGAATTTGTCCAACTGATAGTTCTGGGGTGAGGCAAAAAGATCTATGGCTGGACTCCCCCATTTACATGTCAACATGTTGAAAATCTGTGTTTCCAGTTTCAATTCGTGTGGGTTCATGAGATTTCTGCTTAGTTCGTCTGCCAAAGTATTCAGTTTTCCTGGCAGGAATTGAGCCTGTAGTTGCATTTGATAGGTCAAGGCCGTGTTCCATAATTCCATGGCTAGTCTGCAAAGGGGGTATGAGTGTGTACCCCCCTGCTTGTTTATGTACCACATAACTGTGGTATTGTCCGTCTTTATCATTAATTGTCCTGGAAGAAGGTAGTCCTTGAAGGCTGTCAGTGCATTCTGTACAGCTAGCATCTATTTTTGATTGATATGAAGGTGCATTTGATTTGGGCTCCATTTGCCCTGAATGCACTTCCCTGCCAGATGAGCCCCCCCAAGCATAGTCTGATTCGTCTGTAGTTAGGGTTTGGGTGGCAGGGGGTGGAGTGAATGGCAGTCCCTTGTTTTGGTGGCAGGCATCTGCCCACCGTAGGAACTCTAGTTGCAGGCAAAGTATGATAGGAATCATTGTTTCCAGGCTGTGACAATGTTCACTCCATAAACTTTTTAAGTACCACTGAAGTTTCCTCATAGGCAGTCTTGCATATGGAATTAGAAGGATGCAGGAGACCTTGAACCCCAAGCTGGGCTAGCAGAATTTGTCTTGCAGATAGCAGGGTTTTTGTGGCCACCTGTTTGAAGTAAGTTACCAAATGAATTTGCTTTTCTGGCATTAGTTAAGCCATCTGGGCAGTTTTATTCAAGCTTGTACCCAGGAATGTAATTTTTTGAGAGGGTACCAGATGTGATTTATTTTCGTTTATGGTGTACCTTAGACAAATTAGAACCCTTTTTACAAATGCCAGATGTTTTAGAAGAATGTCCTTGTTTTCTGCCAGACTTAGACAATCGTCCAGGTATGGATATATTTGAATATTTCTTTGCCTGCAAAATGCAATTACTGGAGCCAGGCACTTTATGAAGACCCTGGCCGCAGTAGATAAGCCAAAGGGCAGTGCAGAGAACTGGTAATGCAAGTAGCCTGCTTTGAAGAGGAGGTATATTCTGCATGAACTGGTAATGCAAGTAGCCTGCTTTGAAGAGGAGGTATATTCTGCATGATTTCCTGATTGGGATATGCAGGTAAGCTACTTTTAAGCCTAGAGTGACCAACCAGGCATCTTTGCCTAGCATAGGAAGTAATTGTTGAAGAGTCAGCATCTTGAATTTTGGAATGTCCAGAAATGTGTTTAGAGTAGATAAGTCCAGAATTGGACGCCATGATTTGTCTTTTCTGGGTACCAGGAAAAGTCTTGAATAGAAGCCTTGCCCCTTTTCCTCTTCTGCTACTGGTTGAATAGCCCCCATGTTCATGAGGGACAGTACTTGTTTCTGGGCCTCTGCCCACTGATTTGGGGGCAGGTCTGGCCATCCATTTGGGATTGGCAATGTGTGGAAATGAAATCTGTATCCCTGGGATACTATATTTAAAACCCATTTGTCCTGGGTTATAAGTTGCCAGTTTATTGCACAAAGTGCCAGTTTTCTCCCCAAAGGGGTGACTAAAAGATAAGTGCTTGGTAAGTGTAAAGGGAAGTCATTGAGACTGTTTACCATAGGGAGGTGCCTTGTTGTTTCCAGATTTGGAGGAGGAGGCACCCCATTGTTTTGTTCGAAAAGTCCCTTGTGACTGAAACCTGGAGCCTTTGGAATGTCTGGGTTTGACTTGAGTGGATCTCGAAGGAACTGGAAAGGACCAGTTCTTAGTAGGCCAGTGCCTACTAAATCTTGGGGGTTGCACTTGTAAGAAATCTTTCACAGTTTGCATAGATGTAGCTTTATCTTTCCATTTTTTTGAAAAACTTCTTCAGCCTTATTACCAAAGAGACGGTCCTGTTGTAAAGGAGCATCCAACAATTTTGCTTTAACATGATCAGGCAGAGTTTGCTCTTTGAGCCAAGCATGCCTTCTAAGCACAGACCCAGTTACAGCAGCCCTGCACGAGGCCTCCAAAAAATGAAAACCACATTGCAAAGTATGCTTTCCAACTTGTTCAGCTGAATGCAATAAATTCTGTAAATCTTTATTTTCCACACAGTCAGAAATTAACATAATTTTCTGTTTAAGCAGTCCCATGATATGCTGTTGATATTTAAGCATATGAAATTGACAGTTTAAAGCCCTGGTTGCCAAGGCTGCAGAAGTGTAATCCTTCTTACCCCATCCATCCAGCGCCCTGGAATCTCTATCAGAAGGCGTAGGATTTTTAGCAGTAGAGGCCTTAATGCCCTTGGGACCCTGAAAAATGGTTTCAGGATCTGCAGTAGGATTTTTGAAAAGGAATTTGTAGGAGTCAGGAACCCTGTAGTATCTGTCTGGCTTACAAGGAGCCAGAGGCAGAGAATCAGGAGCCATACTAGATTCTGAAAAAACATCATCAACTATGTCTAGAACAGGAGGTATAGCCAAATGCCTATGCTGAGGAAGAAGAAGAAAATCCCCAAGTCTGTTTTTAGATTCAGAGAAGTCCTGACTTTCCCATTGGAAATGTTCCCTTAAGGTATGTAAAGTTTCCCCAAAAGAAAAATCCTCAGGGGGAGAAGCAGAAGGAATGGAATCTTCTGCATCAGAGTCCTCATAAGTAGGTGTAGACAATTCCTGTTCATTAGAAGAGTCAGAAGAAATAGAATCCTGTTCAGAAGATTCATAATCAATGTCTTGCCTAGGCTTCTTAGAAGGGGGGGGGGGGGGTTGGCTACCCCTGATCAGAGTAATTAAATCTTCAGCCATTTTGATCATTTGCTTTTTAGGCATAGGGGCCTGCACATGTGGCCCAGGCGTCGGTTTTTTAGAAACAGATTTGGATTTTGGCCTTAGTTTTGAAGATGGCGTTGGTCTAAGATACAAATCTGTAGGCCTAAAAACACCCTCAGAAGCCGGTGCCTGCACAGCGGCTCCGGACCCATCTAAGGTAGAGACATCCATGGGTTCCATAATTGAAACTTCTCGCGGCATACTGGACCCCGAATGGGTATCAGTAGAGGCCTGCGAATCAGAGGTAGCGGGTATCAGGGGCTGCAAAAGCGCTTCACTGAGTACTGGTGAACCAGCGACTGATTTAGGAGAAGCGTCGTTGTCAGTTTTGGACCTCGACGGCCTGTCTCTGTCTTTTTCTTTGCGTTTTTTAGGTATTCCAGTAGTCGGATTGCTGACCGATGACATTTCTGGATAATTAAAATATGAGCCAAAATATTTTGAAGCAAAAATATACCGACGTTTAACAGTGCGTTGATTAAATTTAGAACAAAACCAACAGCAAGGTACATTGTGGTCAGGGCCTAGGCAAGGAACACAGTACAAATGAAAGTCCTTATGAGGTATTTGCTTCCCACAAGTAATGCAATTATTAACTTTTACTGACATCGGTAAGGAGCAAGAAAGTTTCCCCAATGAGGTACTTAGCTTTTTAGTTGAAGACTTCGGTACTGAAACTCGAAAACGAAAATTTCAGGAGTTGGACGATCGGCACTTGCGAACTGCTTCTGCTTCGGGCACCGCGTGGCAAGAAAGACTGATGTAATGGCATCGGCTGGATGTTTTATACCCCTGGCGACCTGATGTCATGGAAGAAGGGACAGCAACCGACGCAGGACCCAAGACTTAATTAATCAGGCAGACTGAGGGCAACCTGCCAGCAGATTACCCAAACGTAATGACTGCAACAGTGAAACACGAAGGACATAAAGAGCAAACTAGGGTTTTTAAACGGAAAGTTGAGAGAGATGGAAAAACTGTCGAAATGGCCAATAAACTACAATTTCTGGACCAGGAACCACTCCTCTTGTGGTAGATAGGCTACCCAGTGCTTACCACTCCCACTGATAAGCTAGAAGGCTTCCCTCCAACACAGAAAGGCTTGGGGGCTCAGAAGCTTTCAGTCTTGGACACAGCAAATCTTATCTGGACTAGACAAGTTACAAGAAAGGGGGGAAACAAGTGCAAACACAGGCTTTTAAGCCAGAAAGTTGAAAGAGATGGTAGAAACTGCCCAAAAGGCCAATAAACCACAAATTTGGGCCAGAAACCACTCATCTTGTGGTAGATAGGCTACCTAGTGCTTACCACTCTCACTGATAAGCTAGGCGGCTTCCCAACAACACAGAAAGGTTTGAGGGGGGCTCAGGAGCTTACAAACAGTCCTGGATACTGCAAATCTGTATCTGTACTAGACTAGTTACAGGAAAGATCCAGGAACTTTCAGGGGAAAGGATCCATACTGGGTCCCCTTCTCTTTAATATATTTACAAACGATTTCCGCACTGCTATCCCATTCTCAAACATTATCCAATATACAGATGACTCAACTATTATTTGCTCTGCTACATCCATTCCCACACTCCTAAAGCTTACTCAAGAGGCCTTTTCAACCACTGAGCAATGGATGAAGAATAATCACCTAGCACTCAATGCCTCTAAAACCAAACTAATGTTATTTACCCCCTCTAAAGTCACTTCCATCAATACAAACACATTCTCTATTACTAGTCAAAATAACTCACCTCTGGATCTGGTGTCAGAGACTAAGCTACTTGGGGTCCAAATTGATAACCAGGTCAAATTTAATTCCCACCTACAACATAATATCAAAAAAAACCACCAAAAACTAGGCATGCTCTATCGACAAAACCATTACCTTACACCTGCCACTAAGATCACTCTTTCTACTTCCTTTCTTATCCCCTCCCTTCTCTATGGTGCTCCACTCCTTTGTAACCTACAGTCATCTCTAAAAAAACAACTTTCCTCTTGCTACAACAAAATAGCCAAATTTGCCACCAGCCAGAGGTCCTACACCCACCACTGTTCCTCACTCCAAAAACTAAAATGGCTAGAACTACCCAATCACCTAACCTATACCCAACTAAGTCTTGCACATAAGCTCATTTTCAACCCCTCCCTCTGTCCCTCCCTTTCTACTGCCTTTAAAATGCACCTCCCTGATAGAGTACTAAGAACCAACAATCAAAATCTACTAGAAGTTCATAAACCAACTCGCCCCCCAAGTAAAAATCTTCTATCTTATGGCCTAGCTCGCCTCTGGAACTCCCTACCACCAACCATTCGCACAACCTGTAATCATTTTATCTTCAAAAAATCTCTTCATTCACATCTACTATCCCAGTGGGAATGCTCTTGTTCCCACCCCTCATAATCAAACACTAACAAAGTCCATCTTGCTCCTCACCAGCAACTTTCGTATTATTTTCCTCTAACTCATTCATTATTACTATTATCCTTATGGAATTTCCAAAATTGCACTAGCCTGCACCTCTTCATGGGTATGCTTCCATATATACATGACTTCTCAATATCTACTTTGCAATATTCTTCATGTGTCTGTATCATCTGTAGTTTCATCACAAGTCTGTACTACTCCTAATTGTTTTGAAGTACTATTTGAAATTGTAAAAGTGAATCTCAACTCTTTGTATTTGTAAGTTTCATCACTAGTCTGCTTTACTCCTAATGATACATGTACTATTCGAAATTGTTTAAGTGAAACTTAATTTTTGTATAACTATCATTAATAAGCTACTATAACCTAGATTGCTTTGGAGCTTTTCTCCCCAGGACTCCATTGAAAACGGGTTCATTTTGGCCCAATGGACTATCCTGGTAAACCAACTACAAGTAAATAAAATAAATAAAGAGGGGATACAACTGCAAATACGGGCTTTTAAATCAGAAAGTTGAGAGATATGGAAAAACTGCCCAAATGGCCAATAGCTACAATTTCTGGGCCCAGAAACCACTCCTTATCTGGTAGATAGGTTACCTAGTGCTTAACACTCCCACCGATAAGCTAGAAGGCTTCACTCCAACACAGAAAGGTTTGGGGGGTTCAGGAGCTTACACACAGTCCTGGATACAGCAAATCTGTATCTGGATTAGACTAGTTACAGGAAAGGAGGGAACAAGTGCAAATGTGGGCTTTTAAATCAGAACATTGAGAGAGAGAAAAAAACTGCCCAAACAGCCAATAACTACAATTTCTGGGCTAGAAACCACTCCTTATGTGGTAGATAAGTTACCTAGTGCTTACCACTCCCACTGATAAGCTAGAAGGCTTCTCTCTCACACAGAAAAGCTTTTTTTTTTTTTTTAGTAAAGTGGAAAAAGAGAAAGCTGGAACAGAAGTTAACTCAAGATTAAGAATCTAAGTGGGTTGGCCTTCACAAATGTTCTCTCTCTATTAAGTAGAATAACCTAATGACACTAGACTGGGAGGAGTATCCTAGATCAAATATACAGTATGGGCGGGCAACTGCAAAGCCACCAAGTATAAGAACAAGACAACAATAGGAAGGGGGGTGTAGCTGTAGCCACTAAATGAAACTTTTAAACAGATAAAGGAGCAAGGAGACTCTAGAAAATGCTTTTAACTGCAAACAAACAGTTATATGATACCTGACTAGAACACAGAAACCTAGAAAAGCATGGATAGAGCACTCACAAACAGAAAATACAACACTCAGTATGAAAAAGCAGTTCACAGTTAAGTAATTCAGTAAACATGCTATTAGAGCAATGAAACAGCATCTAGCAATGAAAAATACAGTTAAAATTGTATAAAACAGTACATAAATGCAGTGAAACAGTAAAATAAGCTTTATAACAGTGTAAAATATAGTAGATTAACTGTATAGCACAATTATAAGTGTTACAGAAGTGCAATTCAAAGAAATAAGTGTAAGAAATAACTTATCCTGCTCTTGGAATCTTAAGGAATTTCTGCTTATTCTCAGTAATTAATCACAATCCACAGCCTGGTATGATCTCCTGGAGAGTCCATGTGCCTTGGACTGTCCGTCCCAGACAATGCCCCATACCCACCCAAACTGGGAGGCATCTATGGTCAACATGGCATTTGAGGAAGGAAGAACGAATGGGTGTCCTTGAGTAACTTCTGTGGAGTGAAGCCACCAACACAGGGACTCCTTGCACACACAAGACAGACTGATGGGAAAATTCAAATGATTTCTGAGAAGAGACCATTGAACCACTAAGGTCCATTGTAATATCCACATGTGAAAACGTGCCAAGGGCAGGAGGCTTATAGTGGCCACCACTGAGCCTAATGCCTTGAGAACTAAAGCGGCCAGGGGTTTTACAATGGTGAAATTCTAGCTGATGTGAAATGTCAACTTTGTTACCCTGTCCATCATGAGGTAAGCATAGGATGTCCTTGTATCCAGGTGGGCCTCCATGAAATCTATGGCTTGTACCGGATTAAACTGTGACTTCTGTATGTTGACAGTTATCCCCAGGGCTGGGGCCAACTTGAAAAAATATCCCTGGCCTGAAGGAGCAGATGCCTGGTTGGAGAAGTCAGAAGTCAGTCTTCCAGATATGGAATATTTCATAACCTTGCAGCCGGAGATGAGCTGCAACTACTGCTAGATATTTGGTGAATACCCTGGGGACTGATGTGAGACCAAATGGAAGCACCCTGAACTGGTAGTGACTGGCTCCCAGCCTGAAATGCAGAAAACGCCTGCAGTGCCTGTCCATTTTGATATGGTAGTACACATCCTTGAGTTCTACAGAGCACATCCAATCCCCCATCTTCAAGAGAGGTAAGAGGGATTGAATCCCGACCATTCTAAAATTTGCATGTTTCACCGACTTTGTTCAGAGAGGTCAGATCCAAGATAGGTCAAAAGTGCCCTGTTTTCTTGGGTACTAAAAAGAATCTAGAGTAAATGCCCAAAACAGATTTGATCGGGGGACCTCTTGGATGACTCTTTTTTGCAGCAACTCTTTTACTTCCTGGCCTGTATCCTCCTTCTGAATGGGTGGAACATCAGGGAGGCAAAGTTTTCGTTTGAGAGTTTTGAAAAAGGGAATGAAGTATCCTCTGGATACAAACCTTAGCACCCATTTGTCATTTGTGATGGACTCCCAGGCTTCTGGGTGCAAGGAGAAACGTCCCCTGACTGCTTCCAGAAGAGAGCAGTCAAGCAACAGTTCAGGATCACTGGAAAGGCTTTTCCTGGAAGATTTCCCATGACCCTTGACTTTGCAGACCCCTTTGGCTCAGTGGGAGGTATCTCCAGTTCTGACTATATCCCCCTCTGCCCTGAGGGGAAAATTCTCCATGAGTGTCCTAGAAATGACCCTGTGACTTCTGAAACCACATCTTGTTACTTATATGCTGGTTCCTGGAGAAGTTCTGTTGTGGAATAGAAAAACAGATTCCGACGTCAGACAGTTTCTTACCATTCTTCTCACTCTGGGATAAAGTGTCATGTACCATGTGTCCAAATAAGGTGGAGCCATCAAAAAGGGCATTAATAAAGAACTGTTTGAAAGGCTCCACAAAATCGCACAGCCTCATCCAGGCATGGCACCATATGGCAATGCCAGAAATGGCAGCCCTTGAGGTACCCTCTGCAGTGTGAGAGATTAGCCTCATGGACGTATTGGCTAAAGAGTATAGGGTGGCCAACCTAGAGGAAAAGGACTCCTGTTCCTCGGTAGACATGGTACCTGAGCCCGAGCTAGAAAGTTCCTTGACTAAGTCCCTTTGTAGCCTGGTAAAATGTGACAAATATTTCAATGCCCTAAGCACAAAGGTAGATGAGGTGTAGATTCTTTTGCCAAACCTGTCCAATGCACAGGATTCTTTATTTGGGGGTGGACCGAGGAGCCTTCCTGAGCCAGCTCCTTATTGGTGGCTGCTGCCACAACCATGAAATCTATGGGGATTCTTTTGGCCCAGAAAGATTTATCAACAGGGGTACTCAAAATCTTGTCTGTGTGTTTGGGGAGTACGTTGCACTGTATTTGACTCCTTCCAAGCCCTCATCGACACCAGCTGGATGAGTGGGTCAGCCGGGGTGGGGGGGTTTGGAGGTGACACCCAGGTAGTAGAAGTGCCGGACCCAAAAGCCTCCCACAGTGCCAATTCCTGTGGTGAAGGGTTTTGGGCAGACCAACCACACTTCTGGTGAAGGATTTCAAGAAGTCTCCGAAAGAGACCTCGTTGGATGGCAATATGACAGAACCTTCACATTCCTTGAAATCTGTATCTGTAAAGAGTGATTCTGTAGGGGAACCAATGTGCCTCCTTTTACATGATCTCTTCCAAGGGACCTCCTGGGGAGGGGGGGGTCTGTGGACGTATCAGAAGAAGCCTGGCGATCCACCAAGGGAAAGGTGTTGAGGCTTTCTGTGACTGGTTGTCCATGCAGCAGCTCAGAGACCTCAGACACGAGTCCAGTAAGAGGAGGGGAATGTTCCATAGTGGTAAGTGTTGAGGGTCTTCTAGGAATGGAGAGAACTATCAGAATAACCTTGAAAGCTGAAAGTCTCTGAACCACCTGGAGCTATCCCTATGGAGCAAAGACCACCAGAGAAGACACCTCCTACAGAGTTTGAGCCTAGTGCTCCAAAGGGGGTGAGTTTCAGAGTTGAGCTGTCAAAGGCCGAAGCTTGGAGAGGTGATCTCTGAAAGCTAAGCTTTGGAGTCAAGAGCAAACCCCCCCCCCCCCGAACAGACGTCGACTCTACAGCTCTGAGATATGCTTAGAGCCGAAGCTAATGGAGCCGAACAGGTCAAGGAGAAAGTTGCAGGTGAAGAGGAGATCTCTATTGGCTCAGATACCCCGGCACCAGAACCCAACAGAACCGAAGACTCCGAAACCAAGAGTCAGATTGGAGAAGGAGTTACCAGCTGGAAAGGAGAAACTCTCACAGATACAGATGTGGATGGAGTGGGCACAAGCCCCATCTGGATGTGTCTCGAGAAATTGCCTCATGAGCTTGCCAATGTCCTTGGAGCTCAGATGTCGGGAAGACCCAGAAGAAGTGGTGGATGGGCATCTGGAGGATCTCTGAGGGGAACGAGACAGAGACCTCCTTACATACGCTGACAGAGTTGACACCAGCACTGAAAATGAAGCTGCTGACACCATGGGAGAACCATTTGGCTCTGGAGCAGCAGAGGATGACTACATTGATGGAGAGGCAGTGGCAACCATAGTCAGAACTGAGCAAGTCGGTTCTGAAGACCTCAATTTTTCCTAGGCAGTTAGGAGGAGGTTCGCACAGAAGATCTCCTGAACTCCCAGGACTCCTTGGGCTTTTTAGGAGGGGGCTGAGTCCCTGTTGTAGAAGGCATCTCCGAGGTGGAGGAAGGAGGGAACAAACATTTTAAAACCAGTTTGCTCCTCCTGTCCACCAAAACCCAAGGATGGAAAGCCCTACAAATCTCGCAAGGGGCTTTCAAATGGTTAGGCCCCAAGCAGCACACACATTCCTTGTGGGCTTCACATACGGAAATCTCCCACCCACAGGAACTGCACTTTTTAAAACCTAAAGGTCTTTGGTCAGCCATAAGGGCAAGAAAAGGAAGAGAAAGAACAAAACAGAAGAAGAAAGTTAAATATAAATATAAATATATATATATATATATATATATATATATATATATATATATATATATATATATATGTTAGAAAGACCTGAACAACAAAAAGGACTTAAAATTTCCTTGAAGATGGAGAAGCTCAACAGCAAGAAAGTCGATGTGAACTTGAAGCATGGCAAACAAGATCTGAGGTATTCTAGGGGAGTGGGGCATTATGGGTAGGGAGGAAGAGCTCAAGACAGGAGTCTTGAGCTGGAAAGGAGCGGCCGGCCGGTTCTGAGGATAGGAACCGTGACTCACAGAGTAATGAAATGAATTTCACAACATCAGATCCCCTTTTACTTGTAATGGCTGTATGTCAACATGGAAAACGGCTACCACCCAAAGTAAATGCTCATTACTTTTATTTTCATGTCAGACATCTAATACAAAATGAATGCAAATTGCAGTTTAAATACTTGTACACTTCTCTCTTTGTCAAAATGTAGAGAGATCCACTGCATTTGCAGAAATAGGGTGTAATAAATCCCTCTTCCATATACACTAAGGAGCCACTTTACTACTGGGTTATTTACTAATCTCTGATGACTACCAACTAACTGCTGGCCAAAAACGATTTACACCTGCACCAAAGCCCTGAGGCAATGCTGTCATGCTCTCACATCCCAGCATTAATCCAGCCACAGTTATATAGCATTTTCTAAAATGGATATTGCCATTTGAAACAGGATCCTTCCTCTACAGGCCTGAAACAATAAGGATCATTTTCATTTTAAAATGAAATTTCTTGCCTAGTTCAACAAATTAACTGACTCTTACATCGTTGTCACTCAGTGATCTCTCCCTCCACAAGCATATTGCATTTATTTTTTTTTTAAATCATTGAAATATTCCTTTCCCTATTGACTGTACGTTTCCAGTAATACTTTTTCTCCCTAACACATTTTCTAATTACATATACTAATGACTCTCTGATTTTACATAATATTTATTTACCACTGTTAACTGGGCTGGTGCACTGGTTACCAAACACTTTTCAGGCACTGCCTTGCCTAAAAGGCAGTGACAAATACAAAGTACGGCAGCAACAATTTTACACTAATGTATACAAGCAAAAATAAAAGTATAACAGAAGAAAACTCATTCAAGTATACAGGCAGAAACAATTAATAGCTATAGCACACAATCTTGAGTCCCCATAGAAATATGTAAAAAAGTAAGGCGCTCAAATATGTATTACAGAAAATCCTTTCCCCATACCTTGAGTATCATTACTGACACTTAATGCTGAAAATGTTGCTTATGCTTTTATAACCTGATTAACAACAGTTTAAAATAATTTCCTGACATTCCATTATGACTGTTGTTAGTGAATGTATTCTATTTTTAGTATAACAATTGTTTACTTAAGCAATAACCGACAATGTTGGTGTGGCTTAATCATGAGGGTGAGGCCAGCCATGGGTAAATCTTAATATACCACACCACAGAGTCGGTTATTGCTATTATGCAATGACATTATTTAAGAAAAAATACTTACTTTTCTTAAATAATATCTTTGTATAACAGTGCCGTGCTGTCCTTCCTTGGCTGGTATATATCCTGTTGCCTTACTGCGCATGCATATGGGACTTGCGTTCCCACGCATATCCAAGTACATCAGTTCTTTGGAAAGGAGGTCTCTGTTTCTCCGTTTTCCTTTTTTTTTTTTAAACATTTCAGACAGTTTAGGAATAGAGGAGAGAAAGAATGGAGGAAATACAAGGAAAATCAGGCATGTGCCTTTACTTTTGAATAATGTACCTGATTTTCTTAGTATTTTCTTCATCCTGTCTCTCTGCTATGTCCGGAGTCCGGATTTCAGATTTGTAAAAAAGAAAAAAATTAAAAGTTACAGTGTATACCAATGGAAAAAAGTCCAGGCGACCAGACCTTTTTCCGTTGGTGTATGCTCAGATTTACAATGGGAACGCTGATTGGGCTTACCAATCAGGGTGCTCGTTTTGGAATATTAATGGCCAGTCATTGCATAATTAACATTACTGGATGATAGAGTAGTTATTATGCACACATCTTAGTAAGCTAAGGTCACTAAGCTTCACATCCTAGAATTACTTGGTAATGTTCCACTTTTATGTATCCTTGCATATTTTCCTTGCCTTGCCCTCTATTTGATGTGTTGTCTGTTTCAACAGCCTTAAAGCAATGCTCCAATGTTATGTAGTTCTGTGCATTTTCCTTGCTCTGTAACCTTCTTACTGAACTATTTCAAAAAACCTTGAAGTACTACAATGATTTCTATTGAACTGCATTTAAATTTGATTAAGGCATTTATTCATTCTTCACTAAACAGAAATTTGTCTCTCATATTCTTCTGAAATATCTTCTTCCTATTGTTCAACTTCTCACTTTGAATGTTCTACGAAAATATCAGGGTTTAGGCATTATCACAGGGCAATATACATAGGTTTATAGGTTCATAAGTAAGTACTAGACTAGCTGCCCTTGTGGGCCATTTTAAGCCTACAGAAATTTGCTTTTTGTGCTCGAATTAAACTATCCAATTTGGTTAGAGATTGGTCTTATGAATCCCATGGTCAATAATTATATACTACCCCTAATGAAAATAACTGGGATCATACCACAGATAATTTGAGGGGACCCAAACATTGGATAAAGTATTTAGGAGCTGCCTCTGTCCACTAGTACTACAGGGGGTAGTCTTAGGGTCAATTTTCTCTTTTCCATCTATACAAGTTGCTCTTGAATATGATGGAGGATGAACTTTGTTTAACGTTGCTGGGGAGTCTATTCCAGAGCAGCAGTATCTTCTGTGAGATATACCTGTCCCTCCAAACAGTTCTAATAAAGTTGCAAAAGCAGATTAGATTCCAAGACGGAGTATTTCAGATACAATTTGTCTTGCTGATGTGCAGTAACTCTATCAATATTGTGTCACAGGATGCCATATATGAGACACAGGTCACCGCTTAGCAGTCTATAGGATACTGAGTATAGTGACAGGGTTTGAGTTGATCCATGTAGGACATGTTGATTAGGCCTTGTATCCTTTCTGTAACATATGCTGTGGTTGCTACAGTTGTTTCATATGTCTGGACAGATATATACAATACAAACCAAAAGGGGCATTATTTTCAATGATCAGCCTAATGAAGGCTGAGTTATGGGGGACAATGCCATACTTACATCTAGACACAATCCCTCTGCTTATAAGCTGTGCAATATAGAAGGACTTTCTTACAACAATGGACACATGTCAGTCAAAAGTTAGATCACTATCCACATAAGTTTCCAAATCTCGAACAAATGGGTCAACTCTTAGGGGTGTACTGTTAATGTGGTATTCCCTGAGGTAGATGACTTTCTAAGGGATTCAATAATGCATTTCTGGCATTCAATTTCAGTCCATGACTTTGGCACCAGTTATTTATTTGAGACAAACCTTCCTGCAGGATGGCTAAGCCATGTGAATTTCAAAGACTCCTCATAGCTTACAGCCATCTACAAACTTTGTCAGCCACAGCCCCTTGGTATTGGCTCTTACTTCAGAAAAGTAGATGCCAAAGAGTGGTCCCAGCACAGAACCTTTGGAGACTCCACTGGTGGCTGGTCTGTTTGTGGAGGTAACTTCCCACTTTTGATTTTCTGCATCCTATCTTTGAGCCAGTTGGCAATTCAAAGGGCAACACAGAAGTTTATTCCCAGTTTATTTAGCTTTTCTACTATGCCAGAGTGGGGAATTGTGCCGACAGCTTTGGCCAGGTTAACGTATGTGGTGTGTACCATTTTGCCTTCATCCATTGCTTTAGAAACCTTTTCATAAAAATCCACCAGGTTCAGTAAGCATGACCTGCCTCTGACAAATCCAGACTGAGATGGGTCAAGTGTTTGGAGGTTCCCTATGCCCTGACTGATAATTTCCATGATAAGTCTTTCTTTGACTTTCCATATGAGGCTGATTATGGGTCTTAAACTGCTTGGATCTCTGGAAGGTCTTTCCTTATGCAGGGGAATGAGTGTAGCTGTTCTCCATTCATTTAGTACAAAACCTGTATGGAGGCTGAGACCAAACAGTGCTGTCAGGGTTGTGGCTAAATCATGCTTCATGCTATTTAAGATGCATCCAGGAATACTGTCAGGACCCATCGATGCAGTATTTTTAGTTTTTAATAGCACTTTTAGGACTTGGTCTTTTGTGATAGCTAGAGGCAAGCCAGCTTCAGGTGTATCTTGAGGGACAGACATAGGGGAGAGGAAAAGAGACATGGTCTTCGCTGCCAGACAGATCAAGCAAAATTGACAGGAGCAACATCAGGGTCTGTTT